>NC_090925.1:224307736-224617505 GCF_040938575.1 Ambystoma mexicanum
CATTGTGTGTCTTGAAATGTTCTTTGTCTGGATTGGTGGGTGATTTGAAAAGAAAGCTGCAGGAAATTGTGACTGAATATCTCAGTATTATCTCTGTGTTGGTGCCATTACAGAAGTCATTTTTGTTCTTGTGTTGCCACGACATTGGTGGCTGATGTTAGTCTATTCATCAAATTTGGTTTAAATAAATTAATACATCTATATTCTTACTACACACCAGCCTGGTTCCTAGACCATTATGGCACTGGATACCTGGTGGGGTTGGGTGTGAAATGGGTTGGAGGCCTTACCAAACTGAACCTTAACAAAAATAATAGTGCTTTATTGTGCGTCACATTGATTGGGGGAGAGAAACTCCCTAATTTGAGTGTGAATGCGTAATGAACCGCAGCAATCTACTAAAATGTCATTGTGACAATTCACTTATTTCACGCTGGGACAATTATAACTCAGCACAATTTCCTCTAGAGCATCTTTATCCAGTATTAGAGGAGATGGAGAAACCCGTGACTGCACTTGCATAAGGGGGCTTGCATGGTGTGGAGATGTTAGATGCTAGAGTAGTGAGTTGATGTATATTAACGAGACCTGTGGGAAGTGCAAGAGGTGATTCAGTTTAGATGAGGTGGAAAGGTAGCACATCGCCTTACTTGAGGAAAAAAAAGAAAATGTCTGTAGAGCCTTTTGCTAATTATAGCTACACTTCTTGTTAAGAAATAGGATGATGTTTCATGCTTAAATTCATTAGGATGCTGGTTTTTGATAGAATACAGAAGCAGGAAAAAAGGTTATAAGGCTCACATAGCGATTTTGCCCAGTAAGAATATGCAGCGCAAAG
Source organism: Ambystoma mexicanum (assembly GCF_040938575.1). Lineage (NCBI taxonomy): Eukaryota > Metazoa > Chordata > Amphibia > Caudata > Ambystomatidae > Ambystoma > Ambystoma mexicanum. The sequence goes on from NC_090925.1 coordinate 224,308,575, forward strand.
TCTTTCAAGATTTCAGAAGTCCCGTTCTTTTCGGGACTATCCCGGAATAAGTCCCACTGTCGCCCTGTATTGGTTTATTGAGAAGCCACACTCAAAACAGCGGGTTTCTTCCCTCCCCACTTAAGTGGTTACGCAACAACCTGTTTAACAGGTTCTCTTTTTTAGTCCTATTTCAGACACAAATAGTGACCCTTGGATCCCTCTCCCCTGAGCTAACAATGAGCCAAGAAGCAGGACGGTGTATGGGGAATATATTGTTATACATTTGAATAAAAAGTAATAGAAATTAGCACAAAAAGTTCAACACACCACTTTATCCATGGCACAACACAATCAACTTCTCCCAGCATAAACAAATCACAAAAGTGAGTAAAAAAGAACACCACCACAATTCTTTCCTTTGTGTAAACTTTACTTCACAAAATAATTACACTGATCAATAAAGAAGGCACATATGTAATGTTGTGAGATTTTGATTTTCCTGCAGTCTTAAAAGGGTAGCAGTAGGTTTTCAAGATTGGTAAAAATACATATGGCAATTACAATTTTGCCCACAGTTTTGTTTTAAATAAACATAGGTTGATTGATTGCTTTGTTTTTCAGAGCCCCCTTGCTTTGGTCAAGGTTGGCAATTGAGACAGAAAAATTGGAATTATTTGAGGAAGTTTGGATTTCAAACCCCCCTTACTGAAAGGCCTAAGTTGTGAAAGCTGGATAAAAAGGTTGGATTGATTTAAGAACAAAACACCCCTCTTCCTTAAAGAAGTCGGAGTCAGCTGGACAACAAGGATTACCCAATTAATTTATAGGCTATACTTTCAGCATACACTGGAAAGTGAGCTTTGTTAATTTCGAATTTTAACAAAATCCACCCTGTAGTGTTCTGCCATAAGGGGAATTAATAAAATGTTTGGTTACCTAGGTTAAGGATCTACGCAGTTTTGCCCCCCCATCCACTATAAAGGGAAATGATTCACGGCAAGCAGACCCTGCCACCTTTTGGTTTCCCAAGGCTCAGTTGTACTTACTTGCACACTTCTGTTTAAGGTTCTGGAAAGCCAGCTGCATATCAGGACTCTCTGGAAAGATAGGGCAGGGGACTGCTCACTCCACTCTCAAAGATGACCTCCTGCTCTCCACCATAGAACCCAGTCAGCTTTGAGGCCTTCCTGGAGATAGACAGCTCCACCCAGATGGACTCTCAGAAGTCTCCTCTGTTGTCTCCGTACTGCTCAGATGGTAGAGGTCAGATGGTACGTTTCAGAAGCCTTCCTGATGGTCTCTCTATTCTCTCTGTCCTCCTGTCTTTTTCCTTTTTCGGCCCCCCTCTGTCTTAGTGCAGTCCCCCTTATATAGACGTGATTACAACATTAATTCCAATTTTACAATCTTGGGGAACTTCCCTGCAATAATCCCTGCCACCGGGATTGGCCAGCTACACAACTCTCTTCTCCCAAACCCAGCCTCCAAGTCAGGATTGGTTTAGGGGTTGGGAGCAACATATGGAAATTCCCATTTATCATCATCCTTTGTTCTCCTTTCAATGTTTTGGCAAAAACTAGTTATGTATCACAACTTCATAATTTTATTGCCAGACTAAACATATTTTCTGTTTCCGCTAATCTTGGGGAATTAGATGAACCAACCACCAAATCTTTATAATGTAGCACATCCATGTGGCAACTTTCTGCTGTTTCCATTAAAAGCACAACAGTTATGAATATGTAAGATATTAAGCATATCCATAATTTCAATTTCCATCCGCTCACCAACTCTCACATTTGCAACATGTTCATATCAGCCAGAAAAGTAGTTTAACTGGCCCTTACAGTTCCCAGAGTGACAAGAAGATGAATTGTATATCCCCAAAATCACTTGCAAATTACATCAAAAGTGGTGCATAGATGAAATCCATCCACCTTATGATGGCTGAGAAAAATGCCTAATGTATAATACTCCTTTTAAATACATTGTGAATGTTCATGTGGGATAAATGGACCTGCTCCTGCTTCTGGTCATTTGTTTTCACTGGGTCAGCCTGTATTTGTATCATTCTATCTTGTGTTCGAAGCTTGCTCTTTAAAGTGAGTGCCCCCATTTCCACACATATTTGTCATGCTTCAGCCAAGAATTACTTTTCTTGAGGTCCCTGTTTTCAAAGCCATCCGGTCTGGAGAACACCAAATTTTGACGCCTTTAGAAGGACATTTTTATTGCAGTTGGTCATTAGATGGGCGATGTGACATCCAAGCTGGAAGTGGGAGAGGTCTTTGTGAAGTTTTGCCCACAGCCAGTAAAAGGGTCTGCCTTGAGCTGACATTTCTTTTCATGAAGGTAAAGTGGTTCTTCAAATGTCACTGGAGTTCTATAGGTGAAACATAATATACATTGTTCTATGTCAACCCACACATCATGTTTTGTTTTCTTGACATTCCTCTGTGATTATTGATATTGTTTTCACTTTTACTTTTTCAAAAAACCTTTTTATTTTCACACGCATGTGCATGCCGCTTTTGTTTTCAAGGTTTCAAAATCTTGCTTTCCATGTGAAAGGGATCTTTGATTCCTCCTTCTTTTGTAAATTAAAATGCTGCTTATCCATAGGTAATGATAGGTAGGCCCCTTTCCACATGGCTCTTTAAAAAACAAATGCCAGGCCTTTTTTGTTTTAGTGTTTAAAATGCTGCTATTCATGTGACTTCTGTTGGGGGGTCTTTAAATTTACCCTACAAGCCGTCCAGAGTTTCTTTAATTTAAAAAACAAGCCCCAGGTTTGAGAAAGGGAGAGATGGCTGCTGCAGAAAGGCAAAAATTCACACTGGCTTTTTTATCATAATACACAGTCTAACCGTTCCCCAGCCAGACTCCCACATTCACCTTTTTCATACACACCAGGGCAACCTTGAACCCTCAACCTTTTCGTTTATAGCCCTATGCTTTTACTGATTGTGCAACAGAGAACTGTTGCAAAAAGAAAAAAAAAGCCTGGAACAACAATCAAAGCTAAAGCTCTTCAAAGTGCTCCAATGATGTATAATTGTGAACCCTGCAGTTTATTTATATGAGAAGTGTTGAGCATTTGTATTTTAATGCACGATTTTGATTTTCCTGCAGTCTTAAAAGCTTGGGCTGCCTGCAGGGCATGGTCAGGATGGATGGGAACCCTGCAGGGCATGGTCAGGAGCGTAGGGGGGGCCTGTGGTGTGGGCTGCCTGCAGGGCATGGTCAGGGTGGATGGGCTGCATGCGGGGCATGGTCAGGGGTGTAGGGGGGGCTGTCCTGTGGTGCGGGCTGCCTGCAAGGGATGCATGTGGCTCCTCACTACACTGGTGCGTGAATCTGGGGGTACACTAGTGAGCTGTCCATGAGATATCTCTGGCGGGAGCGTGGTACGTGTATTCCGGGGTACACGAGTGAGATTTTCACACAATTTCGCTGGCAGAAGCAGGGTACGTGTGTTCCAGGGTACGCGAGTGAGCTTTTTACGCTATTTTGCTGGCGGGAGCGGGGTACGTGTATTCTGGGGTACGCGAGTGAGCTTTTCACACGATTTTGCTGGCGGGAGTGGGGTACATGTATTCCGGGGTACGCAAGTGAGTTTTTCACGCGATTTCGCTGGCAGAAGCAGGGTACGTGTATTCCGGGATACGCGAGTGAGCTTTTCACACGATTTTGCTGGTGGGAGCGGGCTACATGTATTCCGGGGTATGCGAGTGAGCTTCTCACTCAATTTCACTGGCGTGAGCGAGGTATGTGTATTCTGGTTACAAGAGTGAGCTGTCCACGCGATTTCGCTGGTGGGAGCGGGATACGTGTATTCCAGGGTACGCGAGTGAGCTTTTTAGGCAATTTCATTGGCGGGTTTGGGGTACGTGTATTCCGGGGTACGCAAGTGAGTTTTTCACGAGATTTCGCTGGTGGGAGCGGGGTACGTGTATTCCGGGGTACGCGAGTGAGCTGTCCACGTGATTTCACTGGAAAAAGCAGTGTACGTGTATTCCAGGGTATGCAAGTGTGCTAGATATGCAATTTACAGTGTGAGCCCTCACGAGTGTGGTCTCCCCCCTCCCCATGCCTCGCAGGCAGCCCACACTATAGAGGACAGCCCTACACCGCAGACCATGCCCCGCAGCTAGCCCACACCACAGGGGACCACCCTACACCCCTGACCATGCCCCACAGCCAGCCCACACCACAGGGGACCACCCTACACCCCTGACCATGCCCCGCAGCCAGCCCACATGGCACCATGCACTTGTGAGCCCCAACTCATGTCCCCCCCACCAGTGATGGGCACCTGCCATCCGGCACCGACTCATGTCCCCCCACCCCAACCCCATTGTCAGCAACCTGTCAGCAGGCCCTGACACATGTCCCCCCACCAGTGATGGGCAACTGCCAGCAGGCCCCGACGCATGTCCCCCCAACCCCACCCCCATTGACGGCAACCTGCCAGCAGGCCCCGACACATGTCCCCCCACCAGTGACGGGCACCTGACAGCAGGCTCCGACTCATGTCCCCCCATCCCACCCGATTTGATGGCAACCTGCCAGCGGGCCCCGACTCATGTCCCCCCACCCCCATTGACAGCAACCTGGCAGCAGGCCCCAACACATGTCCCCCCAAACACCACGTCATAACAATACAGATCCATGGCCCTAATGCCAACCAAAATCCCACCCCCCAGTTTAAAGGCGCACCCATCCACTGCACACACTCCTTAGTAAATTACCCATGCCATGAGAGTCTGAAAAGAACCAGCATGCCCATGAATAAATGTCCTACAGAGCCACACAGTGGCAACACATGACAGAGCCAATGCTCATAGAGAAATGCACGAAACCAATGAGAGAAGACCACACAAATAATATAGACCCAAAAAATGTACCAAATGTAACATGCAAACTCAAAACCAAAAGCACACATGAAAATGGAAATGATTCAGGGTCAGTATGAAAATAAAAATCAAATCCAAGAAACAAGTGACATCCATGAAAAGCCAAATGAAAAGTGGTCCATCGCCAATGTCAAAAAACCGAAATCCAAACGTCAAAATGTAAAAAAAAATAACATTACTCCATGGGTCCAAAAAAATAAAGAAAGTATGTAAATGTCTGCAACTATCTACAAAGAAAGTCACAAGGGTCCATGATCTCCAGAAGAAAGAAAATCTATACAAAAACCAATAAAAAACATAACTATGTACAATAAGGTGGAGCAAAGTCCAGGCACTTCAAAAAATAAAAAAAATAAAAGGAAACCTATGTCTAAAGAACTATGTACAAAGGGGACGGGCCAGTCCCACGGCTCACTTGGTGATGTTCCGAGCCAGGGCATCATCGAACTGCACCTTGATCATCCGGAGGCGGGCCTGTTCCCTGGCCTCGAGGTCTTGCTGCGATGCAGCCATGGTATCCAGAAACTCCCTGTGAGTTTCCTCGAGGCACTCAGCCCGCCTCAAAGCCCGGTTCATGGAGTTCTCCGCCATGGCCATCCAGAGCCGTGCCCTCTCTGCCCACCACCGCTCTGCATCTATCTGCTGGCCCAACCGCTGCCACACGGAAGACACTCCCAGTCCTGGCTCCTAATGCCCCTCAGCCGATGCCTGCCTCTGGGATGTTGATGGTCCCGAGCCATGATGCCTCCCACGCTGAGCCTGCTGCTTCATCCAATGCAACTGCCTCTGGCACCACAACGGCATCCAGGCTGATGGAATCCCCGGTGCCATTGTGCATGTGCCCTGCTTGTTGATGCCGGCACGTCCTCCATTTGCTGGGGTCCAGTTGGTGGGGTAGCCACCCCTGCTGGACCTACGACTCCCGACTGTGGCAGGGATGTGTTCTCTACTAGCCTGGCCGCTGGCTCAGGGGCAGCTCCACATGGGGCCCAGGTGATACTTTAGTGGTAAGACGACTGGTGCATATTGTGTTCAGTTGAGGAGGGGGTCGCAAGAACCTCCAGCACACGGAGGAACCCAGTGCCGACGACCTGTCCTAGTAGGTCGACGTGCTCAAACAGGTATTCAAAATGACGTGCCTTGTCCTGACCAGAACCCTGCACGTCATCCTAAATACCACGTGGATGCCATGTCCGAAGGGAGAGGAAGGCCAGTTGTTGTTCGCACATCCCCTCCCTGAAAACGGGTCTGGACGAAGGCATCTTTGCTTGTGCCGGCTGATGCAGTCACAGGATTGGGGACAGGATTACACACAGGCACATCTGCGGTGGCCTGTGCCGCCTCCTGTCCCTGCCCCTGGTCTGCACCACTAGCACCAGTGGAATCCCCCCCTCCAGGCCCTGTGCGTGGGGCTGTCACGGCTTCCTCCTCAAGCAAACCCCCACCAACCTGGATGACTCTGTGCCTTCTTTTTCCATAGGCCCCTATGGGGGGTCAGCTGCCCCTTCTGCTGCCGAGGAGTCCACCTCCAACCTCTGCCCCTTGGACCTTCCCTCACCAGCTGCGGCCATGGACGCAGCACCAGACTCCTCACTCCCAGAAGATATGATTACCGGGGGGGGGGCTGGGCCTTGCATCTCCGGCTGGCAGTGGCATCCCTGCCTGCCGCTGTGCTCCACAGCATCGTCTCTGCCTTCATCATCAGTCAACACTGCAGACATGGAGAGATAGAACACTGGCCTCAGGGCACTGTACAATGGCCTGATACACACATGACAGTTGCACATGAGTATCAGTGTCAGACATCACAGATGGCATCACACTCCCTAACACTCATGTCATTTGAAACCACACACATGCACAAATGAACAGGAATTGTGCAGCAGGCATCAGCATCCATACACACGCAACTGCATGAACATCCAAAGGTTGGCATGACGTCACAACCAACATGGGGAGTGACGAACACATGCACACATGCCACCAAACAGACATGGATCTGTGCATCTCAACCACCTGTCACAGTGCAATCATCGGCAACTATGTCACATCTGCCAATCAGGTACCCAGATGTCCGGGACACATGCATCCATGGCATCTTACTGCCACAGGACAGGGTTTTTTTATATTTTACTCTAATACAGAGAAAAAAGAAGACGGCGCAGTTTGTAAAAATATTGTCTTCTTTTTTCTCTGTGTTAGAGTAAAATATAAAAAAACCCTGTCTTTTGTCAGTTTCACTTCTCTAAAGGGTTTTTTTGTCCTCCAGAGCTAACATTGTTTTTAGCTCCACTCCAAACCTCGGTGACCCTATGTCACGCCATTGGTCAGGGTAGCTTTGACTCATCTCTTGCTCCACTGTACTTCTTACCCTCTCGAGTCAAGCCCCCACACAAAAAAGAGGGTGCGGCCACCTATCTCTCATCTCACTGCCACACACATCCCAAACAGACACATGCACATGTACACCGTGCACGTACATGAAGGTGGGACCAGCATCCATATGTCACACAACAAACATGGCATAATACACACCCAGACATCCAAACATGCATGCATCAACACATGCAGTTGTGTATCATGCATTGGAATAGATACACCACTGATGTGCACCACACATGACTTGTCACACATGCAGCACAGGCCTGTCCCTGCACACAGACATCCATACATGGGCCATTTCAGATATATGTCCAAGCTGCACACTCCTGCCACACTCAACATGCACTGTGTGATATGGGATAGGCCAGACACTCACTGCTCGACTCCAGATGGGTCTGCCTCTCTAGGACCTGGTGGTGAAGCACTGTGTTGATGCGTTCCATGACCCTCATCTGGTCGATGGTAAATTGGACCTGGCGTCCCACTGCATCCACTGCACGCAAGAGGCACCAGGCCTTCATGAGGGTCCTTGACCTGTAGTCCTCCCACCGCTTCTGGATGTCTTTCAGGTCACGGGTTGCCAGCCACTCCGCGTTGATGGCAACCATGATGCCCGACCAGGTCCTCTTCCATCCTTCCTTGTCAGTGGACGGTCGTCTGAAGAGGGCATCATAATGCCCCAGGACTTGCTCCACCAGGATGCCAACTTCTCCGGCTGCGAAGCTGACAGCCCTCTGTCTCTCTGGCTGGGGTTGCCAGTGGTCTCAGATGGTGTTTGTCCCGAAATGGCAACCCCTGAGGCAGATGTGGGTAGGCAACTGGGTCCTGGGCTGGGCTGTGGAGTGATGGAACTGCAGTCGGGAGTCTTCTGTTCCAGCAGGGGTGGTCGCAGCAACTAGACCCCTGCAGATCGCTGATGTGCAGGCACAAAATAGCAGGGCACGTGGGCAGCAGGCAGGCAGGCAGCAGCAGATGGCTCGTGGGAGGCTGCTCAGGGCTTTAGGGGGCAGGAAAATGGCCTTCTGCACAGGAGATTGGTCTTTCCATGTGTTGTTGCATGGCCAGCTTGATGCAGAGTGGATCCGCACATGAAAATCAGCACGTTTGGATGAAAATCGAAGAAATCCCTTAGCGTAAGCACGTAAGTCACCTAGCATGTGTAGGCGTTGCTGTGTGCAGGGGTTAAAGGTCTGCGTAGGATGCAATTTTCTTGTACATGCTTTTTGTGGAGAGCGAGCGTTTGATTCATGTACTTCTTGTGGGTTGACATGCGATTACTTCACAACGGTTGCAGTGTGTACTCCTTGTTTGCTGTGGCAAAGCTCAATTCTTTTTTTGGCGAGGGTGTTGCCAACATGCACATGCACATCTTTTTTCCATTCATTTTCCAGGCAGACGGTGAGTTGCGCACACATTTTACCACTGTGTATCGCATACCCATTCAGAGGTCACTGTAGAATGTGTGTAACACGCGTAAACATTTTTTGTGTTTCTGGGTGCCACAGCGTACTGTGGGTCCTTCATTCCATGCACTTGGGCTACAGAGGGGTCATGTGCATGTTTGTTTTTGTCTTTGAGATGCCTGTGCATTGCGTGACCCGTCATTTTTCCCCAGGGGTTGCAGAAAACCTTGCAAGAGCACAGGGGTACCTATTCCATCTAGTACCCTGCCCCCTTCACCCCAATTGCCCAGGACAATTGTTTTCTGCACCTCCCATTTGCACAAGTACATCAGTACTATGGTTGGGAGGCGACAAAGCAGTAAGGGAGGCAAAGGTGGCCGTGCGCAAGACAGGGATTTTCACCCACAAAGGCCCATAAATGTGCACTTTTTATGCAAATGATTTCATCAATCAGGCTAATTGACTGCTGTGCACCTACACATGCACTGCACCCAATCACTTCTGAGCCCTGTTTGAATCTTCAACATGACAATTGACTTGTGCCATGTCCAAGTGACCTACCATTGATGTATCCATGAGCCTCCCATCACTTTATTTGAACACACTGGCGTTGTTGCAGCATGTGACACATGTGTGTTTTGTTCCACTCTTTTGCATGTTCTGTTTGATGATATGTGTTTTACATTGATGGTGGACAGTAGTGATTAACTCCCATCTGGGTGTCCTTGTCACTTCTGGCATGGCTATGCTACATGCCATCTGTGTGTTGGCATGTGTCATGTTTGTGGATGGTCCATGCCACTCAGAGGCTAATGTGTGATGCAGTTGCTATGCACCATGCGGCCATGTGTTGTTTTTCCATTTTGGAGTCATCAGTGTCTGCTTTCCGGGACCCTTCCACTTCATTGCCACTGCATGCATGGCTGAGTTTGTGTCATGTATGACATGTCTGATTAATGTATTGTTTGTGTACATTGTGATGCCTATGTGTGTCGGCTATGCTGTTCATGCATGTCTTCATGACTTATCTTTTCATTTTGTGCAGGTGATGAGGCACTAGATGCAGTGGAGGAGGACAAGGTGGCAAAGGGGCAGAAGTACTCAGAGCCCCAACCAAGCTACACTGGAGGATGTGGAGTGGTGGCCACGAAAATCCATTGGTCCTACAGACCATCCAGTACACGGGTGTCTCTGGGTACACCTTCGATGATCTCTATGGCTCAGGTGCTGAATCAGAAATTGACACAAATATCCTGTCGCAGATGAGTGTTTCTGGCAGGGATGCTGTTCTGTCCTACGCACCTGCACTGGGGGTAGACCCCTCAATTGTCCATTCAGTGTTGGAATGTCCGCCTGTGGTGGTTACGGATGCAGGGTCACACTCCCCAATATTTGCTCCTGTTCCTGGGGCAGCAGATCAAAGGAGGAATGCAGTCCTGCAGCCTCAGGCAGTGCCAGCACAACAAGGTGCACATCACCTTGGGGCCGACAGGTGTTGTGCCCAGCAACACGGTGGCTGTGTGCCACCGGGCAATACTGTGTGGGAGAACCCCATGTATGCAATTGCACGACAGCAGGGGGCATCATGTGAGATGATGGCTCTGGCCGTGGATAGGGTGGTCACTTCCATTCTCCCCCTGAAAGGCAGGTGGAGCTCTAGCAGCAGGCAAAGCGGTCCACGTGCTGCTCACACAGGCAGGACATGTTGGCTGCCAACAGGGACCGACGGGCTGTACTGGAGGCTCTGCGCACAGCCATATCTGCAGAGGCACATGCCCACAGGGATGTCCTGAAGGAAGATAACACCTCCCTCAGTGTTACTCTGGGTGCACTTGAGGTGTCCTGTAGTAGACGGTCAGAACAGCAGCTGGAGCAGCTAACACACACAATCTCAGCTGACCTCCAGGCAACCCATGAGGAGAACCGTGCATCACGTGAGGCCTTGCAGACAGAACTTCGTGCTACCCGTGATGTGCTACATGGGGACATAAGACCCATCATCCTGCAGAACCAAACCTTTTAAACCCGCATACTTGCTGCCGTGGAGGAGCATGCCAGGGCTTTGCATGGTCTACCTCCCATACCACGCACACCCTTTCATGTAGCACCAGAGGGTGACGACAGTGACGGCAGTTCTCCCACTAGCAGGCCATGAGCCCATGGAAGGTATTTTTTTTTCTCAACATCCACAGATGTGGGTTTTGGGGTACACCCTGCACCTCCTCCCTCCTTCGTGCCCTCCCCCCCCGGTCGTCCCATGGCCATTTTTTTGTTTTTCCTCTTTTTTTTGTCTATTGTGCATTCATGTTACAGTGTGTTGCTTTGTGTGCCACCCGTAGGCATCCACTGTGTGTTCCAGCTGGGCCCATGCAGGCTTGTCTTGTGTTTGTGTATGAGGCTTGGGGTCCAGACACATATGCCACTCCTGCTTCCCCTTTCCATGGGCTTGCAAGGGTGGCACCGTGTGACAGTATCTTACACAGAGGCATTGGACTTCCATCAGTTGTGTGGCCAGTCTGTCATCCAAACTATGTATACACCCCTAGTGGGGATTACTGATGATTTCTCCACTGCATGGTTGATTTGTATATTGTATTTGATATTGCTCATTATGCATATTTGCATGTAGCTTCTTCATGTCTTACCTTGCCTGTCTCCATTGCAGATGCACTTCATGTTGTATGCAGTACCCTGCCACCTTTGCCTATCAGCAACACACTGGAGATGGTAGGGGTCGATATGCTGCCTTTGTCAGGTTGTCACACTTGGACTATTGTGATTGGTTACTGTCAGACATTGCCACTGTTGGGTCCTGTATTCATGTTTTGACATGCTGGTAAGTATATGTTCCTGTGTGCTGTTTCTTTTTCAAAGGTGAGAGGGAATTGTCTGTGGCATGTTTCCATTTGTGACAGTGCACTTTGTGACAGTTGTGTCATGTGTTGTGCATTCATTTGGTTGCTTTCACATTGCATGCCATGCCATGGTGTCTCGGTTGGGTGAGATGGGGTTTGAGATGGGTTGGGTGACATACCAGTATTTGGGTGTGCTGTTTTGCTAGGGGGTAGTCCTTCATGCAGCATGAATGTGTGCCTTTGACTAACACAGCATTGGGTCTTTTTAAGTAGCTAGGGATGCACACAATGTAGCACTTCCAGGGAAACTATCTCAGGGTGGTATGGTTGTGACAGTTGACTGTCCCTTTGTCATCATCGATTGTCAGCTGGTATGTGCCAGGCCTGTGTGCACTCCAAAGGGGTGGGATTTTAGGTGAAAAAATGTTGCCACAAGCAGGGTACGGGCTAACTCGCCAAGTGCCCTTTCCCCTCCCATGCGCAGTTGGGGATGTGGGAGTACCACCATGTCCACTGGCATTCCTTGCCGGGTTGCAGCATTGTGCAGGACACATGCTGCCACAATAATCCTGCACACTACTGGGGGCGCATATAGCAGTTGGCCACCAGAGCGGTCAAGGGAGCAGAAACATGACTTCAGCACTCCGAATGTGCACTCCACTATGCCTCGGGTTGCAATATGGGCTACATTGTATCTTACCTCGGGTGGTGTGGTGGGGTTACGTATTGGCGTCATCATGTAGGTGCTCAGAGGGTAGGAACTGTCCCCTAGGGAGGTGATAATGGTTGTCATTAGTTGGGTTTTGACACTTCTCTGTGTGTGACATGCATGCATGTGCAGAGGCATTTGTACTCACCAATGAGCCATGTGTTGCCATGCCTCCCAGCATCCAGGTCCCGGTATAGGGGTGACATTCCGAATATGAAACTATCATGGCTTGAACCCGGATATTTGGCATAGAGGTGACGATTCCCTTGGCATCACATACAACCTGCACGTTGATGGAATGCCGGTGCTTGCGGTTGCGATAGATGTGCTCAGTGGCCCTAGGAGGACGTAGAGCCACATGAGTGCAATCAATGGCACCTAGCACTTTGGGGAAGTGTGCCACCCCATAAAAGTCCTGCACCACGGCCTGCCTTTCTGCCGGTGTTCTGGGCATGTATATGTGCCTACAGACTGAGGGGAGTGCAGTCCTGATCGCCAACATCTGGTTTAGGCAGCGTGACTGCGTGGGCTGTGAGAAGCCCCCAACTATGGCACTTGTCCACTGAAATGACCCAGTGGTCAAGAAATGCAGTACATTGAGCTCCTTTTCCAAGGGGCTCAGTGCTTGGGAGCACAGGGTGTGTGTTGTGAGGTCATCCTCCCACTCAGCAAACAGGTCTAGGATGATATGGGGTGGAAAGCTGTACCTACTAAATAGAGAGGATACCCTATGTGCTGAAAAATTCAATAAATGTGTTTCAGAAAGCACATGCTGAGGACCAGAGAGTGTGTTCTTATTAAAAATATATCATTTTATTCTGTTACAATTTCATAAAATACATCATTTTCAAACAATTATAAGACAACAATTAATTTCCAATCAACATATATTTTTGTGAACAAAAGTTTTTTGTGCAAATAGCGCATTTTTGTGTAGACATTTCTCCTATGTGTATATCACTAACACACCATTCTACCATTCATCTTCACAATCAAATCTAGTTTGTATAGAGACATTCTAAATACCTTTTACAGTAGTAATATTCCTACTTTGACAGTCCACCATTATGTACCTGTACCTGCCATAGACCTGGTCATCAGGCATCCCAAAAAGGCTGGTCCTGGGTAAAGTAATACAGGGCCTGGCTATCCTCCTCCTCCTGCGGTGTCCCACGCCCACTGCTGTGAGGAATGGTATATTCATCGTAGCGGTATGAGCTTGTTTGTTGTTTGTGCGCACTTTTATGCTGCGCAGGGGCACTTCCGCCAGCTTTCGCCTGGTGTACGTGTTTACGGATTAGCACGTCTTTTGTGGCGCATGGGTTTCCCCTGTTTGATTCCGTGAATATGTGTTGTTATCGCGCGTGTGGGCGTTGCGAGGATTTGGCAGCGGTACTTCCCCCGTAACGCCCACATTTTCAAATGTTGTTCCCCATTCCACGTGTTCACTGGCCGTCTCACGCACAGCCTTCGGGATGTCGCAATGACGTGTGCGCCACGCACGGATTCAGCGGAGATCTCAGGTAAGCCACGCGCAGCGCCTTCCATGAATTGACAAACGGCTGTTTGTCCGGCTTTTGCACGTGTGCGCTGCAATTTTCACGCTTGCGCCCCCATTTTCAGCACATATTAATTCCATGAATTACCCTGCATGTCGGCAAAATCAGAACGAAAACTCAAAGCCCGAAATGTGCACCACAAGGTGTCTCAATTTCCCCACCAAAAATCCTGAAAGATATAAAGATAGGGGACATCCTGTCTTCAGGTTACACACTATGGTTGGGTGGGAGAGATGCTATTAAATTTCTTTGCTCAAGCAATTTGGTTTTCTGTTAAACTGCTGTATGTAGAAATGGGGAATATGTAACAAGGGTACCCGGGTTCCAATTCCAGCTTTGCCACAATTCGTTCTATGTTTGCCATGTCCACTTGAGTGCCAACAGTGATCCCCGCATTAGAGATCACTGCAGAAGAGTGCAGAAATGATCATGAACCCTGAGGGTTTAAGTTATGGGTAGTTCGTGCTAGCCATTGAGACACCTATGTTGCTGACTTTGGAATTCTATATGGCCACTGATGAGTTTGTATCAAGGATCGACTCGTAGAACTCACCAAAGAATTACAAAAGTAGTAAAAAAGGAGTATACGCCAGTGCAAGAAGTAACACCTTTTTATTCAGGGCCCCAGATACAGCTGGGACAGCAAATTCAAACAGATTGTGGAACAGAAATACATCAAAATGCACTGACAAAGAACCTCACCTACATTAATAACCTTTATAGAAAATAAAACAATAGGAATTTCCAATCGTGTGACAAGAAAAAATCTCCCCAAGCAAGTTTGATTGTAACTTGAATTTTTAACCCACATAGAAAAGCGTACATTGCAAGCAATGATTGGGTTTGCAGACCTTCCCACGCTGCCCTCAAGTATGCCCTGTGACATCACAATCCATCTCCAATTGCCAAAAGCACAAAAGTAAGTCATTGAAACATTTGAGATGACCAGCAGAACTTTAATAATCTGCCCTGGTTGCCTTATCCGGATTCTCATGAGAGTGGCTGCCCACCTTGTCACCGTCAGAGCCTTGAAGCACAGACATACTGCTCCATAAATATTGCATATTGGGGACCCTCTAACTCTTTTCACATGGAAAACGCTCAATGGGGGCATTTGAAACTGCATTGGTTCTTCCTGGCTCCTTTAGGAAATCACATTTCATAAATGATTTTGAATTATAAAATGGTCATGTATTCATTACTTGCTGGCAGAACCTGTGAGCTCTTTTCTGTTGACCTCAATTAATAACCACTATGTTCTTCTCGCAGCGCTGGCCTGGGTTTGCAAACTTTTTCACAAGTGACAGCGGCCTTTGCTGTGAACAAAATGCTTGCACACGTTTAAAGCAGAAACACGCTTTTAGGGCCTATTTACGGTGTTTCATTCTACCGCTACGCATAGTTATACTTAACTGTGCCCCAGCATTTAAGGATTTATTTTATTAACCCTTTTATTTCACATATATCAGAAAGAGGCCCTCCCCTTTTACAGTGCTACTCTAGCAGCTGATCAGGCGTTCTATCATACCGAGCTGAACTTGTATTTTTATCACAAATTAAAGATTTAGTATGCCTTTGACTTTTGGTAATTTTAGTAGATGGAAAGCCAAAGGTCATGTATTTTCCCATTCTGTGATGTTATTGCAGGGTAAAAAGTATACAGCATATTTTCTACTATTTTGTAACTTCTATAAAGAGTAAATCCAAGGGAATTCTTGTCACTGTGCTGGTGTTTTAATGACACAAGTAAAAATGACACCAGCAGCATTCTCATTAAACTCAGCTGTGAAAGGGATAGGTAGGAAGACAGAAGTAAGGGGGAATGCAGGGGAGAACCTGCAAGCCCTCACCCAGAATGAAAGAATACTGATGACAACCTTAATTGCTGGTTTGACTAAATGACAAACAATATAACATAGCACGCAGAATGACTTAGACATGATAAATATGGAGCATTTGATGAGATCATGTTTCTAATTAATCAATGTGAGACGTTTAACCAGAGTCCCTGACTGCTTGCTTAACCTGTTTGAGGACCTTGTAGACTGTTCCCAGTCCCCCCTCATACATTTGGCAGTGAACACTCTTTGCGTAGAAATGTTGGCATGCCTTCAAAATGAGCATTCAGGAACAAGTGTTGACATTTTGAGATGCAGATCTCCAGCCGCGCCCGATTGTACTGTGTAGGGTGGCTACCTTTTCAGAAAAGCATTGGAATAATTTTAAAATCATTACCAAGTCTTATCTAAGCAAACAATCATGCAGGTGGCAACCTCAGCACCAATCAAGCATCCAATTAATCTTTCTCTGACAGATGAAAAAATACCAAAGAATTGCAATCTAGGGAGTGACTGTCCCACGCCATCCACAAGGGAGTGTCGCAGAGGCAAGAGATGAAACCCCCATCTCTTTCACAAGGACGGAGGCTCCAGACACTTTTTAAGTCATTTTCAATAAAGTCCTCCATTTCATGTATATATTTCAGGATTCCTTGAGGATGTAGACAGGATGTCCAGCCTGAGCCTAACAGTACCTAGAGCAATGTAAGTGTGTGAAAGTGTTAAGAAAACGTTGCTTCTGCAATATTGAACCTATTAGCATCCCGGCATAACATCTCAGGTTCTATTAGGGTGGTTTTCTTTATTTGAGAAACAGCACATACCAAGAGCACTGTCCATTTCCCCATAGAAATCAAGGCAAAAAAGATGGCCACCATGGAAATTGAAAAGGGAACTTCACATCCCATTCTTATTTTCCATTGGCAACAATTGGAAATAGGTCACAAAGATATAATGGCTTTCTGGTTGGCAGGGAGAAGTATGTGTTATGGCAGGGAGTGTGGGCAAGGCCTTTTGTGCTGCCACTGAGGTCGTGAGAGAGACATAGGTGGGGGCCAAGAGATGCGCCAAGCTGATCTGAGGGCTCGGAATGTGGAACATTACCATTGGATAATGTATGGGGAAAGACACACGGGGAACTGTAAGATGCAAGTAGTTACCTGTTCTCTTGAGCGATAGAACCCGAGAAAAGATTCATATTTTGACATGCATCAGTAACTGCACTGAACAGTGAGTCAAGAAAGTCCTTCAAGGCCATGGACTTGGTTCTGCAGGATTATTACTTTACAACACAACATACTGAAGATACTAGTTTAAAAGGTTAAACTCTCTGCAGTCATGAAAACAGTGCCCTTGTTGCACTAAAATAATATATTATCTGAGAAACAAACAGGGACTGTCGGTGAAGGGTGACGTAGAACTCTAGCTCATCAGTAATCACTTTATTCCTGATAAAGCAAGGAACTCTATCCCTAAAATTATTAAAAGGCCCAGTGTGTCCGAAATATTGCCAACGCAAAATGTGGTTTACATTTTTCAGCAGCAAGTGAAACCATGCTTCATTCCAGCACGTACATACATTTAAAAAGATAACAGTGTGATCTTTATAAATGCATGCAAGAACCTATGCTGATTATACAAAGATGTATATTTGCTATCTTTTAAAATAAGAAATACATTAATATGTAAGTGTTTCCAAGTTAAAACTCCATGTCACCCCTGCATAGCTGGTAAAATGCAGTAGAGTTTTTTGTGCCCATTAGACCGGCCTTGGTCAATCTGGAGTGATAGGATATATTGCCTATTATCATAAAATCCTGTTAGGTTTACAGGAATACAAATGGAACATGTGGACTAGGTGTCCTAATTTATTTGGGACGGCTACTTTTGCAAATTCATCTAAGGAGAAGATAGTCTTATAACTTCTGCTTAAAATAACAGTAGAGGCTGAAACATGATGGGCTGACTGAATCAGAGTTACTCCCATCACAACCCAACCTGTTCTCCTAAGGACCAGGCTTAAAATAAACTTTGTTGCACTTAATGTGTCACTTTTGGACCTCGTCTCTCATTGAAACTGGACAGATGGTTAGCCTAATGATAACTTAAGGAATGAAGGCCCTGCATGTGTCAGCACATACAGGTTAATTATTGGCTGAGTTGCCTGCTAGCATCATGGTTTCCCCATAGCAAGAATTGAAACTCAAAGCTGAAACTTAAAGATGCCCAGACATATAATTGGGTTTGTGAACCAATATTATTCATGTATTTAAACATAAATGTTGCCTATACATCCACAACCAAATCACTTCGAATTTCCTATGTCTGTTATTCATTGTTACAATTATGAATATTGATAACTTTATGAAAATAATTACACACATTCATGCCAGATATCCAGACATATTTCTGGGCTGTGGAATCCCAGAAATCAATATTTCATCAATGTGTTCCTCTTTCTTTTCAATGTGTAGAAAATGAGTTTAACTAATAGGAGAGCCTGACTATTAAACAATCCAATGGAAAGATTTGATGAATCAAAAAGTGTGATATAATCAATGGCAATGCTTTGGAATATGAATGATTATAACAAGCAGGAACTCACAAGGAATAGGGAGCTGAATCTGGTATCAGACCCTATACAGAAGGGATGCCACCTGTTCTAAATGGATGAGTGCTAAACCCGGCCAATAACTGGAGTACTGGGCCCCAAGCCCAAAGAGAATATTACCTGAAAAAGGATTTCTGAGGGATGAGAGGCTGGCTGGGTGGTTCTTTGAAAACCCATGAGGGCCCATGAGGGCCCATTCTGACTAAACTGTTATGATTACCATCTATATTAATGTTGCATACATACACTGCTTAATAATGCTTTTGATAGAAACTCCTATCCCACAACATCACCTGATTCAACTAAGGATCTGAGCACATTGTGTACCGCAGTTTGCCTGTCGGCTGCCACCACATTGGGTCTGACAGGGGTGTACCTACGGCAGACTTTGTCCTGTCTTTCTCACAACTGTCTCTACATCCATCTTTGGGGTCTATTGTTTGATGCCACATCTGCTGGATACCCAGGAAACGTGACCTGTTAAAGCCAATAGATAAACCAACATTGTGAAATGATATTTAGCAATGGCATTAGAGTCATGCTTTGAAGACTCTTTGATAACCTGTGGGATGTATTTACCCATGCATCCGAGCCATACCTCAAAACTGTGCAGTACTGACATGGTGGCCAGAGCTTCCCAGAAAATGCACAGGGAAATGCATGAAGAATAGGCTGCCACTCATTTTTGCCGATGTTATGGGCACAGAAGGACACTGCCTAAAACCACCATTGGACTACCCATACAGTAGTCTGAAACCATTGGGAATGGCAATGCTGATTGCCAAAAGCAAACCCATAACTGTTGGGAATTCATTTTCTTAAATCCCAAAAAGGGGTGCAGTACCAGTACTCACCACTATCCAAACGCCGGCATCTTAAAACAACACCAGATTTTACTTTTTGCAAAACTGAATAAATGAACCCAAAGCAGGCCAAAGAAAGACTTACTGAGAGGTGGATACAATGTAAAGTGATATTCTGAAGTGACTTGAAGGTTTATAACAAGACTGGCTGAGCTGTGGATTGCAGCAGTTTAAGTAAATGTGGACTGAAAGACACTAAAAATCTCAATGTTTAAAAGAAATGAGTGACCTACTTTTGAGTGTCACATAGGTTGCAATTGTTTAAATGTCATAGTTTTAAACTTAGAATCAGCATTCTAGCTGCATATGTAAAAATGTTTAGTTTTATTTGAATGCAGAAACTGGGGAACAAAAAGTGACATTTTATCTGAAACTTGGCTTAAGGAACTGAATTCTGCCTGGCAACTACCCCCATCAGGAGTGAAACTTGAGTCACAGCTGTGTTCCCAGGCCTAGCTGCCCTTTTGCTGCTCACACCAAAAGGGATATGACACTTCCCTGATTGAATTACCTGGGCTCTGCAGGAAATTGAACAAAGCCCTGTCCTGACTCAGGCGAATGTTTTATTGGCGGGAGTCGTAAATGGAGCTTCCTCTTGGCAGAAGCTGGGAGGGGCAGGGTCTCTGAGCTTGGCAGAAACTGGAAAGACTGGTTTCTGTACCATGTGACCTGAAAAGACACACCTCTATAGCCAGAATATGGTTTTAGAAAAAGATGAATAACTCATAGTACGGACTTGTGAAAATTATTTAAATGATACCATAATTCTTGTGATTTTTCTGCCCACATTTTAAGAGGTTTTTCGAACCGGTGGCATGTTCAGGGGGGTTTTAGCAGAAAACAGGATATTACTCAGAATGTGTGCATGTGAAAAATCTGACACTTCATCAACTAATGTCCATACTCCTTGCGCACATGTGTGTAAATTTGGGGTAATGTCCGGAATTGCAAACCAGTTAAAAAGTGCAAAATATTGCCATTTCTGAATGCAAGCTCCCAGGAAGAGCAAAGTTTGGACAGGGTATATCTCCTGTGATATGTGATGTGTGCATGTAATTTTAAACCAATGTTTACCTGTGCAAATATGTCTTTTGTTATCAAATATAGAATGTGTGCAATTTGACTGGGGAGTGTCCTCTCTGCAGGCTGTACAATGACATCACTCTGACACAACTTAGCTCCCCCAATCAAATGAGAAATGGAAGTTTGACCAATTAGAAGCTGAGAGAGAGGTAGGGTCAGTGATGCTAGAACACACCCACATTCTAAACACATAAAAGCAGACAGACCGGACAGATAGAGACCTTCAAATCCATTTGCAGCTGGAAGCTCTGCCGGGAAAATCCATACTTTACCTCCATCAATCTCCAGAGAAAGCTGTGCAGAAAGATCCAGACTTTAAATCCCTCAATCTTCAGAATCCAGAGAGAGAGCAGACCCAGATCACTGTGAAGTGCAGAGACCAGAGTCCAGTTTAAAACCTGACCAGATCCATGGCGAGGCCCATTTCACTCAAGAAAACTGTGCAGAACCAATCTCCTAGTTAAAATAATATAATTCAATCTAGTTTAATCTAAGTAGAACTGTCTCTTAACTGTCACCTGTCATTTGTAAAGCTGTCACTTGTCATTTTCTAGTTGCAAGCTGCACTTGTCATTTTGAGCTTTTAAAATTTCAAATCTGAAAAACGACCTTCACTAAATCGCTCATATCTCCGCGACCGTTTGTGCTAGAGACTTGCAGTAACTTCCATCTGAAAGCTGAGAATCTTAGCTTTTAATCGCACCAAGAACCACATTCCTACCCCGTATAGTTTTACCGCAATCGCGGAACACGCATTTGCGAATTTTGCCGCGATTTGCAAATTTCTCCACGTGTGAAAACAGAAGCTGCTTGCCTTCCATTTGCCAGAAATTCGTTTAACCTGCTAATCATCCCTGAATCATTGCAAGAGTGAGCCTGGACTAATATTAACTAGATACCACTCACCCTGAACTTCTAGAGGGAATTAAAAGCATTTTAACATATTTTCACTCCATTGCCAGCACATATCAAAGCATTTTGCCTGTGTTTTAAACGTCTGTAGTCTAAGTTGCTGGGTGAACTGAATTACATTTGAATTGCATTTCTGAGAATTGGGTGCCTTCCTTCCACTTCATTGCGTTGCATAAAAGGGGGGGGTGAATTGTCCAAGAAGGTGATTACATTGTTTTTGCTGAAATCCTATCAAGTTATTTTCTTTACTGCATTTCATTCCACATTGCATCCATTTGAAACCATAAAAGTATTGTTGCTATCTTATCCATTTCATGTCAACTCCTTAGTGATTATCAAGAAGTGTGCTAGTGCCAGATTCTCTGTTGTTAATCTTTATCATACCAGATTAAGTGTGATATTCAATTATTAATTTATTATAAAGCGTGATATATATATATTGTTTAAATTATCAATTAAACCTTTTAACTTGCGAAACAGAACTACTTCTTGGCTCAGTGGGGTCAGGAGGATTCCAAGAGAGGGGTGTTATATAGGGGTAGTCATCCAGAACGCATGAACTGGACATAAAGATATATCAATAAGGGTTTTCATTCAGTATTCTAGACTAGGCGTTGACTTAGCTGTAGTGTTGAATTGAATCCTCTTACAAATTGGGGGCTCGGGCCGGACGTTTGGGTTAGATTTACCATTTGTGCAGATTAATACAGCGTTCCAGCTGACCAGATACACATATCCAGTCGGATCACCACGCTGCATTACGCTGTGAAGCATTCCTCAAAAGGGACACTCCAAGAAATGTTCTGTTCTGCAAAAATAAAATACAAACTTCTGTAAGTCAGGACAGAGACCAATCTCTAGAATGACGACCTTAGTAGACATGAAAATAGCCAGAGAGCACCTCTTGCATAAGCTATTTGTGAGAGGTGAATGGACCGAACAGGGCCAGGATGCGTGGTTGCAGGCAATCACACAACAGGTCACTGAAACAGGGTCAGATATATATAGAGATCAGGGTCCCTTACATGTGGCCCTGAGTGAACTATATATGGCTCCTAAAGCCAAAGAGGAACACAATAAGATTGCCAGGATAGCAGCATACCTGTACCTATATATGGGAGACATGCAGGATAGATGTGCTGAAAGCCAAAATCTGGCAAATAGGCAACAGATGGGGTTAGAGAAGGTCCAATCTGACCTGGTCTCTTCTGAGCAGAGGCTGCAGAGGAGCCAGGAGTCAGAAAATGACAGCAGACGGTACATCACTAAAATAAAGGAGGATATGGATGTGCTGCAAAAGGAAAAGTCAGAACAGGATACCAGATTTCTGGCCTTGCAGAAGGAACACCAAGAAGGTTTGGACTCCCTACTGCAAAGCCAGAAAAAGCTGGAGCAACAACTGGACTTCAACAGGGTATGTGCTGAGCAGGTAGTCACCCTGCAAGGCCACCTAGATAGGGAAAAGGCAGAAAGCAATAAACTGATTCTGAAAGACCTGGATACCCAGGCAGAGTTTGATGAAGAGCGCCGGAAAGCTGGTGCCCTTCAAAGGCAGAGGGACGACCTGGCGGTACAGATGCAGACTCTTAGTCAGGAAAGAGACACTTTAGGCCAGGAAGTCTGCCACTTAAAAAAGGAAATTGAAGAAAATCACCTGGCCCTCCAGGGGCTGGGTGACCTCCAAAAAGAAAACCAGAACTTGGTAGAGCACACCAGAAGGGTGGAGGATGCTCTAGCAAGAAAGGAGCAGGCCAATAGGGACACAGCTCAGGAGGTAAACCTCCTGCAGCAAAGACTGGCCCAGTTCTCCAGGACCAACCAGGAAGCACAGAGGGAAAATGAGGCCCTCTGTCAACACAATGATAGGCTCCAACAACAGGTAGCGATGCAGGAGAGACTGATAGAGTCTAGTAAGGCCTTGACTGAGGAACTGAAAGCACAAATGCAGGCTCTTGCATTGCAACAGGGAGCAGGGGCGGATAGAGATGAGGTCCGCTGGGAAAGAGAGACTCCTGACCATAACCTCAGGAGCCCTAACAACAGGGGCCTTCATCTCCCCCAGTCCCTGGACTCTACCACCCCCATGTCCCCTGGCGCACATGAGCACAGGGCCACAGGGATGGCAGATTACTATCCAGCTAAGAGTATGGGGGTCACAGGCCAGTACCACTCAGGAATGGAGGGGTGGGCATCCGGGTATGGGCACCCAAGTACAGTACAGTTCAATGGGGAACCCCAGGAGAGTAGGCCCATTAAGGGCATCCTGAAAACCTCTGCCCAGTTAGGTCAGTGGAGGGGGTACCCATCAAATCCTGGCAGCAAGGAGGAATCTGAAGACTCCTCTGAACTGCGCAGGACACAGGAGACCAGGTCCCCACATTCTGCCAGCCATTCCCAGGCTCGCAGAATCCGGGAAAACCTGGAAGAACAGACGGGAACCTCTGGGAGCAGTGCCTCTGAGTCCGAGGACGAATGGACAAGGGTTACCCGAACCAAAAAGGCCAATAAGGCAAAAAGGGCCTTGCTTAAGGACCCCTTAAAGCAGATTAAGGCGATCAGGAGCGTCATCACGCCTTACCATAAGAACGCTAAGTATTCTGTTTGGGAGCACTTAGAGTTGTTTGAACAAATGATGGAGACTTTCCATTTGAAGGACAGCCAAAGCTGTATTCAATATGTAAAGTGGACCTTCTCCCCGGAATACTCCAGTTTCTTTGCAGGGCTGGAGGACCAAAATCATTTAAGATGGTCCACCTATAAGGCGGCCATCCTGAAACATTTTTCCATTCATAGAAATCCTCAAGAGGCTCGCAAGGCAGCCTACAATTTACAATGTGGGGAGGATCCGGCCCCACAAGAATTTGTGCAGGAACTGAAACGTGCTTTTGCGCAGACCACCAGAAGGGTGCGCACAGACAGTAGAGAATTCATTAATACATTTTTTCATGCCTTGCCCAAATACATAATGACCCAGCTCGTGAGGGATTTTCACGAGAAAAGATCTTTAGACTGGGTCATTGAACAGGCGACCCGGATCTATGAGGTGCAGAAACCGATAGATAGCAAAAGTAATGCCCAGAAAAACCCCAAAGCCAACAGCACCCCTGCGGCTGCCAAGGTGGCAGAGGTAAAGGTCACCCCCGTTTTGGATTTGGAGATGGGGGGGCCTAAAAACCTACCTGCACCTAATAATGCTAGGCCCAGAAGGTCCTCGGGCCAGTCACAGACAGGGAGCCAGGGAGGCAGCCCCACAAATGGGGTCCCTCGCACTCCTGATTATGTAAGTCCCCGTTACAAGGGAAACAGACCCATCCTGGGTTATGTGTGGACTCCTCCAGCCCAAGGGGGGGGATCCAGCCAAGCACCTAACCCAGGGAACTTCCCTCCTAACTTCCCACCGGAGGGCAGAAACTCTCCAAATCCTGGGCAGAACTTTTTCCCCAGGTATCCACCCAACTTTCAGCCCCAAAACCATCCATCCTTCTTTCCCCAATTCCCTGAGCCCCGACCACTGAATCCGGGAGAGGGGAGGCCAAGGGTGGAGGGGTACCCAAATCTTCCCAATCCGGGGTATTACCAGAGAAGGGACAGCTACCCTTCCCGGGATCAGCCCAGGGGAGAAAACACGGCCCGTATCAGCCTGAGCGGGTTTCCCAGTTAGAGCGCCAGGTTCAAAACATGGCGCGGGATCTGGGTCACATACTGAGGGCTCAGCAGAACCCTCAGATGGGCGTGCCGGCGCAGAACGCACCCAACTCTGGACCTGGTGCTCCAGAACAATGACGGGGTCAGCACCCCGATAACTCACCGGTTCCCAGGGAGGAGGCACAAGGGAAAGGGGGGTGTAAAGCCTTGGAGGAAGCTTCCTTCCTCACTTGTAAACAGCCCCTGGAAACCCAGGAACCGGAAACAAAATCTCTTGCCCCTGAAAGTCTGCCTCCTAAGGAGCAGAGGGGGGGTAGGAGAAACAAAAGACCCAAACAGACTCAGTTTGAGGAGGAGGTACAGGTCTTCCAATTTGAGGGAGAGGGATCCTCAGAGGATCCTGGGAAAAGGATCTTCTCCTTCAGAGAGGGGGAACTCCTCCCAAAGAAAAATGGGTCCCTAGGGATGCAAATCCAGACTGGGGAGATGTGGAGACTGAGCTACCGCCGCCCACCATCTCATCCCAGAACCAACAGCAAGAAAATCCCCTGGTTCAAACCCATCCTGGTGACTGCCTCCAAAAAGGGGGGGGGGGCGGCCCAGAACCAGAGCCAGGGGAACCCACAATGGCTCTGATCTCCAGTTGCCAACTTTTTCTTTCAGATTCCCAAGGCTCTCCACAGAATTCTGCCCAAAATTCTTCTCTCGCGATGTCCAAAACCAGAAAATTAGCCCACCAGTTGTCCAAAAATGTACATTATCTGTGCCCCCTTGAGGAGAAGGAGGGAAGATATTATGCCCCGGTACAAGTACAAGGGCAGGGTACAATTTCAGCGCTGGTGGACACGGGATCTCAAGCTACCCTTCTGTCCAGAAGGGCCTTTGATGAACTGAATGCAGGAAGGGAAGAGAATTACCAAATTCCTCTCACCTCACTTCCTGGACAACTCCAGAACTTTGACGGGAAGGAAATTCCCGTTGAGGGGACTGCAGATTTGGACATTAAAATTGGGCGACACAAGTTGAAACACCCAGTCATAGTTGTGACTCCAGAGGGCACCCCTTGTTTACTAGGGAATGACCTCCTGAGAAGGTTGTCACCCCTAATAGATTGCGTAAACAAGGTCCTCTGGACCCAGACTAGCCGACCAATAAAATTAAAACAGAGTGTCAACCATGTTAGTTTAAACGGCACCTGCCACATGTTTGAACAAAAATCTGACCAAGTAGAATTTCACTTCCAGAATAGCCAAATTCCAGACGTGACAGTAATAGCAGTAGGACAACAGACTGGTGATGGGGGGTCCTCTCTATTTCTGAAAATCAACCTGCCTTCCAGTCTAAAGTGGTACTCCACGCTGGAAGGAAACACTCTGAGATTCTATACTAATCCACAATCAGAAACTCCCACTCCAATAGTCCAGAAAGATGTGAAATCAGCTCCGAGCCTGGCTGATATTCAGCAAATTGGAGAGCAGTTGTTCCTCCCTGTCCAATTAAATGATGGGAAGGACTCTGTTCTCGCTCGAGTGTGTGTGAACAACGGTAAGAGCTTCATCAGCGAAGCCATGTTCCGCCAACTCCCAAAAGATCCAGCCATTCCCACATTCAAACTGATAGACAAATGGGAAATGGACCTGGAAGCACCTAATTCCAAACAGCTCCTGCTAAGCAGGTGTATGCTCAAAATCTCCATTGGCAACAAGAGCATAGTCCATAATTGTTGGGTCGTGCGAGACGTCACTGCCGCCTTTTACTTAGGCAGTGACATTCTCAATCGCTTTGCCATTAGTTTGGACCTAATAAACTTCAAAGCTTGGTCCCGATTAGCGGATAATCCCATGGGCTTTGATGATCCAGAAAAAGCATTTAGGTCAGCTCAATTGCTACCTTATGCAGTTGAAATTCAGATCAAAGAGGAAGTCACCATCCCAGAAAGGACTCGACAATTCCCCCTGGAAGTGAAAGCTAAAAGGGGACAAGAGTTGAAAAACCCTGATGCTTACATACATCTAAACGCTTCTCTCCAACAGCAAGGGTTGGGGGTAAACCCAACTCCATTAGTCAACATAGAACATGACACCATTCCAATAGAGGTGGATAACAGCGACTTAAAGAGTATTACTCTAGCCGCAGGCACCATTATTGCAATGGCGGTTGATGACCGACATTTGTCCATCGACTTAGTAAATGAACTGTTAGGACCAATCCCCAAGGACTGTTTTGACAGTGACAGTGATGACAATACAACACCAGACAGGATTTTTACCCGGCATGGGGGGAACTTCCTGGTGTACACTTCTTGCCCTTATGGTAAGGAAGATGTGACTTGTGACTTCAGGAGGGATGAGGTGATTTTCCAGGTCCAGGAGGGCTGCCTTTCCCACCTGAAGCCTCCAGTCCAAATCAGCACTCTGACCAGGGACTTCTCCACCCAGCTGGAGGAGGCCGCTGAGATAGCCAAACCAGAAGTCTTTCCAGACTTCAGGCAGATGGTGGAAGAGAGAGTCAACCTAGCTGATGCCTGTGTGACTCTGGAACAAAAGCAAAAGTTGAAACAAGTTTTCTTGGATTTCCAAGATCTCTTTGCGGTAGACTCATATGACTGTGGTCGCACTGACATCCACACAACAACAATCCCCACGGACCCTGGCATGACTCCTGTGTTTGTGAAGCAATATCGCTTGCCTCTCGCATCAATGGAGTCCCTTACTGAAATAATTAAGAACCTTGAGTCCAGGGGAATAATCCGTCCCATCCACAGCACCTTCAATAATCCGGTGCTGGGAATATTGAAGCCAAACGGCCAGTGGAGACTCTGTGCCGACCTTAGGGAGCTCAACAAACGGGTCCATACTTCCCGATGGCCTCTGCCCTACATTGACCAAGGGCTGGCCCAGATCCAGGGGTCACAGGTATTCACTGCAATAGACCTGACCAATGGATACTGGACCATGCCTGTCAGCAGGGAGGACCAATACAAACTGGCTTTTACCTTTGGGGGCCAGCAGTACACATGGACCCGGACTCCCTTCGGATACCTTAACTCCGGTAATGAGTTCAATATTTTCCTACATAAGGCCATGCCAGACCTGGGTGCGAGGGGTAACCTGGCTTATGTAGATGATGTCCTCATCAAAAGTTCATCTGTGGAGGAACACATAGCGGAGATCCGTTATGTTCTGACGCAGTTGAGGGCCGCCGGAGCAAAACTTTCCTTTCAGAAAGCACAGTGGTGTAGAACCCGTGTTAATTTCTTGGGGGATGAGATTACTGCTCAGGGTCTCTGTCCCCAGGAAAAGAAAGTGGAAGCCCTCCAAAAATTGAAAGACCCCACAACTCTGCGGGAACTAAGGAGCCTCCTTGGACTGACTAATTACAGCAGAAAGTTCATTGAGGGCTACGCAGAGATCACCAGACCCCTGATTCATCTCCTGAAGGGGGGGGTCAAGTGGGAATGGGGTCCAGAACAAGCCGAGGCAGTAAAACAACTCAAAAGAAGCCTCTCACAAGCGCCTTGCCTAGCTTACCCTGTCAGAAACAAGGAGTTCTTCCTGGAGACGGGGTTCTCTAATACGTGCTTGACGGCAGTGTTATACCAAAAGCATGACAAGGTCAATAAAGTAATCTCCTATGCGAGCAAAACTTTATCCTCTGTGGAGGAAAAATTCAACGATTGTGAGAAGGCACTCCTGGCAACGGTGTGGGCATTGAAGAATTACCGCCCGTTTATCCAGGGGGAACACATCATAGTGGAGACTCCACACCAGCCTCTGCAATATCTCCAAAGTGACAGAATCCGGGCCGGAAATGTGAGTAATTCCCGAATTACTTCCTGGATTCTGTCAATGCAAGGCTTTCCTGTGGAGGTCAGATATGGCCAAAACAAGAAGAGCCCCCTCGCGCAAGGTCTGGCTGACTTGCATGATTGTGCCAGAGAAAACTGTCTCGAGGACGAGAGTCTAAAAATAAAGGACAACACGGAGGCATACCTTAATTCCCCACACAAAGTCTTTGAAGAGGACAAGTGTGAGGGAATGCCCACTGTCTATGTGGATGGATGCTCTTACCATGTTGACAACAACGGGGAGAAAGAACTGGTGGCCGGCATAGGGAATGCATGGGTGAATGAGTCCCCAGAACCCTCCGCTGGATACAAAATTGGTCCCCGAAGTAGTCAGGTGGCAGAATTGATGGCTGTGCATCAGGCCATCCTCACTGCTGTCCAGCATCAACTCCGCGAACTGGTCATAATCCCAGATTCGGATTATGTACGGAACGGGTTCGTGGAGCACCTGGTTAATTGGAAAACCAGAGGCATGTTATGTGCTAACAACAAACCCCTGAAACATGGGAAGTTGATCCAAAACATTGATGATCTGGTCACCTCGAATGAGATGACCATCTATTGGAAAAAGATCAAGGGTCATTCCAAAGTAGAGGGACCAGACAAAACTGGAAATGACTTAGCTGATCAGCTGGCCAAAACCGGGGCCATCCAAGGGGATCTAATTGAGATTGAGTCCCTGTTGGGGGAAATCCAGGTCACTGCTATCACTAGGTCCCAGACAAATGCTCACAACGAACTTTCAATTGCACAATGGAGTAAGGAGACCCCTGATGCTGATTTGATTACAGCTCAGAAGGGGGATCCAATAATTGGTAAATTTTACCAGCACCTTGAGGACCCTGAGAACTTTCCCCTGACGGATACCGATTATATTGGGAAAGAGGACCTAAGAGTGTTGATGAAATGTCCAAAAATGTTCCGAATCCAAGACCGTTTGTTGGTAAGGAAATTCAAAGCTGGCCACGATCAGTGGGTGGTTCCTACCTCATTCCGAAGCCTGATGTTAAGTCACGCCCATGATGCGGCCACCGCCGGTCATAGGGGGTTTCACACAACACTGGAAATCTTAAGAGAGGTTGCATACTGGCCACACATGGGGCAGGACCTCGACCAATACTTGAAGGGGTGTCTTGTGTGTGCACAATTTCAGCCATCCTCCCTCACGCACCGTGCGCCTCTCCAAAAGAGGGGGATGACACTGCCATGGTCAGATTTACAAATCGACTTTGTAGGCCCCGTGATTCGCTCTGCTAGGGGGAATAAGTACATGTTGACCGTCACATGCTTGTTTACCAAGTGGGTGGAATGTCTCCCAGCCCCAAATTGCAAGGCAGAAACGGCAGCTGCCTTGATGATTAACCACATCTTTTCCCGTTTTGGTCTACCTCAAAGGATTGAGTCAGACAGGGGGAGCCACTTCACCAGTGAAGTAATGACAAAGATGTGGGAGATACTGGGGGTCAAGAGAAAGCTACACATTGCTTACAGGCCAGCTTCTTCTGGGGCAGTAGAGAGATATAACCGAACCATTGTGAGCATATTAAAGAAGTTTGTGGCAGATTCTGGGCCAAGTGGGATATCCGATTACCTCTGGTCCTAATGGCCATCAGATCTACCCCTTCAACTGCAACCAAAATGTCACCATTTGAGTTGATGACTGGGCGCAAGATGGTGCTTCCGCAACATTTGCTCTACAGGACCCAAGAGCAGACACTGATAAATGCCTCCACAACTCATGAGTATGTGGAGAATTTAAGGAAACACCTCCAACATGCTTTTGCTTATGCTCAGCGGAATCTAGAAAGATCATCTGATAGCATGAAGACCCACTATGACCTGAAAACTTCCAGGAAGGAATATCAGGTGGGGGACCGGGTCTATCTATACAACTTCCAAAGGAACCAGGCCAAGCAGCGCAAATTTTTGCCTACATGGAAAGGACCCTTTGAGATCATCGACAAGATCTCCCCTGTGGCCTACAAAATCCACATCCCCAAAGGTCCTTTGGCAGCAGGGGAAGACAAGTGGGTCCACATAAACCAGTTGAAATGCTGCCATCCCAGGCACACTCTGCAACAACTGGAGGAGTCCTCTGGAATCCTAGCGGTCACTGTCTCAGACTAATTCAGTTCCAACCATAAAACATACCACATCTAGTCTCTAAAATATTGTGATTTGCATGAAACTGTCTCTTAGTTATACTGTTTTTTTTTCAAAATAAGAATGTAATGTTTTGTTATGATGAA
The DNA here is from genome assembly GCF_040938575.1 of Ambystoma mexicanum. Taxonomy (NCBI): domain Eukaryota; kingdom Metazoa; phylum Chordata; class Amphibia; order Caudata; family Ambystomatidae; genus Ambystoma; species Ambystoma mexicanum. Next base: position 224,339,429 of record NC_090925.1, read on the forward strand.
ATGCATATGCTGCCCCACTATCTCAACAGTGGTGGAAAAACGTCTATGAGTAGGTATTGCCGCTTTTGCTTTATCATCCTAGGAGAGAGGAAACCATGGAGAATGACCAAGGAGGACGATCCGGAGACCGCGAGCAGAGACGCAACGGGCCCGGGGTACCGCCAAATCTTCCCATCAGGACCGGCGAGGAGAACCGATCGATCAGTACCGGATGGAGGAAAAGATGCTGAACTGTGCCATCTATTGGAAGAAGATGAGGAAACATCCCAGGTCTTGCGAGTCCCATTCGTGAAATAGAATGGCCATCGCAAGAGGGGGGCTTGTGGGATGTATTTACCCATGCATCCGAGCCTTACCTCAAAACTGTGTAGTACTGACATGGAAAACATCATGATGGCCAGAGCTTCCCAGAAAATGCACAGGGAAATGCATGAAGAATAGGCTGCCACTCATTTTTGCCGATGTTATGGGCACAGAAGGACACTGCCTAAAACCACCATTGGACTACCCATACAGTAGTCTGAAACCATTGGGAATGGCAATGCTGATTGCCAAAAGCAAACCCATAACTGTTGGGAATTCATTTTCTTAAATCCCAAAAAGGGGTGCAGTACCAGTACTCACCACTATCCAAAAGCCGGCATTTTAAAACAACACCAGATTTTACTTTTTGCAAAACTGAATAAATGAACCCAAAGCAGGCCAAAGAAAGACTTACTGAGAGGTGGATACAATGTAAAGTGATATTCTGAAGTGACTTGAAGGTTTATAACAAGACTGGCTGAGCTGTGGATTGCAGCAATTTAAGTAAATGTGGACTGAAAGACACTAAAAATCTCAATGTTTAAAAGAAATGAGTGACCTACTTTTGAGTGTCACATAGGTTGCAATTGTTTAAATGTCATAGTTTTAAACTTAGAATCAGCATTCTAGCTGCATATGTAAAAATGTTTAGTTTTATTTGAATGCAGAAACTGGGGAACAAAAAGTGACATTTTATCTGAAACTTGGCTTAAGGAACTGAATTCTGCCTGGCAACTACCCCCATCAGGAGTGAAACTTGAGTCACAGCTGTGTTCCCAGGCCTAGCTGCCCTTTTGCTGCTCACACCAAAAGGGATATGACACTTCCCTGATTGAATTACCTGGGCTCTGCAGGAAATTGAACAAAGCCCTGTCCTGACTCAGGCAAATGTTTTATTGGCGGGAGTCGTAAATGGAGCTTCCTCTTGGCAGAAGCTGGGAGGGGCAAGGTCTCTGAGCTTGGCAGAAACTGGAAAGACTGGTTTCTGTACCATGTGACCTGAAAAGACACACCTCTATAGCCAGAATATGGTTTTAGAAAAAGATGAATAACTCATAGTACGGACTTGTGAAAATTATTTAAATGATACCATAATTCTTGTGATTTTTCTGCCCACATTTTAAGAGGTTTTTTGAACCGGTGGCATGTTCAGGGGGGTTTTAGCAGAAAAGAGGATATTACTCAGAATGTGTGCATGTGAAAAATCTGACACTTCATCAACTAATGTCCATACTCCTTGCGCACATGTGTGTAAATTTGGGGTAATGTCCGGAATTGCAAACCAGTTAAAAAGTGCAAAATATTGCCATTTCTGAATGCAAGCTCCCAGGAAGAGCAAGGTTTGGACAGGGTATATCTCCTGTGATATGTGATGTGTGCATGTAATTTTAAACCAATGTTTACCTGTGCAAATATGTCTTTTGTTATCAAATATAGAATGTGTGCAATTTGACTGGGGAGTGTCCTCTCTGCAGGCTGTAAAATGACATCACTCTGACACAACTTAGCTCCCCCAATCAAATGAGAAATGGAAGTTTGACCAATTAGAAGCTGAGAGAGAGGTAGGGTCAGTGATGCTAGAACACACCCACATTCTAAACACATGAAAGCAGACAGACAGGACAGATAGAGACCTTCAAATCCAATTGCAGCTGGAAGCTCTGCCTGGAAAATCCATACTTTACCTCCATCAATCTCCAGAGAAAGCTGTGCAGAAAGATCCAGACTTTAAATCCCTCAATCTTCAGAATCCAGAGAGAGAGCAGACCCAGATCACTGTGAAGTGCAGAGACCAGAGTCCAGTTTAAAACCTGACCAGATCCATGGCGAGGCCCATTTCACTCAAGAATATAGTGTGAGTACCTAGAAAACTGTGCAGAACCAATCTCCTAGTTAAAATAATATAATTCAATCTAGTTTAATCTAAGTAGAACTGTCTCTTAACTGTCACCTGTCATTTGTAAAGCTGTCACTTGTCATTTTCTAGTTGCAAGCTGCACTTGTCATTTTGAGCTTTTAAAATTTCAAATCTGAAAAACGACCTTCACTAAATCGCTCATATCTCCGCGTCGTTTGTGCTAGAGACTTGTAGTAACTTTCATCTGAAAGCTGAGAATCCTAGCTTTTAATCGCACCAAGAACCACATTCCTACCCCTTATAGTTTTACCGCAATCGCGGAACACGCATTCGCGAATTTTGCCGCGATTTGCAAATTTCTCCACGTGTGAAAACAGAAGCTGCTTGCCTTCCATTTGCCAGAAATTCGTTTAACCTGCTAATCATCCCTGAATCATTGCAAGAGTGAGCCTGGACTAATATTAACTAGATACCACTCACCCTGAACTTCTAGAGGGAATTAAAAGCATTTTAACATATTTTCACTCCATTGCCAGCACATATCAAAGCATTTTGCCTGTGTTTTAAACGTCTGTAGTCTAAGTTGCTGGGTGAACTGAATTACATTTGAATTGCATTTCTGAGAATTGGGTGCCTTCCTTCCACTTCCTTGCGTTGCATAAAAGGGGGGGGTGAATTGTCCAAGAAGGTGATTACATTGTTTTTGCTGAAATCCTATCAAGTTATTTTCTTTACTGCATTTCATTCCACATTGCATCCATTTGAAACCATAAAAGTATTGTTGCTATCTTATCCATTTCATGTCAACTCCTTAGTGATTATCAAGAAGTGTGCTAGTGCCAGATTCTCTGTTGTTAATCTTTATCATACCAGATTAAGTGTGATATTCAATTATTAATTTATTATAAAGCGTGATATATATATATTGTTTAAATTATCAATTAAACCTTTTAACTTGCGAAACAGAACTACTTCTTGGCTCAGTGGGGTCAGGAGGATTCCAAGAGAGGGGTGTTATATAGGGGTAGTCATCCAGAACGCATGAACTGGACATAAAGATATATCAATAAGGGTTTTCATTCAGTATTCTAGACTAGGCGTTGACTTAGCTGTAGTGTTTAATTGAATCCTCTTACAAACCCCCATAATGATCATATCAACACAAATAGTGCTGCTCTTTCTATGGCACATTAGGATCCATGGGTGAGTGCTGCAAAAAGTTCAATTTAGAAGTTCTTGCTAGTCCATGCATGGTTACACCGGCCCAGGATATTGAACCCCCATCGACTACTCAAAATGATGCTTCACTGGAGGGTAGGGACATACATACTGTGATCCATAAATCTGTGAGGCCACCTGACACAGTTCTCCCTAATAACTGCATTCATATGAAGAAAAACACCCATGCCAGCAATATTACAGCTGAGCATTTCCAGACACTCATTTAAAAAGGGACAAAACCACAGGATCTAATACCAGAAAGGATGACAGAATAAATGCTACAAGGGGTGATAGCATGTCTGCCTTTGGTCATGAACATCATAGAATTCTAAATGGTCTATTACTCAACCCCTGCTCCCTGTTGAAGCATGCAACAGAGGTGGCAGACTATATTTGAAGTAAAACAAATGGATATTATGTTTGTTACAGAAACATGGTTGCATGATGCAAGCCTGGCTCTGGCAATTCCCCCGGATATCAAATCCTTAGAGCAGACCATAAAAAACGGTATGCGCTGGAGGCCTTGCCATCATATAAGAGGCCTCCCTGTAGATACGCAAAGTGACCATAACAGAGTCACTCGGCTGCGAGATCTTGCATAGTAAATGGTTGGCCAATGATAACACTACCATCAATTTCATTTTAGCCTTTCACCCTCCATCTACATTGCCCAAGATCCACACAAAATGTTGTGAAATGCTGATGCCCATGCTTAAATCACAATCTAAATGTATCGTCCTGGATGATCTTAATATGGGCCTGGGAGATGGCTCTGACTCTCATGCAGTGATCATTGAGGCTGCTTTTGCGGTTTTAGGTTGTTCTCAGCATGTCCGAGAGACCACACAGGTGAAAGGCAGGACCCTGGACTGGATTGCATGCCATCAAACTGCAGTCATAAATTTAGAACTCATTGCATGCCCATGGTCGGATCACTCATTAATTAATTTTGGAGTAATGGGCACTGTACAGCAGGAAAATAAAGTCAAGGCAGAAAGGATCCATATCCGGTCTAGAGACACGTGCAGGCTGACTGAGGAAGCACTCCTCTTTAAAAACACACTGGACAATCTGATTCAGTTTCAGTCAGCGGTAGAGCTGTCTGAATTATACCAGAAAACGATGCTCCATGCAGCTGACATTGTGGCTCCAGAAAAAAAAAAAAAAAAAAAAAACTGTTTGCCATGGAGAAAAACTCTAAAGCTTGGTATTCTCCTGAAATCCATAACCTTAAGATCCTTAAACGAAAAGCCTTTCACATCTGGAAAAAAGACAACTCAGACGGGAACAGAAACAGCTGCAACCCCGCAGCAAAACAACAAATAAAACTATAATTCTAGCAAAAAAATGATGTACAATCACAGGATCGAAAACGCCAGCTCCAAAACAAAAGAGCTTTTCAAAGTACTAAAGAACTCGAAGATCCATGCCCGCTAGCACCAGCAGTTCATAAAAACAAAAATCGGTGCACATACATTAAGGTTGCTGTGGCTAACAAAATTGCAAATATCCAAAAGGATATGGCTAATAAATGTGCTGCACATAAAACATGACTTCTTTCAGAAGCAACTGGGACAGGCTGCAGTATTTGTGAGTTTGAGTTCTGGCAGTTTACTGCAGCAGAGGTATCAGAAATACTCCAATAACTCAAACCACTCATTGTAAGGAGACGCTTGCCCCACCACCACCATTAAGGCACGTGCGAAACAGCTTATTCCTCTGATCTCCAAATTTATTGATGCATCCTTCAGTGGAAACTCTGTGCCATTATGCATTAAGCAATTGTGGATTTCACCTCTGATAAAAATAACTTGCCTTAGATCCTAATGTCCCATCGCATTCCAGACCCATTACCAACTATCCATTTTTACTTAAGATCCTGGACAAGGCACTCTAGTCATCCAGGTGCAAGACTTCTTACCCAAATATAACATCCTGGGTCAGAGGCAATCTGGCTTCCATGATGCCCATGGTACTGAGTCAGCACTATTGGAGCTAAAGGCAAGCATTCTATAGATCTTCGGCAAAGGTGAAACAGCTCTCCTGATGCTTCTGGATTTATCAGTGAATTTCAACCTGGTTGTGAGCAGCTGCCCACTAGACTACTACTCTCTGCCACTTTTTCACCAGCTGCGACGAGCTGGATCAAATCCTTTCTTGCTGGCCTGTTATCCAGAGTCTTCAGTGGCGATGTTGCAGCCAAGGCCTTCCTGGTGTCATGTGGAGTCCCTCAGGGATCTTGTCTATTCAATCTCTTTATTAAGACCTTATTTGATGAGAACTGGGTATATTATAATAACTATGAAGATGATATTCAATGCCTCATACCTCTGTTAGGGGACTACTCCAAAGACTCAAAAACCATCAACTCGGCCTACTCTCTCATCCAGATTTGGATGGAGGAGAACAGTCTTGCTCTGAATGACTCAAAAACGGAGTGTATGATTATGGGTACAAGACCACAGATAAACAAGCATAGCCCAGACTTGTGCAAATTCCAATTGCATCGCACCCTGGCCAAAGCTAAGTCTCTTGGGTTTTTCCTGGTCCAGGAATTAAAAATAAAAACACATGTCAATTAACCCATCCCCTCCACCTCTTTTTATCTCAAACTCCTATCCCAACTCAGACCATTCCTTACCCACAGTAACTGAGCCCTTATTGCCAGACCAATCATAGGTGCAAAGCTTTATTACTGCTCCAGCCTGCTACTAGGCATTGGTGATGGAGAGTTGGTTTGTCAGCAGATGGTTCAAAATAATGCTGGTAGGGCCGTAGAGTGTCTACGAAAAAAAGATCACATCTCAGCGGCCAGGTTGGCCTTACACTGTCTCCCCGTGGCATCACTTTCCACATGCTGACTATCATGCACAAGTGCCTTTTTGGAACTAGTCTGGTGTACTTATCTGATAGGCTCCTACGACAGCCAGCATGGAGAGTGCTCAGATCTAATAACTCCTTTTTCTTTTTCGTGCACCCAGTGCCAAACTGACTCAGGTAGCCCTAGGGTCTTTCTTCTATGCCGCACTTGAATGTTGGAATGCCCTGAAACCTGACCCGAGGTACTGCTGCTCTCTTACCAGGTTCATGCGTGGCTCAAACACACTGCTAACCTTGCCCCCCTCCTGTGTCTCTCTCTTGCCTCCCCCTGGTCTAATAAGCCTGGTGGTTTCGTTTAGTGTTGTCTGTCTTGTCAGCATTTCTATCTCATTGCCTTATAAACATTAAATAAATAAATAAATAAAATAAACGCTTTTAGAATATTTCAAAGTGAATATATTTTATAGGATGAGAAATTATGTGATAAGATATGGTATTTATAATGTGCCTATACACAAGTGTTTCAAGTGTTTCAAGGCACGACGAGGCAAGTGTGGGAGAACAGAGGGAAGACAAAGACAACAATCTTACTAGGCCAGGTGACATTGAGATCACGCAAGTACAGGGGAGGGGGGAAAGGGAAAGTGCCTGGAGGGAAGGGGGAGGGGGCAGTGCAATACATAGGATGAACAGTAGAAAATAAATATAATAAATAAAACAATAGGTAAAAAGTGTGGCCAGCTTGTGGCAGGTGCAGGGGTAAGTGCAGACATCAAGTGTCAAGAGCAGGTGGGGACTGTCAGGATACAGAAACAGCCCCAAACTGCAGGTGTTGCCTGGGAGGTAGTGCAGGTGTACAGCTGGCAGGGGAAGAGACCTGGGCCCGAGATCAGAGGTTAGCCAGTTGGCCAGTGCAGTTTCAGTCAGGGGTTCAGCAGGGGAGCGGAGGAGAGAAAGCAGAAGCAAAGGGGAAGTTCTTGGAGTGCTTCCATAACCGGAGATGGTTCTCCTCAAGTTTCAGTGTGGCAGGCAGGCTGTTCCAGAAGGAGGCCCCAACCGAAGAAAGGGATCTACCACCAACTTGTTTCTTGGAAAAGCTACTGACCCTGAGGCAGTTGTAGGCGGATGAGCGAAGAGCTTGAGCAGGAAGATATTTAGGAAGAGAGAGTTGAAGGTATTGAGGCCCCAGGCCCCAGAAGGCCTTATGCACAATGCAGAGGGGTTTGAACGTAATCCTTGCAGCCACTGGGAGCCAGTGCAGAGATATCAGTGCTGGAGAGATACAATCCCTGGACTTGATGCCAAGGACAAGTCTTGCAGTCCTGTTCTGGATGATGGTATAAATATATTCATTTTGGTGATTTAATGTGTGTGTGCTGCCTCACAGCATGATTGTCACAGGCAGGCCGATTCTGATTGTGCAAGCAAATCATCATCATTTATGTATCTTATGACTTCCCATAAAGTTAGCGGACCACCTTTGATTTCCTTAAAAATACATGTGAGTTTCAATGATACGCAAAGCTTGTCTTTTGTCTAGATTTGTGGAATGGGAGTGTATAACAGGGAATGCTATGTTACTGGTTGCCACTTAGTGAAAAGAGCGGCATATCAACAAATATCTCTACAGTACTGTCCTCCTTCTGTGCACTCTGATTGGCTGAGCAGTGCCACCTGAGTGCTAATGCAAAGACTCTGTGGGCCTCATCACGAGTTGGCGGTATCCAACTTTATTTGTGTTACAGCCCTCCTGTCATGCAGTATTACTGTGGGCTCACAGGTTGGGCGGTAAACGTTATTCCCTAATGGATCCATTGGAACCAATGGGAAATTTTTGATGCAATTACCGCCGCCAGTATTAACGTGTGGTAAATGTGCTGAAAATCTGCATTTTTCCAGCATGTTTAACCCTGAGCTGTGAGATGGGGGTAAACATGCCTTACTCATGATTGAGCAGACCCCTAAATGCAGTGGTAACCCCGTTACCACCGCATTTAAGGGCTACCGCCCACCTCGTGATGAGTCCCTGTAGCTAGACCCCTTCATCATGTTCATCAGTTTGCAATGGTTCGAGTCTTACTAGTAGAACTACTTTCATACAACATTGACTTTTTATTGATTGAAGCAGTATCTCAAAAAACATTGTGTGTGAGCAAATGGAAATATGCTCATTTTAAAATGACACTAAACGTGGTCAAATATCATTTTCATCGCTGCATCCTATAATATTAAGTTTTGGGCAGACCTGTTATTGCTGTCAAAGCCTTTTTTAGACTTTATCATTAAGTATTGCTTTTCTAATGTACAATGTTTTGGGTTTGTAGGATAAACGTCCATGTTTCAAGGAAAAGCTCAAAGGCAAGATGAACATGAGCTTAATAAAGATGCAAGTAACATATACACTTTTTTCCTAAGCGCAATTTGAGTATTTCCATGATGAGTGCAGTTTTGTGTCTTGTGAAAGCGAACAGTCACCCACATTGCTCATTTATGTACTGGATCTTCCAAAGCATCAGCTCCTTTCAGGGCAGTGGGGATGTACACATCTGTGGCCTTGACTGACAGTGCACTAGATATCTGACATTTGAATAATAGAATAATATCTCGTTTTGGAGGAAAAGGTTTGACTATTACGCAATGTAATGGCTCTCAATGTATTCACTGAGGCTGGGTAAAGAGCTGAGTTGACCCTGGTGAGATTTAAACTTTTGAAATACAGGTGAATCAATTTCTGTGGAGAACGCTTAACCCCTGAGCTGTCTGCCAGCCATTGTAAAGTGATTTATGTTGTGCCCAAATCTTTAGTATCTAATAGCTAAGCCTGATAAAGGTACTGCTGTGGTATCCACCCTGGACTACTCACAACCCGTGATTGGTTTCCATATGATTCTGTTAGTCTGGAGTCAGATCCTAGATTTCCTAGAGTACGTGGGCAAAGCCACAGGGAAGTCACAGCCACAATCCCTATGGTATCCTCAGGGTATCATAAATAGACATCTTTTCTCTAAAATAGCCCAGGTCCATTCCCCTTTTTTGGAATCCAAAGACCACAAGTTAAATATACAAATTGGTTCCTGAATAAACTACACTGATTCAAACCACAATGTTTTGAGGACAGTCAAATTAGTATTTTTGCAAACATTATTGTAAATATCAAAATTACAATGGAGTGCGAAATAATGGGCCGCTTGACTTCAGTAGCACAGACAAACATGGAAAGGTTGTGTGTCATAAGCAGAAATGGTGTCTCAATATTATTAAGGTATGAGAGGAGGATGCAGTGGTTGATGATGTTCAGCCAAGAGGTCAAGGAGGACCAGGAGGCATGAGTCACCCATATCCACGTTTTTGAGGGCATCATCCACCACCTGGATGCTGACTGTCTCGATGGTACCGTTGGGGTGGAACCCAGGTTCATCTTTGTTTAGATGGTGTAATTATTTGATTCTGGTGAGTAGTTGTGTAGTGATACATTTTTCCAAGATTTTGCCACTAAACATGGATGTTTTCAATGGGCTGATAGTTGGTCAGGTGATATCTTGGTCTGTGGTTAGTTTTTTCAAAAGAGGTCATATAAAATAAGTCTTGACGGTGTCCAGGAATTACCCTTCTGTGATGGAGGCATTAATGATGCTGAGGAATACATTGAGCACCCATCAATTGTTTAATGATGTAGTCCGGGATGATCTTGTTGGTGTGGGTAGTAGGTTTCGTAGGAGGTGAATTTTTGAAGCTTGACAGCTCTGACTCTTTTCACTTGCAGAACACTATTCACCATTTAAAGTTCCTCTCTAGCACACTGAACAGGCAGGGTGAAGTCAATCTGCTGAGATTTACCATCAAAGAGCGCTGATGAAACTTAACATCCGACAGCTGCAAGCAAACACCAGAGGATATTGCTGAGAGTGCATCTGGGTGGAGCTGTCTGTTTCTAGGAAGGCCTAAGAGCTGACTGGGTCCTATGGTGGAGGGTGGGAGGCTATCCTTTAGAATGGAGTGTCCAGACCCAAGCCCTATCTTTCCAGTGGGTCCTGACATGCAACTGGCTGTCCAGAATTTTAAACAGATGCTTTCTATGTAAGTAGAACTGAGCCCTGGAAACCAAACGTTAGGGAGTCTGCTTGTATTAAAGCATTTCCCTTTATAGTGGGTGGGGGTGGGAGGACTGTATAGGTCTTTAGCATATTTAACTAAAAAGATTAATTTAAGCAATTCCCTGTCTGGTGGATCGGGGTGATTTGTGTTAAAATTTGAAAGTAACAAAGCTCACTTCCCAGTGTGCGCTGAAAAACTATAGACTGTAATTTAATTGGTTAATCCTTTTTGTCCTGTTGACCCCGACTTCTTAACGGAAGAGGGGTGTCTTTGTTCTTAAATCAGTCGAATCTTTTTGTCCAACTTTCCCCTAACACAGGCCTTTCAGTGGAGGGGGTCTGAAATCTAGAATACCCCTAATAATTCCCATCTCTCTGTCTGACTTCCTCAACACAGGCCAAAGTAGGGCTTTGGGGTCTAAAACACAAACTGCTAAATCTCCCTGTGTTTATTTTAAACCAAAAGTGGGGGTGAAATCATAATTGTCATATATATTTGTAACAATCTTGAAACCCTACTGTTAGCCTATTAAGGCCTCCGGAAAATCAAAACTGCACAACACTACATTTATAAATGTTTTGGTTATTGATCAATTTAATTCTTTCTTGAAGTGAAATTTGCAGAAAAAAAGAATTGTGATTTGTGTTTTTTTAAACTAATTTGTGTAATTGATTTGAGTAACAAGAAGTTAATGGTGAGCCAAAAAGAAGGTGGCGCGTGTAGTTCAGTGTATTTTCTATTGTTTTTAATTTAAATAAATATAAATATATTTCCTGTAGTACGGTCTCGTGTTTGCCCCATTGTATGCTCGGGGGGGGGGGGGGGGGAGGATCCAAGAGGCATGATATGTGTCTGAAATAGGGCTGAAGAAAATAATGCGTGACACCTTGAGAGTTTAGGGAAGGAACTCTTCGTGTTGAGGGTAGTCTCTCAATAAACTGTTACTGATGCACAGTCTTAAACAGAAAAGTATCTCTATGATTACCAGATGTTCCTGGGTGTTGCTAAAGAACAAACAGAACAGTTGTGGCTTTTGCCCACATTAACTCGGTACCTGCGAGAAAATCCTGTATTTGGATAGAGGCAATCCCCTTTTTCACCACTTTCAAACACCTGGCATTACCTCGGCACCATTACCTTAACCAGACACCCTATCAGCAGATACTTACATATCCAACCATTCCTCTGGCCAAGGAAATGAACAAACCTTTGGGAAACAGATCACAGTTCTCCACTTTTCAGCACTCTGATCACGGAATCCTGGTTAATGGTAAACACAAACGCAGTCTGATAGGCATATCGCTAGTTAAAACATGGCAAGTGGGAGGGATGAACTGTCTTCGGAGAATAGCATAGGGGCAACGTGCTCGGCTTGGAAGTAAGACACCACGGAGCACCGATCCGCGGGTGCACATTATAAATAACATATAAACCCAGGGTAGATAAGGGAAGGTCGTGTTAGGCAATTGTGTAAACAAATCGAATAAATAATGGATTACAATTCTTGCGTCTTCCTGAGAACTGGGTAGTTTTTGTTTTTGGATTGTATGTGCCATTACCGAGAGGCATCAGTCATTTTCAAATCACAAGAAAACCAAACGGGATATGCACAAAGCTGTGGGAATACGTATTGGAACCGAACTGCGCTAAGTGTGCAGGGGAACTGTATGTCCCTGTGGGAAAATATGTGTATGCCCAAGTTTGGCTTATCCTTTAAGCAATGTGTGAATTGTGTACGAGTCGAAAAAAGAAAAGATGGAATGTGTACACATTTCTCAATAAGTCCTTGACTAGCAGTCTTTTTACAAGCCACTGAGCAACTCGAGCAACCACTGCAAATTAGCCTCCACTTTTAGTGGCACTTTCAAAACAAAGCCTGTCCTTTAATCATTTGCCAAATGCCCTCGAATGGCTCAAATACCACAGAAAGGAGCGTCCTCCAGGCGTGCCTGGCTCTTATTAATCTGTGTTTTGAACGGGGAATTCTTCTGAAGACCATCGTTTGCTGAGAGATGTCATTGTAGTTGTCCTTGTGCAGCCAATAGTATTTAAAGTTGAGAACATGGTCTGACCGCAGTCATCATCCCAGATCCCAGCGTCAGTCATCCTGTCCTTGCTGGGCGGAAGGTTTAACCAAGTAGTACATTCAGCCACTGCCTTGCTTCCTGTACTGGCAGAGTCGCCTATCGCGATGGAGCTCAGCAAAGTTCAATGGAATTATTTCTTTTAGATGACAGGGAAATTGTCAAGCATATTGAAGTTGATGCATGAAGAAAGCCATTTCTTTGGAAAACATCAAAGTCCTGTCAAATGTTGAGAAATGTTTTTTTTTTAGCATTGCTAATATCCATGTTTTTGAACACACATTAAAATCACACGAAATGTAAAGTGGAGAGGTAATCCGATTGGCAAATTCTCAGTCTGTCTTTGTCTTCTACCAGTAAAACCAAATGAAGGATTACAAATATTACAAAGGTTTTGCCAAATGTATAATCAATGCTGTTTTGGAGAACTTAATCCACCATCAGGCCCAGGATGGAGTGCAACCAAAGAACATAAGTGGTGGCGACAATTAATAAGATCTATATTTTGATTATTCTTTTTCAGAACAAAATGGAGGATTTCTTGTAAATCTAAAGACAGTATTCGTCCTTTTTATTAGGGAGACTGGAGGTGGAGAGCTTGTATTTGAACAGTTGCCACCTTCTTCTGATTAGTTAGTCTGAATTGTACGGCTGCTCCAAAGTGGAATAGAAATTGAAGACAGACTTGAGAATGCTTCAGGGAAGTGGATGCTCAGCCAATCAAGTGGCTGGAAATGAAGATGAGAACACACAGTTGCTTGCCCTTAGTTTCCCTGCCTTAGGGTCCCTTCCCAGAGTGGCGCCATCTTGATTATGGAGAGGCAACAGGGAGCCCCTCACTTTTGCCTCCCCATTACCCCACACTCCCCCCACCCAGATGACATTCCACAACTTTCGCCCACCCTCTTCGCTCCCTCCCCATTTACCTGCTGCGGTCCTGGCTAGGCACCTGCAATGGAAATAAAAAAGGCACTAAGTCCCTTTTCTATTTACCATGGCGGGGGCCATCTTATTTTTGCTGTTTTCATTGGAGATTGGGTGAATAGCAATCACTGCCTTGTCGCCAGACCTCGCTGAGGCCGTCGCTCCTGGGCTCGGGGAGGCGAGCCATTACTGGTCATGTACAGCCCCTAACGCACAGATTATAGCTACAAGATATCAGTTAAACAACCTATGACTGCTATGACTATGACTGCTAAATGAAGAGTGCATGTTTCATAGAGTGCATGATATAAGATGCACGGCTCAATAGCGCATACAGATATAGTTAAGAAACTTCACAATCTTAATTAAAACACTTTATTCACTTGCCCTCTGCTGAATGTAGGAAAGCAAAGAAGCTCCTTCCACCTTGACCTCTAAAGTGCTCAGTAGGTTCCAGCGCAGCGAACCAGTGAGTGGCGGGGCAAAACCTCATGGTAACATCTTTTCATTAGTCTTTTTTTTCTCGTTTCAGTGCTTTTTATAGTGCCTTTTTGGTATCCTGGGGAGGCCCCCTCGTACCTTACTGACTACTTACTCTACCCATGTGCTCTGTAGTTGTTATTCATTCTTGATTACGAACTACATGGCTCCTACTGGAAACTTGCTGATGACAGGACCAACAAGTGAGTTTACACAGATGAAATGACATATGGCTTTAACAATCATTTGAACTATGGGATTAGGAATATAGTAGTAAGAAGCAATTTAAGATTTAATAGTTGTGATGTGTGTGTGATGTGATCATTTATTTATATAGCACCTATACACAATGTGTTTCAAAGCGCTTCAAGGCAAGGGAGGGAACAAGGGAAAATACAATGACATTCTTACAGGCCATGCACAGTAAGGATGTGAAATTAACTATTGTACTTGGCATGACAACATTTCAGATGCAAGAGCTAAGACTTCGATAAGGAAGGGAGGGGGAGAGTGGGAAGGAAATGGAAACAGACAGGCGACTACTGTACTAGGCCTGACGACATTTCTGGTAGAGCCGGAGAAAAACAAAAGGTGAGGGAGAGGGGTGCAGAAAGGGAGGTGAGGAACAAAACAAGCGACTATCATACTAGGCCTGACGACATTTCAGATAGTGCCGGGGGGTTGTGGGGAAGAGACAGATGAGGTTGCTATCATACTAGGTCCAGGGACAATTCTGATAGAGTAAGTGCATAGCAGAAAGTAAGGGGAGGAGGTAGGAAAAGGGAGGAGGGAAAGGAGGAGAGAACAGAGAGTTAGTAGTCAAAAGAGTGGAGAAACAAGATGGGAGAGTGAATACAATTGCAGAAGTCAGTAATAACATATAATGTTGCAAGCCAGGATACAAGATGAAGATGGGAACAGCATGATTCAGGGCCACCATGAGTACAAGATGAAAGGAAGTCCAGCATGAGAGTTGAGAAAGGGTGACGCACCGTGAATGAATGAAGTCCATAAAAGTCAAATCCAGCATTGGCCACAAGTTAGCACCAAGAGATATTGGACCTGAGTTACAACCGTGTTTTACAATGGCACATTCCATTTAACAACGCTTTGTAAATCAGGCCCAATGCTGGTAGAATATCTATTTCTTTTACATGGTATAAATAATGAAGTCAAACATTTTTATTATAATTTTGACAAATTCCCCATGTCTGTGTTTGCCAGAGTCAATCATAATGCAACTCATATTCATTTGCCACCTTCCCGATGCCCGGACACCCCTCAAAATGATAATCCTAAAAGCAACTATTTTAACTTAGGTTTTAAATTACGTTTGAATAAAACCAAGCTTCATATGTTGGCCTGTTCTATTCAGTTACAATATATTTTTGTTCTTTTTTGAAATTATTAATATAGCACAACAGAGAGCTGACAAGCAAAAGACACACCACTTAAAACATAAATAATGATAACAAGGAAGAATACAACATTATAAACATATAGCCCGATACAGTGAGGTTACTGAGGACTATAACTAAAACCAAATGCTTAAGCCACTGTAAACTGGTGATACATTAGTCCAAAACCAATCTCAAGTTAGAATACAATGGGCCTCATTATAACTTGTGCGGAAAAAGTTTAACAGCGCCGTTAAAGGTGACGGCGCCGTTAAACTCATTCCACACAATTACGAGGTCCCCTCGCTGGACCCTCTCTGGAAGTCTGCTTTTTCCAGACATCCGCAGCGGGTCCCGCAAGGGGACCAGGGAGCTAACAACGGGCCAGTTCGTAATGGGCCCATTGTTAGCTCCCTCCCCATTCCCATTGAGCCCTATGAGGGCTCAATGGGAATGGAGAAGGACCGGGCCCGGGTTCCCTGAAGGAGGAAATACCGGGCCCTCCATACTCGGAATGACCGGTATTTACCCATTCAGGGAACCCGGACCCGATTCTGGAGGCAGCCATGCCCAATATTTATTTCCATTGCAGGTGCCTAGCCATGCTCTTATTATTAAGGGCATGGCTACCTCCAAAGTCGTAATGAGGCCCAATGACATGTATTACCTCAAGCCTTCACAAATTCTCAAAAATGCAAGAAGGTGCTCTTGCGAAAGCCGACAATGCTGCAACCTCTATTTTTAGTAGGGCTCCTTTCCTCAATGTGTACCCACCCTGTACTTTTCAGGTCATCAGATCTTACCGTGCCATTCCCGGCTTTAGAAGGCAGCCAGGCTAAGACCTCATTTCTGAGGGTTTCCTTTTGTTCAGTTTTTATGGGCAGCTCATTAATGCTGACAAAGTTTCTTTTATCCTGGATCAGATCTTCTAACGGTGGCATTTCCTTCTTCCTTGGGCAGAAGGGTCTAGATTTTAATAGAACAGTAATTTGCTTCCTTCTGCCAATTTTATCCGGCCATGGCAAACATTGTGGATGGCCAGATGACTGCGTGGCTGCTGTAGCCGGATGCACAGCCGAAGACACATCGCCCGAAGTTGTGGAGCACAACTACAAACTCAGTCTTACCTTCAGCCTCGATTTTACTTTCTGTTCCAATTCAGGTCATTTGACAGTCTTTTTCTGCATTCATCTGGAACCTCTCATTCCCCCTTGGATTGATAAAATGAAGCCACTGGCAGACTTTGTTCAGGTTGGCCACTTGATCAAGTTTAGACATAATGGACACTTTCATAAGTTTCCAATCCAAAAAGTGAGTAGTGTCATTCCGGACCGGGTGGGAGGGCTTCCAACTTGGGCTACCCAAGCTGACTTGATGCAAGGAATGCGGTGCAGCATTGTTCGATGTTGTCATTGAGGCCCATGAAGATGAATTATTCATAGGAATGATAGTGTTGGGTTAAGGTATTACGACCTGTGTTCTAGTATACAATTAAAGACTTGGTTCAATGGCATCTGTTATCACTGTGGAGCCAATGGCTCCTTCTAAGGAATCATCTGTAGAAGTACATTGCCCACCCAAGATGTGATCCATTTCAAGCGCCTTTTGGGGCTTCATACCCGTTATCGTAGATAAATTGTTTCTTTTCCTGGTGATATGCATGTCAACTTTTCAGAGACTACAGGTGAGTCAGAGAATGATCCAACGGCCTCCCTCTCCACAACCTCTGCTCTTGACTCTCTAAGTCTCTGCCGCCTTCTGGCACTCCTCTCCGTAACCTTCCACAGCCGACTCTCCCCAGCCGATATGGGGGGTACGGGCAGATGTACTAACCATGAAAAATTGGAGAGGAGGTATACTATTAAAACTCAGAGCTTGAGGAGCACTTCCCTGCAGAGGAACGCCCACAGTGTCTTGAACTGAGAGGAAACTGTGACTTCAGAAGGAATTTCTGCTTCAGACATATTGTAAAGACTGCTTGTAGCCTTCAAGTGCAGAGTGTAGGTGCAGAAGGCACTTTTAAATGCACCGGACCTGATAATGGGCATATTGATTGATTGATTGACTGATTGATTTAGTTTTTCTAAAGCGCTAAATCACTCGCCGGCCTCAGAGCGCACAATCAACGTGGTCACAACAAACAACATAAACTAGAGGGCAGTCCGAGAGGAAAGGTTATGCCTGGTCACTGGAGAGAGGGCTAGGGTACCCCTCGAGTATTTGTTCTCAAGCAGCTTAATCAGGGTCAAGGTTAAACAGGTGGGTCTTGACTCCCTTCTTGATCAAAGTAAAGAGGGTGAAAGGCTCAGCAAAAGCACGGCACAAATTAGTATGCACTATCCATACTTGTACATAATAATATAGATGTTTTCACAATAGCAGCGCATAACAGGGCTCATAGCACATAGCACAAAGTCAGAGAATAACGTATTTGGCATGCCACATGTCTAAACCTAACGATACCTTAAGGCCAGGTCCAGCTGAACACAGCCCCAAAGGCTATCACAGCACTAAGCAGGTCACTGGCAGGAAACCGTGGCCACAGCACAACAAAGAGCATACAATGGCTACTAAAAAACCACCAGGCTTGAGACGACACCACGCCCGTACGTTAGTGATTGCCCAAGCTATGCGAAGGTCACTGTTTCTCGAACCGTTCACGTCAGGATGTTTACACACAATAAGAGGCGTTCGCCACCGCTCATAAATTTGCTGCACTCGTAGTTTCAGACCTTGCTTCGTGGCCTTGCCAATGAGCTGTACATTCTTGACTGGTAATGCCGCAATAGGGTTGTCACATTTTACCCAGGAGGGCACTGGCAACACTGGCTTCAGAATACCAGTCATGCGTAGACCCCTTTAGTGAGCCGCTTCCTTCCTTCCAGACTGATCAAATGGACATGTAGGATAATGGCATGAATCAAAGGCGTAGTGTGAGGTCTGCAGTGGCGCACACCTGGGGCATCATTGTCGAATGTGCGCCCCTGCACACACGGCACAAGCCGCCTACTGCAATGATGAATGGGTGCCATCTAAATTGATGGGCATACGTTCAAAAAGGGGGGCTCCATTTGGATGAGGGCAGGCAGGACGCAAAGGAGATCATTGAAGGGCCAGATTACAGAAACATTACACAGGTGCAAGAGACATTTTGCACAGTAGTATTAGTAGGGCAGTATTTGCCCTAGTGCTAATATCAATCTTATTAGCACCAAGGCAAACTTTGCCCTTGTGCTAACATGTGTAAAATTGCATTTGCATTAACCAATTCCCCTTTTAAGCCAAAGGGGATCCACATTGCACTCCTACCCTTTCCAGTAGTACTGGCTTTATTTTCAATTTTTCTTTCATTTCATTACATTATAAATCACTGATCTGTCTTCATGATTGTCAGTTTTATTATCAATATTAACGATTATCACTTCACTATAAACATTAAATCACCAAGATTTGTTTATCTTGAAACTGAAAATCATAAAGAGAGAACAGTTATTTATAAGTTAATGAAAGGAAATAAAATATAAGAATAAAACCAGTAATATTGGAAAGGGCTTGGCAGGGTCGGCGTGGAGCATACCATTGGCTTGGGCACCGATGAAAAAGTTGCCCACAATCGTAATGGCAACTCATTCCTTTTCTGACAGACTGCTTGAGCAGTGCCCAAGAATGAGTTTTGTGAGGAAAATGCATTGCACATTGTGATTTTAAAGAATATTTGTTCAGCAACACTGGTCAAATGTAATAGCTACAAAGTGAAGCAACTCATCAAAGTGGCCCAGTTTGGACAAAAAGTGTCTCATTTTGACAAAAAAAAACAGGCCCACACTGGCAAGTTGTGCCTACATTTTGGGCATTGACCTATTGCCCTTTATGTCAGTCCGAACCTGATGCCGGGAGTAGTTTGATGGGGTAGCCCCTTCAGCTTAAAAGGGGAATTGGTTAATATGTAATATGAGGTATCAATTCTGCTTTTGTGATACTTCCCATACACACTTGAAGATCTTTTGATTAAGGTCAATATAGATCTACTCTTAAGAAAATTTAATAAAATTTCAAGTGCATCCCCAATCATATTTTTATTTTTTTAATTTGCATTTGCCCCATTGACAGGTTTCTTTTATCTGGCGACCATATAGGCAGTGTGCATACTTTGTGTTACCAAAGCGTGCACATGGGCAATGAGGCCCATCTTTTTGGCCAGTCGAAAGGTAGGTCACATGTGAATCCTGCCATGGGGGTTTCATTTGGGATGTGAGGAGAAGGTTCCAGGGACTCCCTGGAGGGCAACACACCGAGGGCTGCAGCAGAAACTGCACCCTCCATGCTGGTCCTGTCTCACTTCCAAGCAGTGTTAGGTGCACGTCTGCTAACAGTGACTGTTTGACTTATGCTACTGTGAGGAATTTGACCATCCACACAGGGAGAGTGCACTCGCCCAGGCTTTTTTGATTTTTTAATAATGAAAATGAGTGATAGGAGATCAGCCTCTTAGAAATGTGTGAGGCCATTCTGTGCACATGTCATTTGCTTCCCGCACAAAACGCATAGTTGCGTGTAATCTTGGAAGACATCCCCTACAGGCGGTGCCTTCCCCTGTAATGTTCAGGTGGAATGTGATAGCCCCGGGTACATCAAAGCATCTCAAGAAGGGGGAAAGGCACACCTTCCTCCAGCCATGGGCAGCCTAATTTAAATATCAAAGGCTCCATGGATATGCATGCCTTTTGTCTACTCCGGCTGGTTGTAGTACATACTAACAAGATAAGTGAGACAAGCCTAAGAGGCGTGTTTGCTGGAAGACAACAAGAAGGCAGGACTAACAACCCTTTGGTATGCAATGTAACAAGTTGAAGCTAGTTCCCACCTCTCTGTATGAAAGGCAGTCAATGGCCTGTCTGGGTCCAGCAGCTACCACAGGTGTCGCTGAAGAGCAGACCGCTTTCAGAGGGACACAGGATGTGATTTAGGAAAGACAGGATGTCTGCTCCCAGCAAAAACTTGAAGGGAGACCTTTACTCAAGAGTCACAGAGGGCTCTGTTAAAGGGAAAGTGCCCTCAAAAATGGTATTGTCCCAAGCGTTCGGGGATGTGTTGTTAAGCATACTGTGAATGATCGTAAAAAATGTTCCTATGCATCTTACCTTAGTTTTCCTCACTTTTACACATGCGAAAACAACAGGTTGGGCTTGTACTAATCTTATCAGTTGCTGCATCACCCCAAGGTGTACTTGCGGGACTAAATCATATCACCCTCCCTGAAGCTGACATCACTATTCCAAACGATATGCCCCACCTATTTTCATGACGTTAGTGGACACCATGGCCAAACACGCACAGTCATCACCCACGTCATAATGCCAGTTAAAGCAAAACCCGGAAGATCAACACACACATCCTCTCACAGCTTGTGCCAATTCGGATTGGCAAACAACATTTTTAAAGACAACATCATTAATCTGCAATTTATCAAGTGTTTTTATTTAACAAACAACGCTCCAAAAACCACATTGTCATGATCCGCTGATTGCGATCTTTGACCGATAATTGTGTGTCTTGAGGTTAGTGCAGCAAAACTTTATAATGACGCACATGGGGTCCCTTTCGGGAGAATATGCGGATTCGATGCACCTTCAATCACAACTCTTTGGCAGTAGCTTCTTGCTACCCCATAAATACTGGTACCGCCAAAGGCCATATCTGTCCTGGTCTATCGTCCCACATGATGGTGATGCTAAATGATGCGTTTATGCGTATCTGCCATTGTTGATTGAAGAAACCGTCCCACGGTAGCTGGAAGCCATGGTATTCGCAGAATGGTACAATATATCTATGTAGATAACATAATAAAAAATATATATTTTAGTAGCCATTCTTTATTCAAATGTATCCATTAGCCCTGTAATTCTGCACCGGATGAAAACTAATAACGAACACAAACCACACATAATGAAACACACACAGACAACATGACGGAGTATTTAAGACTACGATGTGCATGAAAGGTTAGCGCTGTGAAGTAGGTATAGCTCCCAATTGGATGGAGAAACTGATGGAGGAATGGAACAGCAGACAGATTGCATTACAACAAAACTGGGAATATTATCTTTCGAAAAGTGAACCAAGTTCCCTCGGACAATGTTCTGCCCCCGGGACATCCAATAATGCAACGTCGATAGCACACCCTGATATTCCATGGGATGAAGTGGTTTAGATAGCACTAGCCTGCATACAGGTTGTGTTTGCGGCTAATCGATGAATAATCATCACAATATGCTCCAACTAATAACCCATAACAATGTCAGTAAGCAAATCTTTACTCACTCCTCTTTAAACTATACACAAATAACAAGTATTAGTAGACTTATAAACAAACCATGAGTTACGTACTTGTTTTTTTAAATATGGAGTGGTATGAATTTAATCAACGGAACAATGTATTGTGTATGCTATTTTCGTCAAACGGCAAACTCGCACATCGCTGAATTGTTCATATGCATACAGCACAGATGCTGTTTTTAATCACAAAAATATTATGAATCATTGAACTTACATTATGTTTGTTTATTTATTTAATTTAATGTGATTTAGTTTTAAAAATAAAACTTTACACATAAAAAAGAAATAATATAGATGGATAAGACAGAAAACAATGCATATAAATTAGACACAAATAAGAACATTGAATTATATTACATTGCTCAATTAATACTTCAAGGTCCAAATTTATCCTCAATTCATGATACATTTATTAATCCTCTTTCTTACTAAGTCAATTAATTAGACTACTCCAAATGAAATACTTAATTCATCTTCCCAATTAATCTTCCTTAAAACATTTCAAAACTTTTCAAAAACTTTTAAAACATAGCCATACCTATTAAAAAAGTAACAACCATAGTAATTAGAAATCACCATCCATTACATCACCAACTGCATGGTAACAGTTCATAGTTAATCAAAAGGGAGATATCTCAGTTCTTATTCCGTCACAGATATATATCTTTCTACCTCCTTCCAGATTCTACACAGTGCAATTGGAGGCCCTTGTTACTAGAGTTAATGGATTGTTTCCAAAAACAAAGGTCCTTGATGATATCCAGATGATAAACAAATACATTACCTAAGCAGGGCCACTCAGTTAGGAGATGTTTAGCCATCTCTGGGAGATCTTTATCACCACAGACACAGCAAAAACGATCCATCATTGGCACATCGAGTGCTGCACCCGTTACATTAAGTAATGGCAGGTGATTAATACAGAGAAGGAGGATAAAAATTCTAAGATGGGGCGAGGTGCATATGTTCAGATAAGGTTGGGGCCTTTTGAACGAGTACAGGATGTTATAGATGAAAGTATAACTTGTGAGTCTAAATGTGCTATGTTCTCATTCCAATCCCAAAGATCTACTCCATTACCTAGGGAACGACTCATATTAACAAGGTTGTCTAACCAAATTTGGGTACCACCCAATGTCATGGAACAAACTATCCATGCTCTTACTGAGGGGGGATTTAAACCTTTGTCTACGTTCTTCTTTACCCAAGGTGGTCAACAATGGGTTTGCAGGGCCCTTCAACATCTTAAGGTACAAAATTGCCCTCTCTTTAGTACCAGGGATTTCAAGGACACAATTCCAAGTTCCAGCCTAATTATGGCCATTTGTATACAATAAGGGAGAGCCAGGATATTCCTCCAGAATTTCCCCTCGATCACCTGTAACCATTACAAATCAATCCTATGAGAGACTCTAGCCCATAAATCACTGCAGGCACCAAGCATTGTAGATACAATTATCTTACACCTTTGAGCGAGTAGCCCTCTCTTCTTCTTGAGAACAGACCCATCATGGCGGTCAATTGGATAGCCTTCTTTTTCTGTATTTCAATACAGGAGCTACGGCCGGGTACAGTGTCAAATTCAACCCCCAAATATCTATAAGTAGGCACATATGAAATTTCCAATTGATGAATGTAAAGCTGAATCGAGAAATGTGCTTCCTTGTAAACAACATCACCACAATGCTTCCGCCATACACTACATACCACTGAATGTATGATCCAATAGTACGAGATCATCAGCATGTGCCAATACTGCACAGTGTGTGGTGTCAATTTTGGGCAGGCAGTTCTTAACTATTGTCAGGGCAACTGGTACGTATGACACAAAGAGGTTGTAGAGCAGGGGTGCTGTGACACAACAACCCTGTTTTACTCCACAATTTTTGCTAATTGTTGATATCATATTGCCCTTCTCATCCAGCCTTAAACAATCTATATTATTACTGTGTAATAATTTCAAATAGTGCAGTATTTCAGGTGGAAAGCCCAGTGCATTGAATTTATTCCACAACTGTTCCCTGCACACCATATCGAATGTGGCCTTATAGTCAACAAAATGGCATATAAAGGGGAATTATTGGGTCCACATGCCACTGTAACTAAAGAATCCAACAGTAATAAATTATGTGCAGTAGAATAGCCAGTCCTGAAGCCACTCTGGTACCTATTGAGGATACCCGCTTGATCCACCAATGCCTGTAGTTCATATAATAGCAATGATGCAAATAATTTTCCAGTAAAATCCAACATGGACAACAAACGATAATTATTCCGGTCGCTCTTACTACTCTTTTTATACACAGGGATCAGTTTCACTGTTTTCCATGAAATTGGAATCTTCCCCTCCAAAAGAACTTTATCAAATAGTATTTTGAGGAGTAAAGACAAAAATTGAGCGTCACTGTTAAGAATCACATTTGCCAGTCCATTAGGGCCGGGCGCCCTCGATGATTTCATGCACTTAATTTTATCTGCAATAATTGCTGCTTCAACAATGAACGGAGGATGAGTGGTTTTGGGTTTATCGAAATGAGATTCTGAGGAGGCTGCACCGAATTACAATTATTTAGGTAGGTTACCCATGTATTGGCACCAATAGGATCAATTAGAGCCTGGCTGCTTTTGCCTCACCCAGAAGGACCAGATGGTGCCTGGGTTTCCTCTACAGAGCACTCTCACCATTTGCTGCTATAAGGCATCTTTATTAGGGCATCTCCACTGTTTTAGCCAGTTACGATAAGATTTTAAAGCGTTCTCACTTCTTTTAGATAATTCCTCTGGCAGCAAATGTTCAGTCTAGCCTTCCAAAGGTTGCCCGGAGCTTATGTTTTGCGTCTCTGATTGTTTTATCAAAAATGATATGGGAATCCTGATCTTTAGCTGCCATTCTAGAGTTCATAATGGCGTGAGTACTTGAGAAAGCTAAAATCAAGCTTTCAATCTCGTTAGGCAACATATCCTGAATTGCCCCAGAGATCGAATGGATCATCCTAGTGGTGGCCCTCTTTGCTTTATTAATGTTATTTTCAGACCATATAGTTCGATTACCTGCGTGATTTGTTAAAAGACCTCGCATCAATTTTACTGTGTTTAGCGGGATAGGACTCCTACAGCTAACAATTAAGGCTTCATGGTCACTCCAAGAGTTGGGGCTTACAGTCAGGTCTTTAATCTTCAGGGCAATTTCACAACTTGTGAACATATAATCGAGAGTAGCAACTGATTTATTTCCTCTCCATGTGTAATGGCCCGGTCTATCACTATTTGTGCGACCATTGACCATCTCCAATTTCAAACTAGTGAGAAAGTCTACCCATCCGGATCCCTCCCTATCAGAGCAATTCTGCATCATTATAGATTTAGGTAACAAGCAAGGATTCCCCACTGTACTGTAACCACCCACAGCATGACAATTAAAATCACCTCCAATAACAATATCTGTGTTGTCAAGGCCTTCTGAATAGTTGACAAACAGCTCATGTAGTTATTCCTGAATTTGATCACATTTAGATGCACAGTTATATAAATTCACCAGGAGCATGTTATCACTTGAGGAATTACCAGGGATAAACACCTCCACTGCTAATATGAATTCCGATCGATTAGTAACAATCTTGCTGGATTTCAGAAAATGTATAACCCCCATTACCAGGCCACCATAAGGTCTCTCCAAGGCACCATTCTGTCCCACTGATTGGTAAATAGTATACCCACCTATAGAAATAGAAGAAGTTAGCCAGGTGTCCTTTAACAACAGAAATAGTATGATTAGTAACATATGGCAGGGAACCATTAGGTGAAAATAAATGCATAAATCCCCGGGTGTTCCGGGACATTAACTTCTAGAAAATCCGGGCTCTCAGAAAGGCTCGATTCCTGGTGCTCAATACTGGCATTTACAACCACATCCGTATTATCAGAAATTAGCCAGCATGTGAGACAACCCATCCCCTTAATAAACTGCTTTTTTGCCTATACAGCCTTTTTGCGTGCCCTCTTAGACTACTTCTCTAAAGGATTACTATGGGCAAAGATGGGGCCACCTCACAAGGAATGTTACGGGTAGCTGCCCATCTTGCCATCTGACGTTGTTTCCTGGAGGAGAGTGTTGCTGACATATATAGGGTGACCTCTGGTACTACCACAGGTGTAGAAGCCACTGATGGATTGAGGTTAGGGCACAATGGCAGCTTCTCGGGGACGTATTGTTCTTCCTCTGATACTATATTTGTGGAGTGGGGAAGGGTTAAAATCATTTTGTGTGTGCGGCCGCAGAATTTAAGTAATAATTTCAAGGCAAACTACATAGATGACATGAAAAATTGAAGTTTGATGGGAATTGCCATGTAGTTTAAAGATTATGTGGCCGTTGTTTCCTCCATTTGGACTGCACCCTCTGAGTCCATTACCAGGTGAAGTGGAAAGACATGCTGAGAACATTGATGATATAAGACTATCTTCAGTATGTACCACTTGTGCATTAGATGTCACTTAATTCTCTGTGGGTAAAATGGGGTTACCCATTGGGGTAGCCATCGGCTTTTCAATCGACAGAGATCCAATACGGAATTATTATCGATATTCCCAAAATTAAGTGAGCCATGAGAAAGACCTCCCTCCTGTAGAGAGCAATTCACCATTTCTGGATCCAATGTGACTTAAGTATGGCTTTCTCACCCATAAAGAAAGCTGGTATTGTGCCCCTCTGTATTGGAGAGACCAATGGTATTGCCTTTTGGTTTGTTTGTTCCTTTACCATTTGCCATAGAAGGGGGGTCGGGTTTCCCCTCCCCAGCTTTACACAGATTGTAGCGTGGTTTTGACATTTTATTTTGGTATGGTATTAGCGAATAAAGGAAAAGAGACCAGTACATATTAGTACTAAATACTACAAATATTATGGCTATGGTGTGGTAGGAACTCATGCCACACTCCCAAAGTCAGTTAATCAGGCAGTGATTGAAAAGGAGTAGTTCTTCAGACAATATAAATGTTAAAAGATGGAAATCACAATATCTAAAAGTGATCGGTAAGATGGGCTATAAAATCCCACGTCACACTCCTGATACCGATCAAGCCAGTAGGGTTATCAGGCTGTGAACAGTTCGGATCACACTCCTGATAAACAGCCCCTAGCTGCCGGTATTCCTTTTTAAAAACGAACAGCAGGTGTAGTCAGTAACAGTGTCGCGCATGTGCTTTAGTGCAGTTAATCCTTAATATATCTGATGTGACTGGCAAACGGAGAGGGCCAACAACATTGCTGCTGGGTCAGAACGCTTCGTATTCTAATTCTTACATGCGCGCTTAGCATAAAAAGGTTACCTTAGCCTCATGGCCCCCGTGGCAGCCAGTAACACGATAATACATGGTGCACACCGTGTGTGTTGGGCTTTTTGAGCCCAGCCAGCAGCAATCAGCAACTGCAAGTGAAAACAGACTTGCAAAACAGCTTCTTTGGTAGTTCCTTTCTCTTCGCATAACACAGAGAGTCCGCTCAGAACAACGGTTTGCATATTTTGAAACTAAATGTTCCAGTGTCCACTTTCAATATAGTAAATGTTATCATTTTTGCGGGTATTCAACACCTTCTGTCCTTCTAGCCTAGCGATTGCTCCCTTTCGTACCACGGCAAATAACAATTGAAGCTTGTTTTCAGCGTGTATGCGTGGTAGGTTTCGTTTTTGTGAAAGAATGCCACAATAATAAACCGGACAACACGCGTCAATGTTAACTGATTAATTTCTTCTATCCCCACAAGTATCCTCCCACAAATTGACCTACACTACATGGAGCGAGGAACCCAGCTGACCAACGTGGCATTCGAAATACGCCTGAAAATAAACAAATTGTTGGCCGGCATCCACCAATGCTGTGCGATCATGAATACTGTCTTACCCATCCCTAGTGCGGGTTATGAACCTATATGAGATGTCATTCATGATGCTGTGGCCTTTCGCTATGCACAATCATTCATTCTGTAGTCTCAACGTTCTTTCGAAGAGCAGACACATTTGATGATTTTGTTTTAATTTTGGAAAAGGTTAACTGGTTAAACCCTGCAAGCGTTCTCTTGGCTTCTTTCCCGAGAGGCTTGTATTCATTATATTGTGAGCGTAATGTAAATGATTTCAATTCGGCACTTCACCTAAGTCAATGCCTAGCGTGTAATGCACAACTGAAATCCTTATTTATTTATTTGTTTCTAAAGTTCTTTTATTCTGAACGATGTACCACTTATATCACACCTCTGTCTTGGAACCCCCTGGTCACACTGAACCAGGAATCAGGCTGGTTTGCAAAATTAAGATATTTATTTATATATTCACAAGATAATCACACTATTTTTAATTGGAATACAATGATCACCAATGTGGTGATGTCACAATAAGCAATCTCTATAATCACAAGGATTAATAAGGAGCAAAAACAATGCAGCGCATCAATAACACTTTGGTGGGTGTATGTTCAAATCAAATAGCAATGTGGTTACTATTTCCCCCTGCACACTCCTCAACCCCCCCTCCCCAATACGCAATGTAGATAGATAGGAGGAGAGAGAACAGGTTTCAGGAATGCAGATTTCAAATACAATGTCAATCCCAATTTCCCCCAGCAAACACAAGAGAGAAACAGAAATGATTGGCAAACTGTCAAACATGGTTTTAAAGTTGGCTTTGAATGGGATAGGTAAAAACACTAAATATGGCTTAAATCACTGAAATGGTTTAGATTCTAATGGGAGCCCCTTTATCTGGTTGCAGACAAACGCTAGCAATGATTTGATAGCAAAAAGCAAAGTGAAAACTTAATTTTGAGGTCGGATGCAATTGAAAGCTGTTTAACACGTTATAGATTTTGCCAAAACGAGAATTTGCAGCAAACTTCTCTGCGCGCTGTAATCGCAATCGCGGAAGAACTATAAGGGTTTGAGATGCGGTTTTCTGGAAAGGATAGGATGTTAGCTACAAGCAGACACTTAAATTTCGTTTCTAGCATGGAATTTGAAGAAGTTATGGACGTTTTTTGTGGAGGACGTTTTTTTCAGATAGAGGCAAATTGGAAAAAAAAGATACGCTTTTAAAAGACAACAGGCTTCCTTTACAATAGGGATGGACTATGGAGAAGCAATACTACACAACAGCACAGCCACCAGACCAGGACTCCTCTGGATCAGGTTTTTGCCTGCCGAGACACTTGCCTTCTCCAGATGAAATATATCAGCGCAAAGATCGGTTTAACAATATTATGACAGAAGGAAGATAGTAGGAATGAGATAGAGAGTTCAGGCAATACAAAGATATTTCTAACAATGCAGTTTTGAATATAATAGGGGATGGGTTTAGATAGGGATTACTATGGACAGTACATAGGCTAGTGACAGTCCTATACTAAGGATACTCACTATATAGGTTTGAACAGAACCGTCAGGAATTCTGTTCCATCAAAATCAGGGATTCTGGTCAGACAGGCT
The DNA here is from genome assembly GCF_040938575.1 of Ambystoma mexicanum. Classification (NCBI taxonomy): domain Eukaryota; kingdom Metazoa; phylum Chordata; class Amphibia; order Caudata; family Ambystomatidae; genus Ambystoma; species Ambystoma mexicanum. Next base: position 224,368,424 of record NC_090925.1, read on the forward strand.
GCTGGGCACACCGGACTGGAATGGTCGGCAATCGCTCTGGTTCACAGCTATCTGGTCACAGCACGACTGGACTGGATCTGCAATGGCACTCTGGTCACAGCACTTCGCGGCAGAGGATTGGGTTTAATCTGCCCTTGTTGGTTAGGAAGATAATTCTTTGGCAGGTAAGCAGTACAGCACAGCCTGGCTGTTTCTTTTGTTTCCCCTTTAAGTCTGTGGGATGGGTTCTGGAAGTTAAGGCCCAGCTGAAAGTCTTTCAGCTATGCAATGAGCCTTTCTGCTTGCAATGTTTCTGGATTCTGGAGCAAGTAACATGGATGGACCTCGTTCAGGGTGCTTTGCCAAGATCAGGATGGTGGGTGGATCTGTGTGCCTCTCTAAGTCCTCAGCTGTCTCTATTTATGCGTTTGATAAAGGGGTATGTATGCTGAATTATCCTAAGCATGCCCCCTTGGCTGGCTATAGGCTAAAGTCTCCCCTCTCCCTTGATTGGAGGAGAAAAATGGGTGTCACCATGATGATGTGGGTTTATGATTCAGGGAATCCTCCCCTTGGCTTTTGAACATGAAATCTATTTTTCGTATAACACATATTTACAATTTTGCAGACTTTACAATAACATATCTAGATCTCATATTTTGTGGAGCAAGTGCTCTTCTAATCCCTGTCATTGTAAGATCTTGTGTTGGCTTTTGACAGAATTCTGCCCTTTTGGGCCATAACACAATATCTAGTTTGTCCAAAAAGGTTGTACAACTGTGCGCATTGCATATGGAAATAAGTGTGTGAAGTTTCATACTTTGGACATAATTACATTTTCTATAAAACCACAGTTTCTACAGTTACTTCTCAGAACATAGCACAGAGTTCTGGCTCCTCTTAAAATGTGCAGCAGAAAATTAGATTCAGAAGTCCGGGGTTTCCAAATTTTTTTACAATTATACACAGTAAATTATCAGCCTTTTTAGAAATATACTTTCTGTCCATTGTGAATCAACAAAAGTTGTCTGATCCTGCCTCCTTTTTCTGCTTGCAGCTCAAAAATAATCTCCGCCCCCTTCCTTCTGGCAGAGGCCCTTTACAATCCATACTGATTAGCATCTCCTTGCCTGAGAGGAAGTCCATTGTGTCCTTCCCAGAGAAGCCCAAGTGCTCCTCCCCTCTTAATCAACACATGAATTTGAGTTCCTGGTCTAGAGAGCAGAAAGGAGGTGACTGGCCCGGTGGGAAAAGTTGTTTGTAGTTTTGGCTTTGGAGTCGGCTGACTTTAAATGTCATTTTGTTACATTTTTCTTTGTTTTAAATAAACTTGCAATTTTAAAACAAACATCTAGAACACTGATTCCAGGCTCTAAATAAAGTTTAAATAGTTACAACCTAGGTTACTCTTAATAACAGGTCACTTAGATTTTAGACATCAGATCTTAATGGATTTTAATGCAGACTTTTGAAGCAGTTATTCAGGCAGCTGCTGGTACTGCACCCACATTTTAACAGATCCCACAGGCAGGCACCTTTTGCTGTGGGTGTTTAAATGATCAATTCAGCTTTCCAGGATATTGCAATTTCACAATGATTTCTTGAATTCAATAATATGTGACACCCAACAAGAAGATTGGGTGTTTGTGGGGGGTTTTGGACCATTTCTGTATTTTCAGCAACCAAGAACAGTTTTAAAAACAAGATTCCGGATTTCTTTCAGCAAGCACTGCTTTTCATGCAGTCTCCATTTTTACTGGTTGGGCAGCTCAATGACATGTTTCAGAAGTGAGGTCTCCGTTCCACCACTGACAACATGCATGGTAGATTTGGTGGCCATCTTTTTGTGCTTTGTAGAGCGCAATTTCCTTAGGTTTTGGTGTGCATAGGGGTTTTGTGGCCATTTTGATGATTCTGGTGCCACCAGCACACAGTGATGCCGCAGGGCAGAGCTTAAGTGGGTTAAGACATCCCACAAAGCCCCCTCTCGTGATTTCACTTTTGACCGCCCGTCAAGGGGAAGTCAGGAGATTGGGATGTTCAGTTTTTCTTTTTGGTCCAAGTCGGAAAAATGTGTCTGCTTCTCCCATCAGTGGTGGATTAACAGGTAATCCTAGCCGGTTCTGGATGAGAGTATGGAGCGATACCCGGGGCCCCTTGGCTCTTTCCTTCCGGTCCCAGAGTGGTCCTCCTGGGTGCTTAATGTCCATGGTTTCCAGCTATGATGACAAAATAGAGCATATTTGTGGACATTTTCCCACCACTATTCATGTAGTGGGGCAAACACATACATTTGACATGTAATTGACAATCTTTCCCGTTTATAATTATTACTGATTATAGCAGATAGAGCGGTTTTTACAATCAGAATTTTGTAGGGAGCTGGAATGTCCCCCCTCTGGGTTTCCAGATGAATCCTCTAGTTGCTGCAGAGTGTGCCTAGGATGGCAACACTTCAGCTGGTTGATGTGGACCCACTTATCTTCCCCTTCTGCTAAACTGCCATTGGGGATACAGATTTTGTAGGCGACTGGTGATATTCTGTCTACAATTTCAAAAGGACCCTGCCAGCTAGGAATAAATTTGCACTCTTTGGCCTGGTTCCTTTGGAAATTGTACAAGTAGACCTGGTCTCCTACTTGGTATTCTTTTCTAGTTGTCTTAAGGTCAGAGTGGGTCTTCATACTGTCTGCAGATCTTTCTAGATTCCGCTGAGCATAGGTAAAAGCATGTTGAAGATGTTTTCTCAGATTCTCAACATACTCATGAGTTGTGGAGGCATTTATCAAGGTCTGCTCTTAGGTTCTGTAGAGCAGATGCTGGGGAAGCACCATCCTTCATCCAGTCATCAGCTCAAATGGCGACATTTTAGTTGCAGAAGAAGGGGTAGATCTGATGGCCATCAGGACAAGATTAATCGAATGTCCCAACTTGGCCCAGAATCTGCCACAAACTATTTTTAATATGCTCACAATTGTCTTGTATCTCTCAACTCCACCACTAGAGGCTAGCCGGTAGGCAATGTGTAGTTTCCTTTTGACCCCAAGTATCTCACACATCTTTGTCATCACTTCGCTAGTGACGAGGCTACCTCGGTCTGACTCAATCCTTTGGGGCAGTCCAAAACGCGAGAAGATGTGGTTGATCATCAGGGCAGCTGCTGTTTCTGCCTTGCAATTTGGGGCTGGGAGACATTCCACCCATTTAGTGAACAAGCATGTCACGGTCAAAATGTACTGTTCCCCCTAAAGGAGCGAATCACAGGCCCGATAAAATTGACTTGTAAATCTGACCAAGGCAGTGGCATCCCCCTCTTTTGGAGGGGAGCATAGTGTGTAAGGGATGTTGGCTGAAATTGTGCACACACAAGACACCCCTTCAAGTATTGGTCAGGGTCCTGCACCATGTGTGGCCAGTATGAAACCTCTCTCAAGATTTCTAGTGTTGTATGAAACCCCCGATGACTGGCTGTGGCCACATCATGGGCCTGACTTAGCATCAGGCTTGGGAATGAGGTAGGGACCACCCACTGGTCATGGCCAGCTATGGATCTCCTTACCAACAAACCGTCTTGAATTCGGAACATTTTTGGACATTTCATCAACACTGTGAGGTCCTCTTTCCCTATGTAATCGGTATCTGTCAGGGGAAACTTCTCAGGGTCCTCAATGTGTTGATAAAACGTACCAATTATTGGATCCCCTTTTTGAGCCGTAATCAAATCAGCATCTGGGGTCACCTTACTCCATTGTGCAGCTGAGAGTTCATTGTGAGCATTTGTCTGGGACCTGGTGATAGCAGTGACCTGGATATCCCTCAACAGGGACTCGATCTCAAGTAGATCCCCTTGAATGGCACCGGTTTTGGCCAGCTGATCAGCTAGGTCATTTCCAGTTTTGTCTGGTCCCTCTATTTTAGAATGACCCTTGATCTTTTTCCAGTAGATGGTCATCCCATTTGAGGTGACCAGGTTATCAATATTTTGAATTAATTTTCCATGTTTCAATGGGTTGTTAGTAGCACATAGCGTGCCTCTGGTTTTCCAGTTAACTAGGTTCTCCACAAACCCGTTCTGTACATAATCCGAATCTGTGATTATTACCAATTTGTGGAGTTGGTGTTGGACAGCAGTGAGGATGGCTTGATCCACAGCCATCAACTCTGCCACTTGACTACTTTGGGGACCGATTTTGTATCCAGTGGAGGGTTCTGGGGCATCATTCACCCATGCATTCCCTACACCGGCCACAAGTTCCTTTTCCCCGTTGTTGTCAACATGGTAAGAGCATCCATCCACATAGAGAGTGGGCATTCCCTAACACTGGTCTTCTTCATAGACTTTGTGTGGGGAATTAAGGTATGCCGCCATGTTGTCCTTGATTTTAAGACTTTCGTCCTTGAGACAGTTTTCTCTGGCACAATTGTGCAAGTCAGCCAGACCTTGCGCAAGGCGACTCTTCTTGTTTTGGCCATATCTGACCTCCACAGGAAAGCCTTGCATTGATAGAAATCCAGGAAGTAATTCGGGAATTACTCACATTTCCAGCCCGGATTCTGTCACTTTGGAGATATTGCAGAGGCTGGTGTAGAGTCTCCACTATGATGTGTTCCCCCTGGATAAACGGGTGGTAATTCTTCAATGCCCACACCGTTGCCAGGAGTGCCTTCTCACAGTCATTGAATTTTTCCTCCACAGAGGATAAAGTCTTACTCGCATAGGAGATTACTTTATTGACCTTGTCATGCTCTTGATATAATACTGCAGTCAAGCATGTATTTGAGAACCCTGTCTCCAAGAAGAATTCAGGAAAAAAAATGGTCTTTTTCATGGAGAAAGGCCGAAACCTGTGTGTGCGCCCTCAGCAAGTTTATTGATAAAAAATGAAAAGAGGAATCCAAATTGATTTGATTCACAAGTTTTCTTTAATTAGTTTGTTGATTTTTTCTCATAAGTGCTTTATAATTAATACCCTTGACACGTGTTTCACTGTCTATAATTTTCAGACAGTTCTTCAGGAAGGAATACAGAGCCTTTTTGTGACTCTATAGAGTAAATAACCCATTGTCGGTTCACAAATTGTCCAAAAGGTTCTGTAAATAAAAAGAAGTTAAACATTTTTTACTGAATTTTTTTCCTAGTTTTTGCAAGCACTCGCTTTAGTACATTTTCTGAAGTATTTCTTAAACCAACATTGCAGAAAAAACAATGATTAAATCAGAAAAAGGCACTCACTTTTGGGATATTCAGTGACCTGATTGAATGAAGTTTGGCTCTACTTAGCGTTTTGTAAAGGATTTCCCTCGCTTTCTTTGTATGTTTCTATTTGTAATAGCAGTGTGAAAACAGGGGAGGGAAAAAGAGAAAGTATTCAAAACTAAGGCGCTATGATAATATATTTCGTTTTGGTTTAACAAAAAAATGTCAACACAAATTTTTTAAAATGCTAGTGAGCATTTCAATTTAGGATCAATGTTTAGTCTGTTGAGACTAATAAAAGTAGGCTCTAATGAGGCTTACCTTGTTCGTACTGGTATGCTCCTTATCTGCTTCCAAAACTGCTTTCCTTTTTGGATGCGGTCTGCTGGCCTGATAACCTGCACTGCAAAGCATTTGCGGCCGTATTTTGTGTTTATATTGAGTCGCAGTCACGTGAGCAAAATTGTCACGCTATCGCAACTCCTCCATCTTACTTTGGGGGCGATTACGGCCGTATTTAGTGTTTGTATTGAGTCGCGGTGAGTCGCGGTCACGTGAGCAGAATTGTCACGTGATCGCGACTCCTCCATCTTGCTTTGGGGCCAATTGGTTTTTCTCAAAGTTCATTCAGTGAGTAAAAATAATAATAATGCGCTAGGTCTTATCTTTTCTGTGTGTAATTAAAGCCTTATTTAATATTTATTTTACATAGAGATCACGTGACAGTGATCGCCACTCATTCATTGTTCCTCCACCTTGGATAGGGCCTATTGGGTTCTTGCATTGCGGTTGAAACTATTCTTAATTTTCTTTTCACTTATTGGGATCTACATTTTGCCTCAATGAAAAGTGCCTAATTTACTTAAAGATAAATTTACATTTTTTGGGGACAAAATTAGTGCCTTACATTTACATTGCTGGATACATGAAATGTCATTTTTCTTGGTAAGTGCTTTACAATTTGAATAAACATGGATTTCAATATAGTCAATACATTTGAATATTAGCATATTTACATTGGTGCTGTCAATGCTCTCAGTTCAGATAACCTCTCTGGCTGAACAATCATAAAAGATGGATTAATTCTGTGTCCGAATTTAAACCCGTATGACAGCTGTCGAAATTACAGATCCAGTATGCTTCTCTGGATCTTAGGATTTTCTCCACGTTTCCTCCTCTCTGGGGTTTTATTATCTTTTCAATGCCAAAATCTTTATCTTAATTGTTGATTCGTTTGCATGTTCTGTCAAATGATGATATCCTAATGGATATCTCATGTCGTATTTTTGATGCTTCTTAAGTGCTCCTGTATTCTGATTTTAAGTTTTCTCATGGTGCTTCCCACATAGAGTTTTTCGCACGTACATAAAATAGCATATACTACCATTTTTGAGTTACAATTTATAAAGTTTTTGATTTTGTAATCTGTTCCATTTGGTAGTAAAATGCTTTATTTCCCATTTTCTGAGAAAGGGCAACTTATGCATGTTCTGCATTTGTAATTACCCTTGAGGGGTGTTCTGTTCCATAGTTGCTGTAGTCCTTCTTCTTCTCTCTTGAGTATAAAGTGAGAATGGCTTAATGCGTCTTTTAAACTTTTTGCTTTTTTGAAAGTTATGCAAACTTGATCTTCAACTTACTTCTCTATATCCTGGTCCAATTTCAAAATATGCCAGTTTTTCTGAAGAATTTTTTGGATGTGTTTGGCATTTCTGCTATATTGGGTTATAAATCACAGTTTTTCTTCTTCGTTGTCATTTGTTTTTACAGATTTATTTTTGAGCAATTACATTCTTGTTTTAACCTTTGTTTTTTCATAGGATTTTTTCAGGCGTTTTGACTTATATCCTCTTGCTCTAAATGTTGCCATTGCTTTCATAGCATGTCTTTCATATTCTTGTGAATCGGTACAATTTCTTTTTACTTAGTATTTCGCCATACAAAATGTTTTTGATAATATGTTGCGGATGATGACTTTTCGCATGCAATATGGTATTTCCAGCAGTGGGTTTTACATACAATGTAGTCAAAATTCTTTCATTGTGGATATATATTTCCAGATCTAGGAATTGTATTTTGTTCTGACTTTGGTTAGTTGTAAATTGCAGGTTATATTGGTTGGTGTTTACATAGTTAACATATTCTTGTAGGGTTTCAGCATTACCATTCCATATTAGAAGAATATAATCTATGCACCGGCCACAATATATTATATTGTTGAATTTGGTGAAAGCTTTGTGGGACCAGGCATGTTCTAATTCGAAAATGGCCTACATATAAATTAGCATAAGTTGTGCAAATTTCGCTCCCATTGCCATCCCCTTTTTCTGTCTGGAAATTTGATTTTTGAACATGAAGATATTGTTGTTCAATATGAAATGGAGCATTTCTAGAAGCATTTCATTTTGTTTGTAGTATGAAACTGATCTTGTTTTCAAGAAGTAGTTAGTGGTGTCAAGTCCTTTTTCATGTGGTATACTGGTGTATAAAGAGGAGACGTCCAATGTAACCAGTAGATAGCTGGGTTCCCAGTTGATTTCTTCAATTTGCTGAATGACGTGATTGGTATCTTTAATGAATGAAGTGAGGCCCAGAACTAGAGGTTGTAAGTGGGTATCAATGTATTTTGATATTGGCTCTGTGAGTGAGCCTATGCTGTCAATTATTGGTCTGAAGGATGGAAAGTTTACATAGGGCTTATGGATTTTGGTTAAGAAATATATAATTCCCAGTATCGGGAAGTTGTTGGTAAGAAAATCTTTCTCCATATCCGTTAGTAAATTTTGCTCTGCCCACTTTTTTACCATTAGGGTCCAATCCAATGTTAGTTCTTCTATTGGATTTTCTTTAAGTTTTTCATAGCACTGATCTTGATTCAAATGTTCTTCCTTGGTGTTCATTATTATGTTTCCTCCCTTATCCGCTTTTTTAATTATTATATCTGTGTTGTTTTTTAGCTCATTCATCTAAATTTTTTCGTTTTGCCATCTTAAATTCTGTGTCTTGTTTTTAAATCTGCCTCCAAAGTACCGGGATCTTAATTCATTAAGAGTTGCTTTATGAAATAAATCATTTACATTTTCTTGTGCTAATGCTGGTGTAAAGGTTGATCGTGGTTTTAGAACTACTTGTTTTTGACAGGGTAAGCTAGGCAAGGAGCTTGTGAGAGGCTTCTTTTGAGTTGTCTTACTGCCTCAGCTTATTCTGGATCCCACTCCCACTTGACCCCCCCCTTCAAAAGATGGAGCAGGGGTCTTGTGATCTCTGCGTAGTCCTCAATGAACTTTCTACGTAATTAGTTAGTCCAAGGAAGCTCCTTAGTTCCTGCAGAGTTGTACGGTCTTTTAGTTTCTGGAGTGCTTCCAATTTCTTTTCCTGGGGACAGAGACCCTCAGGAGTAATCTCATGCCCCAAGAAATTGACACGGGTTCTGCACCACTGTGCCTTTTGAAAGGAGAGTTTTGCTCTGCCAGCCCTCAACTGTGTCAGAACATAATGGATCTCTGCTATCTGTTCCTCCACAGTTGAGCTTTTGACTAAAACATCATCTACATAGGCCAGGTTACCCCTTTCACCCAGGTCGGGCATGGCCTTATGTAGAAAAATGTTAAATTTGTTGCCGGAATTGATGTATCCGAAGGGAGTCCGGTTCCATGTGTACTGCTGCCCCCTGAAGGTGAAAGCCAGCTTGTATTGGTCCTCCCTACTGACAGGTACAGTCCAGTACCCATTGGTCAGGTCTATTGCAGTGAATACCTGTGACCCCTGGATCTGGGCCAGCCCTTGGTCTATGTAGGGAAGAGGTCCTCGGGAAGTATGGACCTGTTTGTTGAGCTCCCTAAGGTCAGCACAGAGTCTCCAGTGGCCGTTTGGTTTCAAAATCCCCAGCACCGGATTATTGAAGGTGCTGTGGACTGGACAAATTATCCCACGGGACTCAAGGTTCTTAATTATTTCAGTAAGGGACTCCATTGATGCAAGAGGCAAGCAATATTACTTCACAAACACTGGAGTCATGCCAGGGTCCATGGGAATTGTGGATGTGTGGATGTCGGTGCGACCACAGTCATATGAGTCCACCGCAAAGAGATCTTGAAAATCTAAGAAAACTTGTTTCAATTTTTTCATTTGCTCTAGAGTCTCACAGGCATCGGCTAGGTTGACTCTCTCTTCAACCATCTGCCTGAAGCCTGGAAAGACTAACGGTTTTGCTATCTCAGCAGCCTCCTCCAGCTGGGTGGAGAAGTCCCTGGTCAAAGTGCTGATTTGGACTGGTGGCTTCAGGTGGGGAAGGCAGTCCTCGCGGACTTGGAAGATCACCTCATCCCTCCTGAAGTCACAGGTCACATCTTCCTTACCATAAGGGCAGGCAGTGTACACCAGGAAATTCCCCCCATGCCGGGTGAAGATCCTGTCTGGTGTTGCATCATCGTCGCTATCACTGTCAAAACAGTCCTTAGGGATTGGTCCTAACAGTTCATTACCTAAATCTATGGAAAAATGTCAGTCATCAACCGCCATTCCAATAATGGTGCCTGCGGCTAGAGTGATACTTTTTAAGTTGCTGTTATCCACCTCTATTGGAATGGTGTTGTGTTCTATATTGACTAGTGGTGTTGGGTTTACCCCCAACTTTTGCTGTTGGAAATGGGTGTTAAGATGAATATAGGCGTCAGGGTTTTTCAGTATCTGTCCTCTTTTAACTTTCCCTTCCAGTGAGAATTGTCGGGTCCGTTCTGGGATGGTGACTTCCTCTCCAATCTGAATTTCAACTGCATAAGGCAGCAGTTGAGCTGACCTAAATGCTTTCTCTGGGTCATCAAAGTCCATGGGATTAACCGCTAATCGGGATCAGGCTTTGAAGTTTATTAGGTCCAAACTAATGGCAAAGCGATTGAGAATGTCACTGCCTAAAAATGCTGCAGGGACATCTCGCACGACCAAACAATTATGGACTATGCTCTTGTTGCCTATGGAAATTTTGAGCATACAGGAGGAGGAGATGTTTGGAATTGGGTGTTTTCAGGTCCATTTTCCATGTGTCTAACAGTTTAAATGTGGGAATGGCTGGATCTTTTGGGAGTTTGCAGAGCATGGCTTCGCTGATGAAGCTCTTACCGTTGTTTACACACACTCGGGCGAGAACAGAGTCCTTTCCTTCATTTAACTCAATAGGGATGAACAACTGCTTTCCAATTTTCTGAATGTCAGCCAAGCTTTGAGCTGATTTCCCATCTTTCTGGACTATAGGAGTGGGATTTTCTGATTGTTCATTTGTAAAGAATTTCAGAGTGTTTCCTTCCAGTGTGGAATGCCACCTTAGACTGGAAGGAAGGTTGATCTTCAGAAATAGAGATGACTCCCCATCACCAGTTTGTTGTCCTACTGCAATTACTGTCACGTCCGGGATTTGGTTATTCTGGAAGTGAAATTCTATTTGGTCAGGTTTTTGTTTAACCATGTGGCATGTGCCGTTCAAAATAACATGGTTGACACTATGTTTCAATTTTATTGGTCGGTTAGTCTGGGTCCAGAACACCTTGTTTACACAATCTATGAGGGGAGACAACCTTCGCAGGATGTCATTCCCTAGAAAACAAGGTGTGCCCTCTGGAGTCACAACTATGACCGGGTGCTTCACCTTGTGTCGCCCAATTTTAATGTCCAAATCGGCAGTTCCCCTCGATGGGAATCTCCTTCCCGTCGAAGTTCTCAAGTTGTCCAGGAAGAGGGGTGAGAGGAATTTGGTATTTATCCTGCCTTCCCGAATTCAGTTAATCAAAGGTCCTGTTTGACAGAAGGGTAGCTTGGGATCCAGTGTCCACCAGTGCCAAAATTGTACATTGCCCCTGTATTTGGAACGGGGCATAGAATCTTCCCTCCTTCTCCTCAAGGGGGCAGAGATAATGTACATTTTTTGACAACTTTTTGGTTAGTTTCTTGGTTTTGGACACTGACAGGAAAGTGATTTGGGCAGGATTCTGTTTGGAGTCTTGGGAATCTGGAAGAAAAACGTGACACCTAGATATGGGGGAGGTTTTGGGTTCCCCTGGTTCTGATTCTGGGCTGCCCCCCCTTTTTGGAGGCAGTCACCAGGATGGGTTTGAACCAGGGTATTTTCGTGCTGGTGATTCTGCGGTTGGATGACGAGCGGTGCTAACTCGGTCCCTCATCTACCCAGTCTGGATTTTTATCTTTTGGGACCCATTTTTCTTTGGGAGGAGTTCCCCCATCCCTGAAGGACAATATCCTTTCCCCAGCATCCTCTGAGGATCCCTCTCCTTCAAACTGGAAAACTTGTACCTCCTCCACAAAATGGGTGTTTTTGGGCTCTTTATTTCTCCTATCCCCTCTCTGCTCCTCGGGTTGCAGACTTTCGGGGGCAGGAGAGTTTGGCTCTGGTTCCAATGGGTTTCCAGGGGCTTTTTACAAGTGGGGAAGGAAGCTTCCTCCAAGGCTTTACACCCCCCATCCCCTTGTGCCTCCACCCCCCATCCCCTTCTGCACCGCCATGCTCATCTGAGGGTACTGTTGAGCCCTCAGCATGCGACCCAGATCCTGTGCCATGTTCTCGACCTGGCACTCTAGTTGGGAAACCTGCTCTGGCTGATACGGGGTCCTCATGTCTCCGCTGGGCTGATCCCGGGAAGGGTAGCTATCCCTTCTCCCAAAATACCCTGGGTTAGGAAAGTTTGGGTACCCCTCCACCCTTGCTACCCTCTCCCGGATTGGGCTGTCTGGGCTTAGGAAAGTGGGGAAAGAAAGATGGATTATTTGGGGGGTTAAAGTTTGGCGGGTACCTTGGGAAGACATTCTGCCTGGTATTTGGGGGATTACTGCTTTCCTGGAGAAAGTGAGGAGGGAAGTTCCCTGGGTTACCTGCTGTCTGGTTGGATCCCCCACCACTTGGGCAGAGGAGTCCATACATAACCTACGATGGGTCCATTGCCCTTGTAGCATCAGCTGATGGAGTTAGGGGTCCCATCTGTGGGGTTGCCTCCCTGGCTCCCTGTTTGTGATTGGCCTGAGGGCCTTCTGGGTTTGGGGTTGTTTTGATTCTGCACGGGCAGGTTTTTAGGCCCCCATCTCCAAATCTAAAATGGGGGCAACCTTCACCTCTGCCACTTTAGCAGCAGCAGGGGTGTTGGTTGTTTTGGGGGCTTTTGGGATTATTTTTATTTTCCACTGGCTTTTGCACCTCATAAATGCATGTGGCTTGTTCAATGACCCAGTGTAGTGGTCTTTTCTCGTGAAAGTCCCTCACTAGCTGGGTCATGATATACTTAGGGAGAGCATGGAAGAAAGTGTTTACAAACTCTTTGCTGTCAGTGCGCACCCTTTTAGTGGTCTGTGCAAAGGCACGTTTTAACTCTTGAACAAATTCTTGGGGAGCCTGGTCTTCCCCACATTGCAAGTTGTAGGCTGCCTTGCGAGCCTCCTGAGGATTCCTGTGAATAGAAAAATGTTTCAGGATGGCCGCCCTATAGGTGGACCATCTGGAATGATTCTGACTCTCCAGCCCCACAAAGAAGCTGGAGTACTCGGGGGGAAAAGATTCACTTTATCATATTGAATACAGCTTTGGCTGTCCTTCAAATGGAAAGTTTCCATCATTTGTTCAAAGAGCTCAAGGTGCTCCCAAACCGAATACTTGGATTTTATTTGTTTTAGGGGATCCTTGAGCAAGGCCCTCTTGACCTTGTTGGCTTTCTTAGTTCGGGTCACCCTGGTCCACTCCTCCTCTGACTCAGAGGCACTGCTACCAGAGGTGCCTGTCTGGTCTTCTAGGCTCTCCCAGATTCTGCGAGCTTGGGAATGGCTGGCAGAATGTGGGGGCCTAGTTTCTTGAGTCCTGTGGCACTCAGAAGAGTCTTCTGATTCTTCCTTGCTCCCAGGATTGGCTGAGTACCCCCGCCCCCCTGTCCTAGCTGGGAAGAGGTTTTCAGGATGCCCTTAGTGGGCCTACCCTCATGGAGTTCCCCACTAAACTTTACCATCTGGTCTCTGGGTAAATTATATTTTTGAGGATCCATTTCTCTGACCCTCCCCTCATTGGAGTCTCCCTGATCAGAGACGATGGCCCCAGCACTTGGGAACCCATATACAGATGCCCACCCATCCATTCCGGGGAGGTGCTGATCTATGAGCCCCATATTCCTCATTGGATTCAAGTCTGCCAACCCTGTGGCTCTTGGCTCATGTGTGCCAGTGGACATGGGGGTGGCAGAGTCCATGGAGTTGAAGAGATGAAAATCTCTGGTACCAGGGTTCCATGAGGTTATGCTCAGGTGTTTCCCTCTCCCAGCGGACCTCATCTCTCTCAGGCCCTACTCCCTGTGCCATGCAAGAATCTGGCCCTTTTGCTCTTCCATCAATGCCTTACTGGTCTCTATAGTTGTTCCTGCATGGCTACCTGTCTGTGGAGCCTGTCATTTTTCTCACAGAGAGCCCGATTGTCTCTCTGTGCTTCCTGGGTAATTTTGGGATATTGGGCCAATTTTTTCTGCATGAGGGTTACCTATTGAGTTCTGTCCTTACTGGCCTGGTCCTTCTTTGCTAGAGCATCTTCCACCCTCCTGGCGTGCTCTAACAGTTTTTCATGGTCTTTTTGGCGTTCACCCAGTCCCTGAAGGGCAAGGTGATTCTCTTCCATCTGAGTTTTTAAATAACTGACCTCCTGGCCTAAGGTGTCCCTTTCCTGAATGAGAGTACCCCTCTTTGCAGCCAGATTGTCCATTTGTTTTTGAATTGCACCAGATTTGTGGTGCTCTTCATCAAATTCTGACTGGGTGTCAAGGTCTTTGAGAATTAATTTATTATTTTCTTCTTTTACTTGGTCAAGGTGGTTTTGCAGGGTGACTATCTGCTCTGCACATACTCTATTGTAGTTCAATTGCTACTCCAGCTTTTGTTGGCTCCATCGCAGGGAGTTCAAACTTTGTTGGCACTTTTCTTACAGCGGCAGTACTTTGGTATCCTGCTCTACCTTCTCATGCTGCAGGATATCCAGATCTCCTTTTACTTTTACCAGGTACTGTCTGGTTTCAGTTTCGGATTCTAGACTCTTTTGTAGTCTTAGCTCTGCAGAGTCCAGATCAGTTTGGGCTTTTTCTAGTGATTGTACTTGCCTATTTGCCAGATCTAGGTTTTCGACATATTTCTCCTGTATTGCTCCAATATGGAGGTACAAATGTGCCGCTATTCTGGCAATTTTACTTTGCTCTTCTTTTATCTTAGGGGCCATGTACAATTCACTCAGTGCCATGTGTAATGGACCCTGATCCTGCCATATGTCTAATCCTGTGGCAGTGGCCTGTTCTTTAATTTCCTGCAACCAAATATTCTGATCTTGCTCAGTCCATTCACCCCTAACAAATAATTTGTGCAGTGAGTGTTCTTTTGCCATATTAATATCTACTGGCGTCGCCATTCCGGAAATATTAATTTCCTTTCTGACTTACAGGAGTTATTTTATTTTTGCAAAACAGACCAAATTCCTTAGAGGGTTTCTATTGAAGGGTGCTTTTCACAGTGTAGCACAGTGTGGTAGCCCAACATGGTTTATGTACCCCATCAGTTAGCACGCTGTATTAGACTGTCACAAGTGGTATATCTAATTCAGAAATCTCGTGACGAGCCCCCAATCTGTAAGTGATTTCAATCCAGCACTTCACCTAAGTCAATGCCTAGCGTGTAATGCACAACTGAAATCCTTATTTATTTATTTGTGTCTAAAGTTCTTTTATTCTGAACGATGTACCACTTATACCACGCCCCTCTCTTGGAACCCCCCTGGTCACACTGAACCAGGAATCAGACTGTTTTGCAAAATTACGATTTTTTTTATCTATTCACAATATAATCACACTATTTTTAATAGGAATACAATGATCACCAATGGGGTGATATCACACTAAGCAATCTCTTTAATCACAAGGAGTAACAAGGAGCAAAAATAATGCAGCACAGCAATAATACTTTGGTGGGTGTATGTTCAAATAAAATAGAAATGTGGTTACTATTTCCCTCTGCACACCCCTCAACCCCCCATAATGCAATGCAGAGAGAAAGGGGGAGAGAGAACAGGTTTCAGGAATGCAGAATTCAAATACAATGTCAATCCCAATTTCCCCCAGCAATCACAAGAGAGAAACAGAATTGATTGTAAAATTGTCAAAAATGGTTTTAAAGTTGGCTTTGAATGGGATAGGTAAAAACACTAAGGGCCTATTCACGA
Organism: Ambystoma mexicanum; assembly: GCF_040938575.1. Lineage (NCBI taxonomy): Eukaryota > Metazoa > Chordata > Amphibia > Caudata > Ambystomatidae > Ambystoma > Ambystoma mexicanum. The sequence goes on from NC_090925.1 coordinate 224,383,837, forward strand.
GTTTGGCGGTAAACCTTAAATCCGGCGTTAGCGCTATTACCGCCGGATTTAAGGGTCCGCCAAATCAGGGCTTTGGCAGATTCCTCCCCAAAAATTCACGCTCATACCGCCGGCGGGAAATCTGCCGGCGGTATGAGAGCATAAATTCCCCATAGCAGTGGTGTGTCTCCTTCTGATATGTAGGCCAAGCATCCAGAGTTTTCTTGGCAGCAGCAGTTCTCCACCTCTGTTGGCATGACCTTGCAGCGATTGCAGGTACACCAGGTGGAAACATCTTCCATGCGAATAGGCTCAGGCTCATGCTCCGGCGATTCATCGTCCCAACTATCATCCAATTCCCCATCGTTTCTGTATCTTTCTCTTTCAATTACTTCCTCCTCAGAATACTCAGGCTTGTAGTGGTAGGGCTGTATTGTTGTCATTATACGATCCATTTTTAAATCAATAGTATGCTAATGTAAGTATCGGTTCGCAGGGGCTTCGTGCAACGAAGATGGCTGAACAGAGCAGAAACGAGAACAGGTGATCCAAAAAAAAGACAGTGAAACGATTCAAAAAGCAACTCTGATGTTGTCTGTTGTGAAGGGGCCTGTTTATACTTATTGAGGAAAGAGGCGTCTGGCCATTTCCATGGAGACATGTCAATAGATTTCTCACAGTGAACCTAGACACGAGACGTGCATTGGCATTGTGAAAAGGGGCGTAAGCGTCTAGTGATGTCTACTTCAGGGGCACATGAAATTAGGGCGATGCAGCAATGGATAAGATTAGCACAAGATGGCCGTGCCCAACCTGTTGTTTTTGCATGTTTAAAAGTGAGGAAAACTAAGGTAAGATGCATAAGAACATTTTTTACGATCGATCTCAGTATGCCTAAAAACAAATGCCCGAACACTCGGGACAATAACATTTTTGAGCGCACTTTCCCTTTAAGCTGGGTACCACAAGGATTATAGGCCAGTCGAAATTGGAAATGTTCACCCTTAGGCATGGTGAAATGTGCTTGCTTTATGCATTTACTTGCACTTTGGTTCGTAGCTAGGGGGCCAAGACTGGGTATACGTTACAGGTTTGGCACGTCTGGGTTGGTGGGTAAAATGAAAGGGTGTGAAGTCTTTCGGGAGGAGCAGTAGCTCTGGAGCAGCTGAGGTGGTCATTGCTCAGAATCAAGGCAATGCAACACAACACACATTTGAATCCCGATCTGCAGCAACCACTCGCTGGTATTTGGTGAACGTATAGGTAGCTTCGACACATGAGTGGCTACTCTGTAACCCCTCGCATTTAATCCTCTTAGAAAGACCTGTCCATGCTGGGACAGATAAAGGTGAAAGTCCCAGGGTGACGTCAAGGTTCAGGGGATCTGCTTTGTGTTAATAACAATGTATTTTCTGTACAAAAACAGGTCAAAGGATTTCCAGAGAGGACAGAGAGTCTATTGGTGATGCAAGACCTATTCAAAGTCTATGGGTTAAGTACGAGTTACAATTGCATAGAGAAAATGCTTAAGCTCAGTAGCTTAGTACTACATGATCATGGGAGGGAATCTTCTTGTCGCCTTCCCTATCGCCTGCAATTTATCAATACAATTAGTTTTCATCATTTTAGGACACACAGCTATGTCACAAGTAAGTTCACCAGCCATGTTTGTCAACATCGATGCTAGTTTGAACAGTCCCAGCGGTGACGAGTTTGAGGTAGAGGCCGAAATGTTTGCACACTTCCAGGAGAAAATGCACAAGAAAGGGAAACACTGCACCAAAAGGATGCTGGAGGATGAGCAAGAGGTGCCCACGCACTAGCAGGTTGTGCAGGCCGAGGGGTGCGCGCCCGCAGTGCTGGACACTCCACCAGCAAGTGAGATGCCTGCCACAAAACTGTCAAAAACTAAAAGGGTGGCAAGCGCACTGAGGTTTACGGTCATATCTTTCTTTTCACAAGAAGCTGCGTTGCCACAGGGGCTGGTTAATCCTGAAGCACCACCACCAAAGAAACATGCAGGGGTAAAGCGGTGGTTGTCGTACCACATGAACCTGTGTTGGTAGAGATGGCAGGTAATCCCGCGGGGCACTCTGTTGAAGTGCAGCAGGTGGTCCTGCCAGCAGTTGGACAGTTAGAGGTTATAGTTGAGTTATAGTTGAGTTCGGGACTCCACAAACCAGGGAGCAGTTGGGCAGTGGGGCGGTAAGTCACTGCCTACAGGTAATTTGGGGGTATGTGAAAAAATAAGCAATGCTTTGGATGAAATGCTGAGATTACTGTGGGGAGTGGTGCAGGCACCAAGGGAAGCGGCCAGCATTGATAGCATAAGAAGAGTTTGGGAGTGTCACCCACAACCTGCTGCAATCGTGAGGGTTGCAGGGTAGGTAGCTCACAGACTTTAGGAGGGGCGGTGGTCACGCCAAGTTGCTTAGCACCGTTAAAACAGCAGACTCAGACAGTTTTGGCAGACTGCAGGGTGCAGTTCCGAGGGCATAAGGAGGTTGCAGCCACAGCTTTGTAGGTACCCACACCATAGCAACCAGGGGGATTAGCTGGGATTGAAGGTCTTACCAGCACCAGAGGGAATGGCCTTGAGGTGGTTGCCACTCCATTAGTATTGCACCTCCATTATCTGGGCGGTCCACCTTAGTATGGCATATTCCCAGGCAAGTGAAGGAGCGAATTTGGGAAAGGGAAATGCTCGTTATTGGCAGTGGAGACAGCAGGTCCTGACATTACCATTGACAAGGAGCAGGATAAGAAGAGGCGGAACAGAAACAGGCCTGAGGAAAACAATTTTAATTGGAACAAGGCTTTCTCCTTGTTGGCAGTAGTTTTGATGGAAAAAATATCCTGAACAGGGGCCGGCCTTATGGTAATAGAGGAATATTATTGTAAATGCGCAAAGGAAGTACGGCTTCATGGGTTGGATCGATTACTACAGGGATTTTAGATGTAAGATGGCAATGTTGCCCAACATGACATGGGAACAGAAGAACATGGAACATTGGGTGGCATTCATGGGTGGTAAGGACAGGGCCAGTAAACCATGTTTTGAAGTGTCAAAAGGTACAAGGAAGCCTTGGTACGGTAAGTTTGAGCACAACCAGAAAACGCAGCACAGAGAGGAAATCACAGAAAGATTAGAGAGGTACACTTCCGCTGCGTTCTCAGATTATTGCAAATCCATTTAAAAATGAGCACGCACACAGGTTTTTTTTTCTGCAGGACGAGCTTGCAGATCACTTAACAAAGGGTTTTGCAGCTGGGGCGCCAGGTGCAGATTTCAACACCATTGTTCTAAATGTGGGGGAATCACCCAATTGCAAATAGCTTCAAGACAGAAGGGGGAGGCAGGGGCAAATGGCAACACAAAGGTGCTCAATAGTGTGAAGTGGGAGAAAGGACCCCCGACTATGGACATGAGGGTGTTCAAGGAATCTTTACAATACCATCCGAAAAAGAAGGAGCATGATTTATTGTTTGAGGGCTTTAGCGAGGGGTTCTAGATCCTTTATGGGGACCACTGAGGGGTCGAGTGGCCAAACACCTACCCACCGCACTTCAACAACCACTAGTGGTGAGGGATACAATAAAGAAAGAACTGAAACTGACATGGGTGGTAGGCCTTTTTTTCCACACCCCCTTCTGAATTTCATAGTTTCCCCATTGGGCACTGTGCCCTAGAAGGAACATGGCAAGTTCAGATTGATCCACCACTTGTCATACCCGAAAGGGGACTCAGTCGACGACTAGCTAGCTCAGTGGATTAATCATCTTTTGACCAGGCCATGGTTATGGTGGCCAGCATGGGCAGATGGGCACTCTTAGCCAAGGTAGATATAGAATCTGCATTCCGCCTCCTACCTGTACACCTACACAGTTTTCATCTATTGGGATTTCAATGGGATGGCAGTTTCAACATTGACAAATGCATGCCAATAGGTTACTCTGTGTCTTGTGCACTATTTGAAGCTTTTAGCAAATGTTTAGAATGGGTGGAGCACAGGGAAAATCAACGGGTATGGAAGGGTCAATGGACTGCGCTCATGCGCTATCTTCCTTTAAAAATGTGATGGACAGGATGAGCATTCCGCTGGCATCAGAAAAAAACGCAACGACCTACAGAGGTATCAACCTTTTTAGGTATTGAAATAGATACAAAAAAGGGCACTTGCAGGTTTCACAGGAGAAAGTAAATTGATTGAATACTGCAATAGGAAGCAATTTATCAAAGGCCAGGACCACTTTGGAAAAAGTCCAACAATTGTTGGGGAAATTAAATTTTGCTTCCAAGGTTATTCCCGAAGGCAGGCGGTTCGCCCTCATGTTGCCGCTGACGCTCTTTCTCGTTTTCAGTGGCGCAAATTCTGGGAAGCACATCTTACTTCTGAAAAGGAGGGGGCACAGTTCAAGAGCAAGTGGTGGCAGCTGGTGGCTTGGACGAGGTGCACTGGGACTTGGGGGAGCGATTGCTCACACCAGGCATTAGGTCCAGGTACCAGCAGGGTTACTGTACAATTTTAAATGTATTGAAAGCATTGCAGAAAACAGACTGGAAGAGCAGGTGCGTGTGTTTGTATCGTGGGCACACAGGGAAGGAAAGAGCAGGAGCTTGGCAGTGGGGCACATGGCGGCCATAGACTTTTACTGCAAATTAATGGGAGAAGGGGACCCCACAAAAGGTTTTGTGGTATGCCTGGCATTAATGAGATGGTGCCGGTTAGAGGGACCCAAGCAGGATAGTCGAAAACCCATTGACTTTAATGTATTGCAAAAATTACTGCATGCCCTGCCCTGTCCAGGGTATGCATGGATGCATTTGAAGTGGCATTATATAGGGCAGCATTCGCACTGGCATTTTTGGGGTCTTTTCAGGTCACTGAGTTAGTGTCAGCTGACAGGCGGGATCAGTTGGGGAAGGACCTCTCCCTGGAAGATGTTGAATCTGTGTCAAGGGGCGACAGTGAGTGGTTTAGGATCAAGTTGAGGCAATGTAAGACTGAGCAATAGGGAAAAGGAAAGTGGGTTGTTATGTACGGTGCCCCCTGCAGTGACATCTGTCCAGTCTTGCTCCTGAGGTCCTTCTTGGTAATCAGACCCCAGCAGTCGGACCGCTTTCTGATGCATTCTAGTGGAGCGCCCGTGACCAACTACCAATTTAGAAAAATGCTGTCTACCACACTGGGAGCTGTGGGAATACATGGTAAGGGCTGGTCCTCCCAGGTTTTCGGATAGGTGCCGCCACCACTGCCTTCTTGAAAGGGATGCCCGCACCAGCAGTTAAGAAAATAGGGAAATGGGTTTCAAACCACTACTAACTCTATGTGAGGCTGAATAGCAAGCCTGAGCCCACTATGGGTACTGAGCATACGGAGGGATCAGGATAGGAAGGATTGACTTGCTGATATCTGCCTTGTTGGCTCCTTATGGCACTATGCTTTTTGTATCAACAGATGACGTGGTATGGATTATGGGACATTTGTTTGTAACTCGAGCTGAGAAAGCAGCCCGGCAAAGGATTTTAAGTCCCTATTTAGGATTTCTAAAAAATCTGGTGGTTTGACTTGGGTCACACTGTATACAGAGGCATTCCTTGTTGCCCGCAGTGTACAGGCAGCTGCTGTGGAGACCTTCACCCCGAGTGATGGTGATGCACTTCAGTGGAAATCACCTTGCCATAATGGGAAGGGGCCGCCTGTTAGCTCAGATGCAAGAGACTTGGTGCATCTTGGTGCAAGAATTGGCCGGCACAGACATAATTTGGTCAGAAGTAGCGCCCAGACTAAAATGGCGTGGTACAGAATCCCATGCAGGGATTGAGAAATCTAGGGGGAGGTTGGAAAGAGGAATTGAACAATTTACAAAAGCTGAGGGCTTGGGATTCATTAGACACTGCTGCTTGAATTGTCTCCCTTCCCATTACAATGCTGATGGGGTGCATTTAACCCACAAGGGGAATGATCTCTTCCTCACAGCGATACTAGGGGCATTGTTAAAATCTGGTTGCAGTTAGGTTCTTTGGTAAGTATGATTTCATTTTGTGGGAGCATTAGGAGCAGTGGGGAGGCCACCCCCAAAGCATGGCAGAGTTACAGGGTGGTACTAGCGGGGGAGGATTTTGACATTGCAGTTTCAGCCGTGGGCGGTTTCCCAAAGGCTGCAATTGATCCAATTTCAGACAACGGACGCTGAGTCCTTTATGGACAGTTGCGACTCCTCATCAATGAGATTCTGTGGTCCCGAAGAATTACAGCTTGACAGTTTATAATCAGAAGCGGACGTCCACTGCTCTGCAAACCGGAAGTGACAAGTGTCCCCGGGAACTATAAAATAATGGCAAGCCCAGGAAACTAATGGGCTACCTTAGAAGTCTAAGGAGCTGTGACTTTACTTAGGGCTGCGACTGCCCCCCAAAATGCTGTATGACTCCAATAAATGTGATCTTGTGTTTCCAAATACAAACCAGTTGTCCTTGTGATTCTTAGGTAATGTATAACCATTGCATGGTGTTTTAGACCACCGGCAAGGGGGGTGGGTAATGTGGGATGGTCCTGATATGTTTTTTTAGGAAATGGGGTGTGTGGTGGGCGTGGCAGGCACTACTACTTTTTTGCCCTGCTGGTTTCTGCACGCATTTCACTCACGGTGCTATACATCTAACCCGCACGCTGATCACGCTTGCACCATCACTTTGGCACGCTGTTGCCTTTTTTTCTGTAAATTAGGGCCATTGCATGGCTCTCCTACCTTTTCCCTTACTGTCCTGCCTCCTCGCTGATGTGCCACCAGAGGCAGGCGGCACATGTTGCGATAGAGGGAGCTGTCCCCCCATAGGCCACTGTCTGCTAAATGACACCCCTCTTTAGCACGTGCAAGCAACAGCCATCAGATACCCTGCGCATGGCCACAGGGTCATAGTCCCTGAACATTAGAGAGGTGATGGGGTGCCAGTAAACTGCAATACCAGAGGATACTATTGTAATATATGTGTAGCATAACTTTGACATTTTCCAGGGCACCTGGGTGTGAGTGAGGCTCCCCCTGGGATTTGATGACAGTTCCGGGGTGCATAAGGCTGCATGCAGGTGTAGTGTATTGGGTTGCAATTTAGGGTATGAGGCAGCCTGCATGCGATTAATCCTCAGAGGATCAAACGCACTAACACCAACCGACATCCCCCACCCCCTTTCCCCACTTACCTGTTTGCCCACTGCCTGGTCCACTCCAGCCCTGCATGGTCTTTAACGCGGGTCGGATACAATGCCGCAGGGTCCCTTTTTCTTCTTTTTTTTCTCTTCAGGTCCACCGCCTCCAATATTGCAGAAGCGGGAGACACCCCCTACAACTCTCCAAGGCTAATAGATACCGAGCATAGGGAGTGGGAGACACCACCGCAATCCCCCCCCCTCCCCCCATGTCCGGTATGTTTTAGCCTGATTGTTCATTTTTTGTCGATCGAATGGTACTGAACAAATTCAGGCAAATGTATCATTTGATAAAAAAAATGTAAAAACAAACAATTATGCTAATACCGCTGTACCTAGGCTTGTGATGCATTTCATTGCAGTTTCTAGACATCTGAGGATTCACCTGGCAACCCCAGATGAATGGAGAGCCAAATTGGCACTGCCGGGATTAAAACCTGTGACTTCAGGTTGCATAATGTGAGGCAGGCGAGCTCTTAACTCACTGAGCTATTTTAATAGACACTCTTGTGCTTGAGGGGCTCTCCCGTTTGTTTGCACCTGGCTATACACTTTGGCAACTTGGCATGTTATGGCTGTTTACGGGCAAAAAGGCGAGGATGCGTGTAGCCTGCAGTAAAGTCTGGACTGTTGTCATGAAATGCTTTTGCATCAGTAACTGTAGCTTAGCAGACGATGCTCTTAGATGCTGTAGTAAAAAAAAACGTGAAATACTAAACACTTTAAATACACCTTGTCCCGCTCCCAACCTTCAGAGTCTCCAGCCTGTCAGAATGCTGCATCGAGAGCACGCCTCTCACTCTGAAGACTGACGCTTGGCAGCCCATCTCTCACCTGCATACCACCTCCCCCTGCTCGGTGTGTACGGCGAGAGTGTGAGGTGTCCCGTGTCAATCAGTGAGCAGGGAGCGGCGCAGAGGTCGGAGCTGGATGGGAGAGAGGGGCGCAGCCGGGCCTGCTCTGCTCACAAGTCGGCGCCTGCACGTGAACTTCCCTTTGCTTTGCTGTGTTGTGTGTCAAAGACCGCAAGCATGAGGCTGGGCCCCGGCTGCCTGCAACTGCTGGCGTTCTTGGTAGGTGACCTTTTCTTTTTTTAAAGCCTGCATATTTTTTGAAGTCACGAAGTGGTATTCAATTATGACATGATGAGACCTTTACTCAAACGTGTGGTAGTTTGCAAGCTGTCAAGGCGTCGCGTATCGAATTTTCAGACATGTCCAGTGTAACTGAACGAGTGAACCTTTATGGAGAAGTCGGACACGTACACAGTGTGAGTACATTGCATTTTCCAACGCATGGAGGGAGAAGCCTGACACGTGTACACAGGGAATATACGGTGCATTTACGATCTGCAGAACCAGAATTCTGAAGATACGCTGTATGCCATGTAGGAGGGACGCGGGCCAAGTGCAACGATGATGGAGGTGTGCTAATGCCTCTGTGCACTTTTGAATCAGTGCCTCGCCTGCTTGGAATCCTTGGCTGCTTGAATTGGGATTCGCACATCACTCATTAACTTTTTCGGGGGATTAGCTCTTGAAACAGCCCATGCAGTTTAGAACGTGTGCCCTTGAATGGCTTTAGGAGATAACCGTATAGGGCTTATTTTGAAAGCACTACCTTGGAAGTGATGAAACGCGAGCCTGCCGCCGCAGGGCTCCGGGCGTGTGTAATTATTGTGTTATTACACGTTGCTCGTTTTCAGGCGGTTTAGGGTCAGTGACAATAGCGCGCGCCCGGCACGGCTACTGACGCCCTCGGTGCCCTCCCTCCGCGCGCTGTGAACCGCAGCCTGGCTTTTGCATTTTACGCGCCTTGCTTTTAAAAGAAAATGCATTCCCAAATCCGCAGAAAGATTAGAGAGGTACACTTCCGCCGCGTTCTTAGATTACTGCAAATCCATTTAATCCGTATAGTTTAGTCGAGGAACAGAGAATTGAGTATCCCGTTTGTTTCGAGTGTACGTTTATTTAACACCGACGGTGTCCCCACGCTTGTTTAACCATGTGGATGTTTATTGTGCCTGCCCTGCACTAGAGGAAGGGTCTCGACCCCAAATTTTACGTTGACAAGAGCTACGTCTAAACGTGACCTACTGGCGTGAACCACTGCGCCCGTCATGTCTATGAGGATGAGAATTGGTGACATTTTTTCGGGCGCTTTAATTTCTCTTTCCATAAACAAAAGATTAACATCCATTTATCTTGATGTTAATACCTTTAAAAACATCTTTATTTCCTTATTTTTTGTAATGGTATGTAGTGATGTTAATCTTTATTTCATTATTTATTTATGGTATGCAGTGATGTTATCAAATAGATAACAAAGAATGAAATTTTGGACAAAGCCAAAAGAACGAAAACAATTATGAATTATATGTGGCTGGGAAAGGGAAAAATGGTTTATGGGGTGGGGAAAAACTATTTTTAAAAAAGTAGGTTTTGCGGGAGGACCCCTACCAAAAACAACGAAAAACACATTTTAATTTTTTCTCGATGTTTTGGGTTCTTTAAAAAATCATCATTTGTTTATTTATTCGATAAAATCACATGTTACCTTTTGTATTAATAGTGGTTTCCTAAAAATGACCAAGCACATCAGAATGCTGGAAACCAATTGGGACATTAATTGTGAAGGCTGGCCTTGCATGGCATCCACCTGTGCTCGGATGCTGGCACACGGGATCTCAGTTTTGATTTCCAGAGGTTCAAGTCTGAAAGTGGCAGATTCTCAGAGATGGGCAATCACATTGACTTATATTGCAGATACCCCCCCTTGTCATAATCTTTGAAACAAACGGCACATCTGACTTGTCAGATATAAATTCAGGACCTTTTTTAAAATCCCTTACAACAGACTCAGCCACTGGAGTCACTGCACCATCCATACAAACACATTCGTTTTGATCAAATAATTAGCAACTTTGAAGGATTCCTCTGTAACACATTTACATTCAAGAGTTCAGTTTACCTACATTTTAGGATCACAGACAGATTCCTTTGGGAAATTGCTTTTAATAATCTGTGTGTATTATTGTGAAATGCCTATCATAGTTACTCTTTTTTCCCCCTCTATAACTCAGGCACTCTAGAGTAAAAATGCACATTTTCTTAAGCTGAAAGAAAGAAAAAAAAAAAACGTCTCCCCATGCATGGAACATCTTTTGCCTTTGTTGGATGGTGCACCTGCAGCCAGAATTTCAAAAGGGATCATTGTATGTGTTTCTTTTGGGGCAGCATGTTCAAAAACAATGAAGAGTATTTCAATCAGTGTGTTATATATACATTTTTTTTAAAGCAGTGAATACCACATTCTGTCAAAAATGAACATCCCATAAAAGTTTAGCATATCCCCCAATTCATGCATATTGCTCACATGCCAGCCAGGTCACGGAATTCAGCGGACGATAAATAAGTCAACGCTTACTTTGTTGACTACCCTCAAAAGATTTTATGTCAAATTAAATGGCCTGATTGAAACAATGAACATGTGGAAACCATGTTATCAAGTTATATGCAAAAAAAACTGTAAATCACAAGGCTAAAAGAACATTTAGTTTTATACCGTTGACTTGAAAAGTGTACGAATAATAAAACAACCCAGCCAGACAATATATGAATTGTATATTAACATTTTGAGCAAAGAGAGTATTGTTGTAACAATGGGTGATGTATGCATAATGGGGTTGGGGGAGTGACCTGCCACCCATCTGCCCTTTAATGAAGGAGGCGGTATCACAGAGAACAGCTCACAGGATCACTGCCTCTCCCTGTAGGAATCATTCGGGTCATTCTGGTGCATGACCTATGGGGCATGCCTGGCAAACTCTCTCAGACATATTGGAATGTTTCCTGTGTTTGGTAATCACTTGTAAATTGTGCCACGTTTGCCCAATTATTTGCAAAAACAGTGCTTATAAATAGCACCATTTCAACCCAGTGTTGAAAGGCTGAAAATCCCCTGCAAGAATGTGTGCATATGATCTCTGTAGATCTCCTGGTTTGTGTGCATAGCCAAAGGGGATGGACCCTATTAATTGTGCGCCCATTCCATGTTTCTCCTCGATGCTCTCTGCCTGTATTCACCACCCTGTTTTGTACAGTGTTCTATCCCTTATTAAGTAGGTGTACGCTATATTAATCCTATACATATCAAAATATACACATACAAACTACTGCTCCCCTTTCCCACCTAATTACTTAATTCATACTCTTGTAAAACATAGGCTGAAACCGAGCTAAAATCAGTTTTTTTAAGTCTTGGTGTTGATAGCACATGCCATTTTGCATGCCTCTTTATTTTTATAGATGTAAGTGGACACGCACCAGAATGCAGTGCAACTAGTAGGTTTCCACATGTACTTAAATGTACAATTAGTGCCTGCATTCCGGTATTGGAGCAAGCATAGATGTGGGATCATTCCCATCATGACAAATTCCATCTTACCTTTGGTGCAATTTGGGTGCCCCAGTATCTTCAAATAAAAAATATATATATTTCACAGTTTTACCATAAACAGCAACAGTTTTTTTTTTTACACACACACACACACACACAAACACAAAGCTGAAGCTCTATTTTCCCCTTTCTGATTGAAAGCCTACAATTATCAAATTGCCAGCATGCAAAGTAACTGAAATAAATATAAAGAGACACAGTGAGACTGAAACCATCACAGCCCCAGCTTTGTTTCACATGGCATGCAGAGTTATGCTCCCATACCCTTTCTAATGAGCCATCATTTGCAACACTTTGTGACCATGGCCAAAACATACATTTGCCATTTACTTTTGATATTGATAGTTCACCCCTTGTAGGGACACTGCCCAGTGCATTTAAAGTCCAGATACAGCCCCTCCTTTCACCGTGCTCAGAGTTTTTTTTTACTGTTTTCTTTGCAGGAAGTGGAGAGGGCGGGGGCAGGGGAAGAGGCCCAAGGACGTAAGGCACAGTGTTCCTTTTTGTTTCTGATGAAAATAGGTACTGGGAAGCATCGGGTGAGCTACCAGTGGCTTTCAATGTACTGATGGGAGACCCAGGCACTAGAGTTTATATGTGTTTCGTCGACACAAGTGGATAATACTTCCTCAGGACTCTTCAAGAATGTTTAACGCACAGTTTCTCATACACAGTCTCTGGGAGTCTTTTACAAACATGTTTTTCAATGGCACAATCCCATTGAAAAATGCTTTGTAAATCAGGCCCTCTTTATCAAGCTCTGGGATTCAGTAGCGCTCTGATAGGTTTATCATGGTTGTCACAGGATTAATGTTAACTTGATCTTAGTGAACACAATGCATTTAAATTGACATTGTTGTGACTGAACACAGCACTGATTGTAAAAGTAGTCATGATGTTGATAATAATACAAATAATAACAATAATAAAACTAATGCTAATAATAAATAGACATCTTTCTCACAAGACACGACAGCAATAATAATAATAATAATCATAAACTAAGGTAATATTACATGCATGCTTTTTTCACAAGGCACCTCACACATCACAGTAACCAATCAAAAGTAATTTGATGATTATTTCTTAGTAGGATCATTTGGTAAATTAATGTGTGCATTGAATAAATAGGGCCTGATTTAGAGAAGGATTTGTCAAAGGGAAAACACTGTTGAAAAACGCATTTTAAATCAGGCCCATAGTGCAGAGGTGTCGCAGGGCAGGCCTGGGGGGCTACAGACCCGGGTCTTTTGGTTGTAGTCCTGAATAGAAGCTCAGGGGCTACAACCAAAGGGCCAGCTAGCCCCTTAGTCCCGACACCCTGCCATAGAGTCTGCTAAAAATAGCTAAAATAATCACAGAGCAATGCCACCTTTTAATTTTCATAGACTCAAGTTCAAAGTGCAGGTTCGTGTCATAATCTAAAACACAGTGGGCCTCATTACGACTAGTGCGCAATGGGTTTAACGGCGCCAGTAATGGTGCCAGCGCAGTTAAACCCACTCCGCACTATTACGAGGTCCCCTCACGGGGCCCGCTCTGGACGTCTGGTTCATCCAGACGTCCAGAGCGGGTCCCGCGAGGGGAGCAGGGTTTTAACAAAGGGCCTTTTCGTAATGGGCCCGTTGTAAGCTCCCTCCCCATTCCCATTGAGCCCTATGGGGGCTTGAATGGGAATGGGGAATGACTGGGCCCGGGTTCCCTGAAGGAGGAAATACCGGGCCCTCCATACTCAGAATGGCCGGGTATTTCCCCATTCGGGGAACCTGGGCACGATTTTGGAAGCAGCCATGCCCTTATTAAGGGCATGGCTGCCTCCAAAGTCGTAATGAGGCCCAGTGTCACTTCAAACACTCCTTTGTTAGCTGAAGACAAAAATCCCTCAATGATGTTCAACAACCACAGACACACTTAGGAAATAACTTTGCTGTGTGCTTTTGTTTACAATCATTGAAGTTAAACCATGGATTTTTTGTAAAATTAAAAGCCTTCATAGTCAGATTTGTGCTTTATGGGCGGGGCAAAGGTCTCTGGAGCAGGAATGGAGGGGACTGTTTTCAATACTGATGATGGCTGGATAAGTGTATTTCCTTTTGTTAGTTATTGTAGATTTTTTTTTTCCCTCTAGTTTTTGTTCAGACTTATCGCCTCTCTTCTCTCAGTCGTGCTGACATAGGTCGGTTGGCCACGGCCTCTGCTATATTTGCTAGTGTATGTTATGCCATGCAATGGTGTAGTGCGTTGTGTAATTGAGTGGTATGTTAGATGTCATTATATGATAAGTTACGCAGGAGGATATTGTAAAGTTGAAAGCCACCAATGGACCTTCCATGAATTGGCCCATTTGTACTGTAAATATTTCCTGTTACGTTGAACGCCATTTATCTCCACTTTTCTTTTCTAACTGGAAATTGAATTCAAAACACATTTCTTGCAAATAGGTTATATATTTATGCATTTATTTATTTTTTGCAATTGTGCTTTTTAATTAGTTGCTCCATGCTGGGATTACTAAGATATGTTTTGCCCCATTAAACTATCAATAACAACATTTTATCAATATAAACGTTTTCTCTCAATTAAAAGATTTAAAATGAAAACATTAAACCAGGTTCTATGTGTGCAATGTTACGCGTGGTTGTCAGGCCCTTCTGAAGTCTGGCTGGTGAGCTAGCTACTGACCCTTAGCACCCAGGCACACTGGACACTAACGGCTAAAGTATGGGCAGGGAAAACAGAGTGTAGATGTCTTTTGCACCATTTTGAGAAATAGCAAACATGGACAGGTTTGAAAACTCTGTGCAAAATGGCCGTCCTATAACTTTGGCCGTTGTAATTACGAGCCGAGCATCCGCATACTTCCTTAAACTGCATCCGTCAAAAGCCAGGTAAAATGTGTGCTCTCTTTTTTTATATAAGAGAAACCAAATGTTTTGAAAATCAGCAATTTGGGTTTATTGGCCCAGTGCAAATCTATATGTAATATGTGTAATACAAGGGTCAAGTCCTAAAAATAAAAGTGGGGGGACTCATCAACAAGCGTCATGCACATGAAGGTGAAATATGTACATTTCATTGATTGGCTTTGCATAGCCACCCAAATTGGCATTTGCCTTTCATAAAATCAACATACACACCAAACCAAGAGAGATTATTTTCTTCTAATAGTGTTTTTGAAAACGTTGAAAGGTGCACATGTTTTAAACTCCAAAAATCAAGACAAATGTTTTCCCTGGAACATGAGGAACCGAAATGGGACATTTCACCTTTCGTTGTTTGTTATTTTGCATCAGGTTATATAGTGTAGCGGTGGAGTGTCCGGCCTGCAAACCTGACAACTGTGGGTCGATCACTGATCGGCTTTAATTCACAAGTTCAAGGAAGACTTTTAAAGTTTCTCATTTTAGCTGAGGTGAGTAAGTCTACCCTCTGAAAAAAAGTGGGTGGACTCTGTCCAGCCGCTTGTACCCTCGACTTTAGCCCTGGTGTAATATGGCAACAAAGAGCTTCGAAGTTAAACCTCTGTTCCTTATCACACTTGCAACAAAAATGCTGCTCCATAAATTTGCAGAATGGGATTCCCCAATGCAAACCTCCAGGGAATATGCCCACTCTGCGCCTTCGTGGCTGGAGTAGAACCCCCTCTCGGGAAGCCTGTGGGTGGGGCCACACCGATGATGCGTGTGCAGGAAGGGTATCTGAAAACAATACACCCTGACGGAGGGTGGAGAAGCAGGGAGACGACTCACATAAAATGACCAGATTTTCAAGACCAGGATGGCCAAGAACATAAAAGAAGGACTACCCTCTCACCTCAGAGCCATTCGTCAGGAGAGAAACCCTGGTTCATGTACAAGCGTTTAGACTGTGCTGGGATCTGGTTGAAGGGGCCAGCGAGGAATGTCTTTTCTTGCTTGTCCTGTAACTGTGTGTTGAGAGGCGAGATCAAGCTTGATTTCTGGAGGTAGGACTTCGATATATCCTTCCTAGTGCCTCTCTTGGACGATCAGTAGCCCTGAATCTGTATTGCTGGTGGGCAAATCCAGCCGCTGTCTGTCTTGTGACCAGTGCCTCCTCTCCAAAACCGCTCTTGATTTGGGGGTGTAGCTTATTGCTGGATAGCGCTCGGTCTGGACAGGTAAAGTTTTACTCGAGTCCCAGTGATCGTGGCAGTTCACTTCAAAAATGCGAGTGCAGGGGCTCGGTCTCCTTCTGTACGCCGCTCGTGGCTGTGGTTGCTGGTGTAGTTCGTGTCTCGCCCTGTTGACAACCATAGTCATGGTAACGCTAGAGAACATGTTTGCCAGAAATTGCAAGTTGTGCCATGCTAATTTTAAGACCTTTTTGGGAGTATTAAATTCCCCAAATCCTTCCAAAAATATAAAATACATGAGCTGAACATGTCTATGGGTTGCTGTATGGGTGTGAATGCCTTTATGCCCCTCAGCGGCGGGCCGATTCAGTAGGTAACGCCCACCATGGCTGTTAAGAGACCCTCGCTGCGCTCCGGCCCTTAACTTTGGCAGCCGTCCGTTACCTAGAGGGTCGGCCTGCAACCTCGGGGCATATCGCCTCATTCTATTCTCCTTTGACTTGGGAGCTGGCAAACGCACTCTGGCATTGACGGTATTTAGCCTCTCGGATTCCGTAAATTACTACATTTTCGAGGATGCGATGTACATCAGCGCTTTATATTTTCTTATTGTTTATTATTGTTATTTTTTTCATGGTGCCCAGAATCCCAGAAGAAACAGTACAGAAATCAATGCATATTGCCAGAGCACTGCTATAATTGTGCCTAACTTCGGAGTGTTGTGTTATGTTATGGGATGTTACTGGCATTTATATTACAAGACTCTGCTGTTTGCATGGTCTCCAGACGCTCTGGCAGCTGCAAGCGGAGAGTGGGTTACTTTAGAAGGGAGAAGGGAAAATGTAGTGCAGTTTGGAAATACCCGAGTACTGTGTATGGTCTGTTTCTAGGTGGTGCATATTGAGAAACATTTGATCTTTTCATCAATCTGATGTGGTCGTTTAGTTGTTTTGGCCTGGTACTGATCTCTTAATCTCCTAAAAGTGTATGTTAAAAAGCCTCCCACATTTTTTAAGACTCCACAATGCTAGGCACGACTCCTACTGATGGCCATAGGACAATATTTATGGAGATATTTGGTAGGCGCCCATTCCTCAAGAGGTCAGTGTTTGCACTGATATACTGCTGCATATCCCAGACACAACCATCATTTTGGTGGCAGAATTGCATTGCAGGATCCTCAATTATGCAGTTGCTTGCCTCCCAATGAGAGGTTTACATTATTGCACGTGTGCAGCATGTACAATATGCGATTGTGGAATTTGTGTTG
Organism: Ambystoma mexicanum; assembly: GCF_040938575.1. Lineage (NCBI taxonomy): Eukaryota > Metazoa > Chordata > Amphibia > Caudata > Ambystomatidae > Ambystoma > Ambystoma mexicanum. The sequence goes on from NC_090925.1 coordinate 224,400,848, forward strand.
CGGGGGTGGAGATTGCATCTAGTTCTATAATGTGTATACCTAATAGGTCATGGGATATGTAAGGGCTCTCGGTCACACCACATTCTGAGTGCAGATTCCCGATGATTGTCAGCTGCTGGGATCTGCTGGTGTGAAAAGATTTCAGTCGGCCGAAGATGATCCTATGGTTTAGGCAAGGTATTTTGAACCACGACGTCAAAGGCAGCCGACAGGTCCAAAAGTATCAAAAATGCTGGAGAAGTGCCCCATAATGTACAGAGGGACTGTCTCAGACCCTTGACAGGGACAGTCACTCGCCTGGCAGGTCCCCAGTGTTTGACTGCCTCTTGTGTATGCCTGGAGTGGTTGTGTGGCCCCGTATCAGTTACCAGGACCCCAACGACATGCGTACGATTTTTCGTAACTCGGATAAAACTCGTGCAATCCTCAATAAACTGTTTGTGTATGTCACTAAACAACGTACGCACACCCCTAAGTTTGTTTGGAACCCCGGCTACGTAAACACACCCCTAAATCCAACACCAATCATACCTCTGCGTAGTAATTCCTATACGCAAGTGTCTGCAGGCCTGCCTTTGGGTGGTGGATCGAATGATGGCTTTGCCTGCCCATTTCCCTTCCCGAGAGGTTGCACGGTCGGATCCATGAATTCCTATTATTCCGCGCAATAGTGTGTGTGCAATGGACTACATATGGGCCATCCCGTGTAACGGCCACATGCACCTTTGTTCTTCCTCATGTTACTAGTCTTGCCCCCTTGCCTGCCCTCTGCCCAAGCCATGCCCATGCTCTGCGTGGTGTCTTGCACAATACACGCGGTCGCTAACAGAGACGTGCCGAGCCTGCACAAAGTCCCTGCAAAGTACAAAGAAGTGCTGCGTAGTAGATTCCGTGAATGGGCAAATTGGATTTTGCACTATTTGCCACACAGATGATTGTAATAGGGACAGTGGGCGGTAGAGCAAGCCCCCTCCACACATGGGGTGTGTGCAGCATAACCAGAACAGGCACAGCACAAGTCGGCATTCTCCTACTCACAGAACAGGCACATCACAGTCACCAGGAGTGCAGCAGTCTCCCAAGCACGGAATAGGCAGAGCACAGACAGCCGTCGTCCAACCTTTCCATATACATAGAACAGGGAAAGAATGACCACTAGAGCTTAACCTGTCTCGCAGGGGAAACAGGTAGTGCAAAGGGAGCAGCAGCAGATCACGTTTCACTCACACTTAGAACAGGTGTGGTATGGTCAGCAGAGAGAGCTTCCCTCCCACAGTGGATACACACAGCACGGGAAGAAGCACTGCATTATTGCTAATAGGCACAGAACAGCTCAAACATGGGAAGCAACAATGCAAGCTTATCCTACACAGGGCAGGATGTGAAGGGCCAGGGCAAACTGCCTCTGCATACAAAGTGCATGTATGTAATGGTACACATGACTACATGTGTTCATTATGCAGCAGATACAACACTGGTGGGAGCAGTGCATGCTTTCTCCACAAAGACAGCACCAGTGCAATCCTCTTGGTTTCCGCCTATAGACAGCGTGAATGTGGGATCAGTGGGCCACGTATAATGGTCACAGCAATGCAAGCTTTTTTTTCACACACCCCTATTGTACTGCATGTGCAGCAGCAGCTTTCCTCAAATACACAGAACAAGAAGGGTACAGGCGTAGCACTCTACACCCTCTCAACATGGAGCAGACGGGGGGGGGGCGGTGGGAGGAGATATTAGAATGTGAGGGCTGTGTGTAAGATTGGTGGGGTAGGTGCACATCATCCTTTTGGGTGGGGAAGCGCCTGCGCGGGTCCGCCCACGCATTTGATAATTTGAAAGAAAGAAAGAAAGAAAGAAAGAAAATACAGGCTGGGCAGCAGCACTGCAAGCACCGCTCAGGCTCACAGGGTGGGCACAAATCAGAAAGCAGCACGAGAAGATGCTCTGGCAAGCAACGGGTAGCCCTATGGGCCGCAGCAGTACAAACTTACTTTAGAGCAACATGGACTACATGAAACCTGCCCCATACAGAAGAGGCACAGCCCGAGCAGTAGCAGGCAGCATTACAAGACTCCTTAACACAGAGGGGGTACAGTGTCAGGTGCAGCAGTGAAAGCTTCACACATACACACACAGAAAAGGCACACCACATTCAAGAACACCACAGTGTGGGCCACAGAAGTACACGGCTCCTGCATACTCTGAAAAGCGTGGTATGTTGGTTGCCAAGTAGCTTCTGCACGACTGCCCAGTGTTCAGCAAGCCGACTCTGGCCTTGCACAAGCCCCTGCACCCTCATCCAACTCCTCTTACCTGAAACCTTATTCCAGAGCGTTGGTGGAGGCGGGGTGGGGGCAGAGGAGACCAGCGGCCACTGTGTACAGTCCAGCCATGCTCTGCCATTGCCTTCCATTGGCAGGGTGGGATGGGCAGCAGTGCAATTGCAAGGCCTGCACCCGTGATCCACTATCCATGTAGCCAGGAGCAGCAGACCCTACCCAGGAAGGACTCCAGTATGCAGAAGTCTGGCCCGTGCTAGGCATTGGCAGCCTGAGTGGTCATCCAGGGTCCCAGAGCAAACTAACTGGCCTCGGAGGGGCAGCTTCCCGCTGGAAGTCACCTTCTCCTCCCTTGATACCTTTGTGGGGCCCCAGAGATAACTCCCTCCCCTCCAACTCGCCCATGGCCTAGCAGAATGATCCCTTCATGCCCTACTTGGGCAGCTTGTGTACTTCGCTGGAGCATGTATATGAGTGCTGGTTCAAAATATGTCAAGGGTTAAACTGTGTTAATAAACTCCACCCAAAGATACATTTAGCTTCCCCAATCTGTGCTTCTTTCAAGACAATTAAAATGTGCAATAAATACCATATTTACATTCTCTCACTTATTTCCATGTATGCTTCTGTTTGTGGATCTTCACATTGTCTTCACAAAATATATGCAGCATGCCCACGTCAAAAAATGCCTCCAGCCTCTTGACTTTATTTAAGCAATGTAACCAAGCAGGGGGCATTGCCAGTCAGGTAATGCACCGGGCAATCAGTTACACACCTACAAGGGTTATATTGCTATTAGGACCGGGGTACTAGTAGTGTTTTTATCACAAGCTGAGAAACAGCGTGTTTGACGTTTCTCACCTTGTGAAAAAACTACAAAAATAAGATGTCAGTCATGGATTGGGGAGAAGGGAACTACTGGTAGTCCCTTCTCCCTTTCCATGGCGGCCCTTCTGGAGTCAGAGATGGACCAGGAACAATACCCTTCCCGGCGCCAGCAAGAGACAACGCAGCAGAAGGTAAGTGGGAGGGAGTGCGGGGGGACTGAAGTATATGGAAAAGGGTGTTAGGGTTGGGGTATGGGGATGCAGGGACGGGGGGTAGGGAGCACGCTTACCTGATTCCCAGCAAGAAAAGATGGCGGGCTCCCGCTCTGAGGAGGTTTGGAGCATGGTCTTTACTGATGTGGTAAAGACCCTGTTGTGAGCCTCCTCATTTGCCTGAAGGCTGCCACCCTGCCCTGCCCCCTTGCCAGATACTAATAAACAGTTTCTTTTGATTTGTGTCTTTAAGTATTCAGTTCACAGTGCAATGAGTTTGGATATCTGAAGTCCTTCATCCAGGATGGAGAAAATACAGCTACAATTACACTCTTTTTGGTTAACACATACCTGTGTATCAGAGTGGTTTATTATGATTTGTGAAGTTATCTTTAAAAACAGAGTGTTGTTGAACCCCAAACAACACATACTTCTACCTACTAAAGTTGAGAAACTTTGCAATCAAGTTCCTAAGGGTCTGACTGGTGGCAAGTCCTCTTAACAAAATTATATGATCATGGGCAAAATATTTATTTTTGTGTGTGCCTTAACTGTACAAATTGGAGGCCCCCAGAAGAGATTCAGTTAAAAGTATAGGCATTGATAAAACTCTTCATCCACAGCATGTCTAATAATAACAGAGCTGACTTTAAATGTATTGAGCGTTGCAAAGTACATTTGGTCTTGGCTTACTCTTTGATAATTCTTGTAACATCCCACAATACAGTGGAGTATCAAAAAAGCTTGTCAATCCCTATGACGTACATTTCTGTAGTGTCACATACTGTGAAGTCAATGAGTATCCAAATTAGGGGACTCTACAGGTCTTTTCCTTTACAGGGCCACCCAAAACATAGAACCTACCCTGACAGGGGTCTAACACCAAGCAAGTTCATGAATCCATCTTGCCAGTAATGTATAACCCTGAGTTAAGTGTTGGAGCAGGGGTGAACGTGCTCTTTCAAAATGCAAGTTCTGCTACAAGAACAAGGGTTGCAACTGCTGGTGTTTTTTTTTTTTTTATTTGACATGCACCATTCTGTCATGGCCACAGGCCCCAGAACACAAAAACCACACCATCTATTGATGGGGGCAATGGGTCACTTGACTCACTTATGCCCCATTGGGACCTTTAAACACAGGGGCCTGGTTGGACTCAGTCCTGGCGCCTTTGGCACCAGGCTCATATAGAGATGTGAGCAGGAACACTTTATTTGAGTGCAGAAGTGCTTTTATTTTACAAAAAGTTTCCAGGAGCTGAAAGCCTTTATTCCAGAGAACATCCTAATTTGCTGACTCATTGGGTGTGGCTCCCTAGGCCTGGTCTTCATGTGCTGACTCATCGGGTGTGGCAGGGTGTGGCAGGCAGGCTGAACCTGGTGGGCATGGCTTCAGAAGCTCAGTTATATAAGCTGCTCCATCCTTAAGGCTGGTGTTTCGCGTTACTGTGCACTGCATGCAACGTGACGCTCACCGCTGCTTGGACCAGTTTACTTACCTTTGAAACCAGGCGTTCTCCTGCATACTCACATCCAGGAAACCAGTGCTTCATCGCTTCATCTGCAGACTCATCTCCTGACATCCAGTGATCTTGATCCTGACACCACTGCACCGCATACTGCATCCACGAACTCGGACCCTGTGAAGAAGAAGAAAGACAAGGTCAGAACATCGTCCTAGGGCCATGCCACTTTTGAATCCCGCGTGTCCCCTAGTTAACAATTTACCAGCTACTGTACCACAGCAGCTTCGTTCCTCATTCCCTCCGGCTGTCGCCTTGAGCTCCGCGGCTTCTGCCAGGCAGGCAACATCAACTGCAAGGGAAGAAAGCAAAAGAGCAAACATCAAAAGTGGAACGGACAGCAATACAAGAAAACAAACTTTACAATACAACAAAAACAGACGAGGAAAGACAAAGGCAAACAGGAACACTTACCTGAAGAATAGTGGCTTATGCGCAGCAGTACTGGACTACCACGTGCAAGGGATCAGTGAAGGAGCTTGGTCCAGATCATACAAGCACCGCTGCCAGAAACAGCAGGACGGAGTGCTCGCCAAAACTAATCAACAGGTGAGCTTTCCAGGGACAGCGCATCCCACAGGTACCACGGTTCGGGAGAAGGGGTCTGGAAGGGGATCAGGTGCACAAGCTGGCATAGTCACACCCCCTATTCTCCATGCAGAAGCAGTCCCGAGCAGCATCACCTATTACCACCAGTCACCAATAAGCGCAGACAGCGAAGTCGGACCCGAGCGACCTCACCCCCAGGAGGGCTGCAACCATGCCCCAACGCCTCTGTAGAGACCAGGTGAGCGTAACACATTCCTGTAGCTGATACAGTGTCCCACCATTTCTCTTTGCAGCTAACATTCATTGTTATTCATTATGCATTCATTTTTCATGCATGTGAGTTCACAAAAATTAGATGAATAACCCCATTTGCTGAAGTTTATTCCTGCCTAGTGTAGGCGGAGGTGGAAGCCTACTTATGCACACAGAACTACTAACTTTGACATCAGCATAGTTACTGCTCTGTCTTGGTGACTGTCTTCAGAGTATTATGTATTTACGGTTTTGGAGATAGTGCCGAGAGGATCACAACATTCAGTGGGGTCAAGAAGGCCATGATAATGGCAGGAATGTTCGAAGGGGGGTGTGAGGAAATACTCACAATAATAAAGGCAATGTGAGAGAAGTTGGTCAACAAGATGGAGGTGAGAACTAGTATCAAGCACCCACAAACAGGCTCATCATCAGTGCGATGAGTTGTGCTGGGAGCCAGATGTGCCTGGGAACCCGTGCATGCAGAAACAGGAACTGCGTGTCTTCAACTGCATTGTCTGTTATCTTGACAACCACTCTTTGTGACTCCCTAAAAGCTGGATCCAGAAGTAAACACTCCAGTGAAACAACAGTCAACCATGTCTACACATGTCTAACCACTAACACTACTACTTCTCCTCCATGCTATCCCTATGTGATCTCTCCATTGTCTTTGAAAATGTTGGTCACCCCTACCTCTGAAAAATCCTCTCCTATCTTGTCTTTAATGGGCCCACGCTCGGAAGGGTTGCCACCTACCTCTATAACTGTTCTTTCCTATTTTTCCTGGAAATAAAACACCATGTCCCCCTCGCTCCTTTTTGTGGGTTTTCACCAAGGATTTGTCATTGGCCCACTGCTCTTCACACTATACACCGCCTGCCTCTGTAAACACATCTCATCCTTTAAGTTTAACTGCCCCCTCTTTGCCAATGTGCCCAGATACTCTTCCCCTTCCCATCCTTCACTGCCACCATCAATCATAACATCACCAACTGCCTCAGAGCCATCTTTGGCTGGATGTCATTATACTGACTGATACTGAACTTTTCCAAAAACAGAAATGATATTTCTCCCCATCTCCAATAGTAATCCCCCTCCCAGCTCTCCCATGCCTTTCCCAATGGACCTCCCCACTCCTTCATCTATGGCTTGCAACCTTGGGCTACTGTTAGGGACCTTAACCTCTAACTGTTCATTACAGCCACTGCCACAAATGCGAGAATACATCTCTTCAACATCAGAAAGGTTCACCCCCACCTTACCCACTACTAAGCCAAAACAGTAATCTCTGTTCAGGTGCTCAATAAAATCAATTACTACTCAATTATAGTCCTTTGTCTCCGCTCTATTTCATCTCTCCCCTAAACAAAATCCTAAACTTTGCTACTGTCACTCTCTACAACTTACCACGTATCTCTCAGAACGGTGCTGGCTGGCTCTCAAAAGATTTCTTGTTTTTCACTTTAAATGTCTTCTTCTTGTGTTCAAATCTAACCATGGTCTTGCCTCACCTCCACTTTGCTGACTGTTTCTCCCTGTACTCTCCCACACCAAGCCAACATCACTCCTCCCCCTTAGCTCTCTGCCCCTGCTTATACCTCTTGCACCCCCACATTTTACTTGCCACACTCCATTGCAATGTAGTCCCCCCTGTAAGGGTGCATAATTAAGACTCTGACACAGAGGGGTCATGTTATTGGCTATACACATTTATTCAAATGTGTGAAAGGAAAAGAAAACCCTCACTTGCCCTAACTCTCAGAGGGGCATCCCTGCCTCAATGGAAATAACTAGTGTCAGAATGTCCAAAGTAAAAGTCCCACTGTCCAGTGTCATTATTCTAAGCATGTTCCTTACATACACTGAGCTAACTAAACAAAGGGCAGGTGATTTCTGGATACAGAGTGGTGTCTCTCTTGCCATGGACAAAAGGCAGCCCATGTCAGATTCTGTTCATCTGATTCCAGTCACTCCTTGGCTGTCAGAGAAATGTCTCTCTTTCCCTGGATGCTCTCTCAAAGCTGTATGTGTCCTTGACCCTTTGCTGCAGACCTGGTTCCCTCTCAATAAGTGATGCACTGTACACGCATTGCATGGATGCTCTCTCCAAGCTGTAGACCTGGTTTACTCTCCTGCCAAGCCTTAATACAATTTCCTGCACAATTTTGGGTGCAAGTCCCAGACTCGCTTTTCTGGCTTTACACCTTTATGTAGATTGGATTTGCTCTCCTGCCAAGCTTCACTACAAGTCCATGTACAATGTGGGTGCGAGTCCCAGACTCACCATTCCGCTGTATTCTCATTTTCTGAAGGCTTAGTTTATTCTGCTGCCAAGCCTTAGTAAAAGTCCATGAACTATTTGGGTGTGAGTCCCAGACTCACCTTTCCAGTGTTATTCTTACTTTCTGTTGACTTGGTTCAATCTCCTGTCAAACCTTTGTACAACTCCATGTATTTTTTGGATGCCAGTCCTAGACTTGCCTTTCTGGCATTTGCAATGACCTCTTTTAGGTTTCCAAACCCCTGTGGCTTCCCTAATACATTGTTGCATGGCATGCACAAGTGCTGGCTCCCTTGAGGCAGCTGGGCTCACTTGCGATATTCCGGTACCTTTCTAGAGCTTCTTTCCCCCTGCGACGGCTCAGCAGGTCTTTTCGTTTCGGGGCCGGTGTGCTTGTTTGCCTTTGTTGTTCCCCGGTCTCTGGGATACCTTGAGTCTTGTTTTGCATCTGGACCATGAGTCTTTCCGTCCTGTGGCAGCCCCAGATTCTCTCCTCCTCCCATGGCGTCCCGGTCAGCGCCTATCTGCCCGTTGTGCTCACCTTGACTCTTGTGGTTTCTCCTGGGAAGATGTGCCACTCTGTGAAGTCCTTCATTGGTTTTTACCTTGGTTCAGCCAATCATGGAGGATGAAAGTGATTCCAACGTGAACTCGGTATTGCACCACATTCCCTCCTCGTCTCAGTCCCAGGTGAGTATTGAGATGATAACTCTCTAGTCCTCTTCCGTGCCTCAGTACTAAGCAAGTATTGAGATGGTAACAGCCTCACCACCCTGGCCTCGCCAGAATGGGCTTCCCCATCAGAAGCAGTGACAACATTATAGGATTTGTCACACACCCCAGATAGAAAAGCTATCCTATATTTTCAAGACCAGCCTCATGGTCCACATTCTTTCATTTGAAGGAGCTCCCTCCACCCGCCCAACTGGTTCATTCTAACTCATCTAAAATACTCAATTTTTAGGTTCAGCTGTAAACACGTGAATACGTGTAAGAATATATGTTCTGACACTAGGCATTTATAAAAGTTGAGTTCTAGCTATGCCCCTTACATTGTCCCTATCCGAGCTATCTTTTACATCTCTTCCTCAACAACCTTCTCCTCATTCCCAGAAAGAATATATTGTAGAGGTGCCCCATCCCGGGACTGCCTCTGCCTACTGTACTAGTTCTGATCAAAATAACATCCCGACCTTGAATAAATACAAATACAAAGTGCACATGGAGGTCATTGTCTGGCTTTCTGAGGAGAGGCTAGAAAGGGTCCTCAGCAGGGTTGCTTTTTATAGTTCCCTTCACCTTATATAATTTTTCCCTGTTTAATGTTTTTTTTTTGTCACTGGATATTGGGACATTCTTTTTTCCATTTTGCTTTTTTAAATTGTGGGTTGCTTTGTGATAGCAGCTTCAATAGTTTTTGGATAAAAACATGTTTGCAATGCCCCCATGCTATGTCTTGCTCTATTGCTCACTGGAACCACTCAACCTGTGTCACACTGTCTAGGTGAGTGGGGGGAGCATGTATGGGTGAACTAAGGCCTAAGTCAATTTGAATACAATACTGTAGCAGTGGTGCATGCTGTTCTCTTCTGTAGCCTTTAAAGGATGATATTTAATATTTGTGTGGTGAGTCACATTTCCTTTACATTTCTGCACATCACATGAAATAACTTGCGGTAAGGTGAAATGTGCATTCAATGATTCATTAACACTTAGAGCAAAAGAATTCAGTATAGAACATTTCTCACAGGTTTTCTATGGATGAATAAAGCATTGACTAAAAGGTACATGTGTCATATGTAACTATAATTTGGAGGAAGAATGATTGACTCATATTGACTCACATATATAAGTGTTAGAAAGTCTACTGTATTTACCATACTCTGGAATAGCACTAGTGGATGATAATGCCATTCTCTACATCACTGCCATCAAAGTTACCAGGATGTGCTTGTTCCAAATGCTGATTACCTGTAACAGTGTATGTGCAGGATTTTAAGTGTTGGTTCCTCTTCAGAGTCATTAGGATTCCTATTTTATTTGGGATATAGACATGTCTTTTTTTCTCTGCTCAAGGACCTGGCTCTACTAAGAACTGATTCAGATTTGTCAGTGTCAGCAGGGCACAATAGATACCTGATTGTTAATCTGCTTAGTGTAGGCCACTGCTCAATGTTTATATTCCAATAAAGCAGAAACTCATAATTTATGCTCTGCATTTTCTCTCCTGGATTGCTTGATTTAGACATTTGTTCTATTGGCTGTGTCTTTAGTAAAAATGTGGCTAAGAGATTTCAAACAGTGTTCTCTGCTTTTGACTGAACTTAAGACGTTCCTATGTTAAATGTTAAAGGTATTTGTACCATGCACAGTCACCAACTGTAAGTGATTTCAACCCAGCACTCCACCTAAGTCAATGCATAGCGTGTGATGCAAAACTGGAACCCTTAATTATATATTTGTGTCTATAAGTTATTTTATTTCTGAATGATGTACCCTTATATCACGCCCCTCTCTTTGAATCCCCCCGGTCTCACTGAACCAGGAAGCAGGCTGTTTTGCAAAGCTAAAAGATTTATTTTATGAATTTGAACAATATACATATATATTACACGATTAATATTTATACACCGATCACCATTGGGGTGATATCACAACAATCTCTTTAATCAGAAGGAGTATGGATAAGAAAAATAATGCAGCATAGAATAATACTTGATATGGGTTCAATTAAATGCAATGTCACTTTCCCCCCTGCACACTACTCAATTCCCCCCAATATGCAGTATAAAGAGATGGAAGGGGAGAACACAGGTTTCAGGAATAAACACTCAACAAATACAGTTTGAATCCCAATTCCCCCCAGCAAGCATAGAGAGAAACAGGAATGATTTCAAAACAGGTCAAATGCTTTTGAATGTGGCTTTGAATTAATGGGAAACATACTGAAAATGGATTTAATTCCCAAAATTGGATTCAAAACTAGTGGGACCCGCTTTGTATAGTTTCAGGTAAACACTAGCAATGATGATTGAATAATTAGTAGATTGAAAACTGAATTCTGAGGTGGGATGCAAAGAATTGCTATTTTACACGTTATGAAATTGAGCCAAACGCAAATCCGTGGCAAACTTTTCCATGCGCGAGAAACGCGATTGCAGGAAAACTATAAGGAGTTGGAATGCGGTTTTGGGTTCGTTTGAAAGCTGATGATGTTGGCTTCAATTTGACACTTACATGTACGGTATGGAAGTTATGAAGGTTTTAGTAGAGGTCATTTTTTTCTCTGAAAGAGTCAAGATTTTCAAATGAAAGATGTGCTTTTGAATTACAAACAAGGATTTTCTTTACACTAGGGAGGCTATGAAGATACAAGAATATAACTAATGGGACAGCCACCAGATCAGCGGTGCCTCTGTTCTCACTTTTGCCCGCCGAGACACTTGTCTTTCCTCAGCAGATATATTAGCGCAAAGATGATATTATCACTACAATTATCAAAGGGCTATATGTATAACGGAAAGATTCAGGAAAAACAAAAGCGATTCTACAATGCAGTTCTGGAGGTGATAGGATGGATTACTTAAGGATAAGAGATTGGCTATGGACAATTCTATGCTATAGATACTCACAACTATGGTTTGAAATAGGCCCATCAAAGATCTGGTCAAAGGTTTTGGACTGGAATTCTGCTAGCCCACTGGACAAGATTCAGGCACTCAGTTCTGCACTCAGCATGACACTCTGGACACTGCACAGCCTCTGTACTGGATCTGACGGGTTGGTTCTGGGCGGTAGCTATCAGGTTACAGCTCTGCTCTACTGGTTTGGATCTCTGGGTTCTAGCAAGAGTTCTTGGCAAGAAGCAGAAACAGCACAGCCCGGCTGTTCTATTTGTGGTGTTCCCCTTGGAAGTCTGGGGTAAATCAGGTAAATCAGGTTTCAAGATTTTAAAGGCCAGCTGAGAAGGGTTCAGCTTTGGAATTGGGCATCTCTGCTTTCAGAGTTCTGGAGTCTTGGATCTGGGTTTCTCCGGCAGAAAACAATTATCATTTCATTATTCAACATATTAACATTACGAATATTATACCTTCATCTTGTACACTGCACACAATGTTATGTTTATGTATGAGTAGCATAGTATACTAGATAGAACCCCATAATAGAATGCTATTTATATCAATGCATCGTTCAATGCACTAATTATGGTATGATATTTATTGCAATGACCCTTGAGACTAGTTTTGCAACATTATAATAAGAATCCCTTGTACACATATTTCATGAAAAGTACATACACATGTGATGTCATCAATGACATTTGTGATGTCATCTTTGATGTCCTGGGTGTTGGTCTTAGCAGTGCACAGTGGTGGCGCGAGTTATGGTTGCTTAGCTTACCATAACTGGCGAATTTCAAGGGTTTTTCGGTTTAACTTGGAACCATAACGTCCCTTTGACAAAGTTTTTTCACTGAATATCATAGGTTTTTAGTAGCGCAACTTAACCATAACGTCCCTGTAACATTTTTTTACTACATTTTAAAGGTTTTTATTAGTGCAACGTCACCATAACATCCTTTTCAATAGATGAAGACCACTAACATCTTATGTCCTCAAAGTGGGAACGCCGGGTGGTAAAAAAAACAAAAAGATTTTCCTTCCTAGACCGGGACGCCGGCAGCGTCCTGGTGTAGGAAGGAACATCTTTTACCAAGATGGCCACCATGGAAAGGAAAGGCGGGGTGTATAAAGAACACAACAGGGCATGAGCGGGGGGTGAGGGGGAACAGGGGAGACACATGGGCATGAGCGGGGGGTGAGAGGGAACAAGGTACAAATGGGGCATGAGCAGGGGGTGGGGGGGAAAGGAAGGAAACACGGGGCATGAGCGGTGGTGGGGGGAACACGAGAGAGACACGGGGCATGAGCAGCAGGTGGGGAGGAACATGAGGGAGACACAGGGTATGAGCGGGGAGTGGGGAGGAACATGAGGGAGACACGGGGCATGAGCGGGGGGGTACAGGGCACAGACGGGACATGAGCGAAGGTGGGGGGAAAGGAGAGAGACAAGGGGCATGAGCGGGGGGTGGGGGGAACACGAGAGAGACATGGGGCATGAACAGGGGGGTGGGGGGTAACACGAGGGAAACACGGGGCATGAGCGGGGGTGGGGGGAACACGAGGGAGATACGGGGAATGAGCGGGGGGTGGGGGGCAACAGGAGAGAGACACGGGGCATGAGCAGGGTGTGGGGCCAACAGGAGAGAGACACGGGGCATGAGCGGGGGGGAGGGGGCAACAGGAGACAGACACGGGGCATAAGCAGGTGGGATGGGGGCAACAGGAGAGAGACACGGGGCATGAGTGCAGAGTGGGGGGATACAGGAGACAGACACGGGGCATGGGTGGGGGCAACAGGAGACAGACACAGCGCATGAGCGGGGGGTGGGGGGAACAGAAGACAGACACGGGGCATGAGCAGGGTCATGGGGGGCAACAGGAGAGAGACACGGGGCATGATCGGGGGTGGGGGCGTACAGGAGACAGACACGGGGCATGAGCAGGGGGTGGGGGCAACAGGAGAGAGACACGGGGCATGAGCGGGGGGTGGGGCGGTACAGGAGAGAGACACGGGGCATGAGCGGGTGGGGGGAACAGGAGACACACACGGGGCATGAGCGGGGGGCAACAGGAGAGAGACACGGGGCATGAGCGGGGGTGGGGGTACAGGAGACAGACACGGGGCATGAACGGGGTGGGGGGCAACAGGAGAGAGACACGGGGCATGAGCAGGGTGTGGGGGGAACAGGAGACAGACACGGGGCATGAGCGGGGGGTGGGGGAACAACAGAGATAGACACGGGGCATGAGCGGGGGGGCAACAGGAGACCAACACGGGGCATGAGCGGGGGGTGGGAGGCAACAGGAGACAGACACGGGGCATGAGCAGGGGGTGGGGGGCAACAGGAGACAGACACAGAGCATGAGCGGGGGGGCAACAGGAGACAGACACGGGGCATGAGCGGGGGGTGGGGGGAACAGGAGACAGACACGGAGCATGAGCGGGGGATGGGGAGAACGGGAGACAGACACGGGGCATGAGGGGCAACAGGAGACAGACACGGGGCATGAGCAGGGGGTGGGGGACAACAGGAGAGACACAGGGCATGAGTGGGAGTGGGGGGAACAGGAGACAGACACGGGGCATGAGCGAGGGGTAAGGGGAACAGGAGACAGACAGGGGGCATGAGCGGGGGTGGGGGGAACAACAGACACAGGGCATGAGCGGGGGGTGGGGAGAACAGACACAGGGCATGAGCGGCAGAGGTGGGGGGCAACAGGAGACAGACACGGGGCATGAGCGGGGGTGGGAGGAACGGGAGACAGACACAGGGCAGGAGCGGGGGGTGGGGAGAACAGGAGACAGACATGGGGCATGAGCAGGGGGGTGGGGGGCAACAAGAGAGAGACACGGGCCATGAGCGAGTGGGGGGAACAGGAGACAGACACGGGGCATGAGCGGGGGGCAACAGGAGAGAGACACGGGGCATGAGCGGGGGTGGGGGGTACAGGAGACAGACACAGGGCATGAACGGGGTGGGGGGCAACAGGAGAGAGACACGGGGCATGAGCGGGGGGTGGGGGGAACAGGAGACAGACACGGGGCATGAGCGGGGGGTGGGGGAACAACAGAGATAGACACGGGGCATGAGCGGGGGGGCAACAGGAGACAGACACGGGGCATGAGCGGGGGGTGGGAGGCAACAGAAGACAGACACGGGGCATGAGCAGGGGGTGGGGGGCAACAGGAGACAGACACCGAGCATGAGCGGGGGGTGGGGGGCAACAGGAGACAGACACGGGGCATGAGCGGGGGGTGGGGGGAACAGGAGACAGACACGGAGCATGAGCGGGGGGTGGGGAGAACGGGAGACAGACACGGGGCATGAGGGGCAACAGGAGACAGACACGGGGCATGAGCAGGGGGTGGGGGGCAACAGGAGAGACACAGGGCATGAGTGGGAGTGGGGGGAACAGGAGACAGACACGGGGCATGAGCGAGGGGTAAGGGGGACAGGAGACAGACAGGGGGCATGAGCGGGGGTGGGGGGAACAACAGACACGGGGCATGAGCGGGGGGTGGGGAGAACAGACACAGGGCATGAGCGGCAGAGGTGGGGGGCAACAAGAGAGAGACACGGGCCATGAGCGAGTGGGGGGAACAGGAGACAGACACGGGGCATGAGCAGGTGGGGGGAACAGGAGACAGACACAGGGCATGAGCGGGGGTGGGGGGCAACAGGAGATAGACACAGGGCATGAGCGGGTGGTGGGGGGGAACAGGACACAGACACGGGGCATGAGCGGGGGGTGGGGAGAACAGACACGGGGCATGAGCGGGGTGGGGGGAAGGGGAGAGAGACACACGGGGCATGAGCGTGGGTGTGGGGAGGGAGAGAGACACACGGGGCATGAGCGGGGATGGGGGGAGGGCAAGAGACACACGGGGCATGAGCGGGGGGTGGGCGGGAGGGAGAGAGACACACGGGGCATGAGGCATGAGCGGGAGGTCGAGAGACACACGGGGCATGAGCGGGGGGTGGGAGGGAGAGAGACACACGGGGCATGAGCGGGGGTGGGTGGGAGGGGGAGAGACACACGGGGCATGAGTGGGGGTGGGGGGAGGGAGAGAGACACACAGGGCATGAGCAGGGGGTGGGCAGGAGGGGGAGAGGCACATGGGGCATGAGCGGGGGTTGGGCGGGAGGGGGAGAGACACACGGGGCAGGAGCGGGGGTGGGAGTGAGGGAGAGAGACACACAGGGCATGAGCAGGGGTGGGGGGAAGGGGAGAGACACGGGGCATGAGCGGGGGTGGGGGGAGGGAGAGAGACACACGGGGCATGAGCGGGGGTGGGGGGAAGGGGTGAGACACACGGGTTTTGAGCGGGGGGTGGGCGGGAGGGGGAGAGACACACGGGGCATGAGCGGGGGTGGGAGGGGGAAAGACACACGGGGCAAGAGCGCGGGGGTGGGCGGGAGGGGGAGAGACACACGGGGCAAGAGCGGGGGTGGGCGGGAGGGGGAGAGACACACAGGGCATGAGCGGGGGTGGGGGGGAGGGAGAGAGACACACGAGGCATGAGCGGGGGGTGGGGGAAGGGGAGAGAGACACGGGGCATGAGCGGGGGTGGAGAGGAGGGAGAGAGACACACGGGGCATGAGCGGGGGTGGGGAGAGACACACGGGGCATGAGCAGGGGGTGGGCGGGAGGGGGAGAGACACACGGGGCATGAGCGGGGGGTGGGCGGGAGGGGGAGAGACACACAGGGCATGAGCAGGGGTGGGGGAGGGAGACACACAGGGCATGAGAGGGGGGTGGGGGGAAGGGGATAGAGACACACGGGGCATGAGCGGGGGTTGGGGGAAGGGGAGGGAGACACACAGGGCATGAGCGGGGGTTGGGCGGGAGGGGGAGAGCTTCACGGGGCATGAGCGGGGGTGGGGGGAAGGGGAGAGAGACACACGGGGCATGAGCGGGGGGAGGGAGAGAGACACACGGGGCATGAACGGGGGTGGGGGTGGGAGAGAGACACACAGGGCATGGGCGGGGATGGGGGGAGGGAGAGAGACACATGGGGCATGAGCGGGGGTGGAGGGGAGGGAGAGAGACAGACACACGGGGCATGACCGGGGGTGAAGGGGGGGGGAGGGAGAAAGACACACGGGGCATGAGCGGGGGGTGGGGGGAAGGGGAGAGACACACACGGGGCATGAGCGGGGGTGGGGGGAAGGGGATAGAGACACACGGGGCATGAGCGGGGGGGAAGGGGAGAGAGACACACGGGGCATGAGCGGGGGTGGGGTGAGGGAGAGAGACACACAGGGCATGAGCCGGGGTGGAGGGGAGGGAGAGGGACAAACAGGGTTTGTGTGCAGGCGGCAGATCCTGCTCCTCGGCCCTCCGCTGGCCACTGTGTGCCGATGGCGTGAGCGGGGGGCTGGGGGAACAGGGGAGACACAGAGCATGAGTGGGGGTCGGGGGGACAAGAAGGACACACGGGGCATGAGCGGGGGTTGGAGGAACAGGAGACAGACACAAGACCTACTGTGCAGGCGGCGAGGAACAAAGATGGCGGGCGTCTCTGAAGCCAGACGCAGTGCACGCTTTCACCGCATCCAATGAGAGAGCACGTCAGATGTCCGCAGACATCACGCAAGCTGCTTGCCCAATCACCGTCCTTTCCGCGGAGCGAACAGGGAAGTGTGTCCGCGAAGCGAACACAGATATCACTAATTTTTTTCACTTACATTTTTGTCATTTTAAAAAAAACCTACTGGATGGATTTAAACCAAATAAAGCAAAGCACGCTTTCGGGACCAAGCCGCCACTTCTGACGCACATTTGGTGTAAATCCGTCCAGCGGTTTGGGCTGTAGGCATGAGCAAAGTTTTTTCCATTTATGTCTGTGGAAAAAAAAAAGTTTTGGGACCCCCCCCTATAACTTTGCCCCCCCTGGATGAATCCTCACCAAACTTTGCAAAATTCAGAGTGACCCATATACTTTTTTTGCAAAGTTTGGTGAGGATTCGTCCAGGGAGAGCGAAGTTATAAGCCGCCCAAAAAGTGTTCTTCCTATGGAAACACCAACTTAACCATAACTACATGGCCACTAAAGTGGCCATGTAATGATTTTACGTCTACTAAACCTATATGCACTTTAATTGGATATGTGTAATATTGATTGTGTGTTTTTATGCTGCTTTTATCGTGATTTTTGTACTATGTGTAATAGAATTGAATACGTGAATATTAAAGATTAATTGACTAATAATTGTATTCGCCTGGACCTGGTCTATCTACCCATCCAGCGCCTACTCTATGAGCATTTCATTCGGTTGATTGATTCAATGGTTTGATTCACTTGAACCTCCCTCCCTTTCTTGTGTTTATTGTTCTGTGCTTCCCCTGGGTTCTCGTTGTTGGGGACACCTATCCTGGATTACAAGCAATACATATTTACATCACAGATTTAGTAGAGCAAGTATCCATCCGAGTCCCAGCTCAGTGTGAGCTTCGGTTCAAATTTGACAGTTGTTCGCGCTTTTGTTTGGGTACCCAGTGTCAGATCTGTCCACATTTTTCTACATATAAGCGCAGGACATCTGGGCATAATCCTGTGAAGTTTCATATTTCTAGCATTATCACACTTGCTACAACATCAACATTTCGGTAGTCCTGTCTCTGAACACAGCAAAGAGTTCAGAGTAGTTTCAAACTATGGGCAGAATTTTCCTGTTAACAACCTATAATTTACAGAATTTTACAAAATTTGAACAGTTCTCTGTGAGTCGTTTTCAAAAAGATAATTTCTTTGAGGTTTATGATACACAAATCTGTCTGGTCCCACCCCCAAGGTTTGGCTGGGTCCAGAGCACTCCTGGCCTCTTCCTGCTAGCAGTTGGTTTCTGTTGACACCCGAATTTGCATTCCCTTTCAGTTCAGGAAGCCTATTGTCTCTCCTCAGAGAAGCAGAGCAAAATCCCTGCCTCCTTTCCTTAGCATCTAACTGAGAGTTCCTGGGCAGAGAGCAAAGGGAAGGCACCTTTGTTTGGGGCAAACTGTGGAATGTGCCTTTCATTACTGTGGCAGACATCAGTTCACTATAAAACACTTGGTTTAAAATTGTCTTTTCTAAATAAACTTTACATTGTCAACAAATATACACACAGATCTCTTAATTCCAGTCTTTTTTAAAACATAGAGATTGAATAGTAGCAACCTATGTTGCTTTTGATGGCAAGTCTCTTCTTTTCCACAATTTGATCTTAATGTACCAGTTTAAACTAACAGTATAAGTAAATGACAGCTCTGACACAGGCGAGCGGCGGTACTGCGCCCATATTCTGACATATTTTTCCAGACAAGCACCTTTTTGAATGTGGATATTTTTGTGATGAATTGTGCTTCTCCTGACATTGTGCTTATGGGGATTCCTTCAATAACGTGATGGTTAACAACCAACAAGAATGTTGGATCTTTTCTGATGTTTGGGGAACCATTCTTTTGCAATTTCAACAGCCAAGGAAAAACGGATTTTAGAGCACTTCTGTGTTTTCCTGGCAATGCAGCACTGCCTTTTCAGGTAGTTCCATTTCACTCTGTGGGCAGCCCAATGACAGGTTTTGGCAGTGTGGTCCCCTTTTTTACCACTGACGCAGGCAAAATAGATTTGGCAGCCTATTTTTCCGGTTTCCCTGCACACTTCTCAAAGAGTTTTAGCACACATAGGGCTTTTTGGCGGCCATTCTGTTGTTTCTGATGAAAGCAGCACACAGCGAGGTTGCAGGGCAGAGCCTAGTGGGTCAGAACATCCCACACAATGGAGTTGGTCCCCAGGCGCTCTGGCAGATCTATAAACGAGAAGGAGGGGTGGGTTATTAAGGTGAGGAGGGAGTAGGATAGTGAGAGGAGTGGTGTTCTGTTGGCAGCTTCAACTCGGTACACACTGGGTGCTGAGCTTTGGTGTGAATATCGGATCGATGTCAGTCCTCGTGTGCTGTTTGTCCGGCTTGTGTGTTGTTGCGGTGTGGTGAAGTGCGTGTGGCTTGTTGGGTGAGAGATGGTTGTGCGAGTTCTTTGAGTCAGATAAGTATGCAGAAATTTTGAGCTTTTTGGTTGGTGGGATTATATGACATTTAACATGCTACCATTCACAATTCTGTCTACATGTGGCACCTGCTAGCCTTCACAATCCCATCCAGATGCAGCACGGCAAATGTTCACAACTCTGAGTGTGGGTCATGCCCACATTCGAGTTCCATCCACGTGTGGCACATGCTAACATTCACAGTCCTATCTAGATGCGACACAGGCCAATGTTCACAATTCCATCTAGGTGTGGCACTTGCTAACCTTCAAAGTCCATCTAAGTGTGGCACATGCTAACATTCACAATTATATCCATGTGTGGCATTTGCTAACCTATGTAATTCCATCCATGTTTGGCAGAGGCCAACATTCACAATCTCATCCAGATGCGGTGCAGGCCAGCACTCACAATTCCATCCAGATGCGGCACGGCAAATGTTCACAACTCTGAGTGTGGGACATGCCCACATTCGAGTTCCATCCACGTGTGGCACATGCTAACATTCATAATCCTATCTAGATGTGATGCAGGTTAATGTTCATGATTCCATCTAAGTGTGGCACATGCAACATTCACAATCCTATCTAGATGTGCTGCAAGCTAATGTTTGAAATTTTATCTAAATCTGGCACATGCTAGCATTCATAATCCTATCTAGATGCGACACAGGCCAATGTTCACGATCTCATCCAAGCGTGGCACATGCTAACACTCACCTTCCCATCCAGATGTGATGCATGCCTAAATTTGCAATTTCATCTAAGTCCGGCACATGCTGGCACTCATAATCTTCTCCAGATTCAACACAGGCCAATGTTCATGATTCCATCTAAGTGTGGCACATGCTAACATTCACAGTCCTATCTAGATGTGATGCATGCTAAAATTTGCAATTTCATCTAAGTCTGGCACCTGCTAGCATTCATAATCCTATCAAGATGCGGCACAGGCTAGTGCTCATGATTCCATCTAAGTGTGGCACATGCTAGCCTTCACATTCCTATCTAGAAGTGACACATTGTAAAGAGTGCAATTTCATCCAAGTCTGGCACATGATAACATTGACAGGTATGTTTGTATGCAATGCAAGGCAACATTTACAATCCTGTTATATATAGATTCTAGCTGGTGGTCAAAAATATTTCTATGTATGCATGGTGTAGGTCTATGGCAGTCTATATAATGGAAAGGTAAGGTAGAGTGGCGGGTGCTTTCTGGAGTAAAGTAATTGCTCTACACCCCATCCATGCCACACTTACAGTTTTTGATGGTGTCTGTTGACTGTTGGCTTCACTGGCTTCCCCTTCGGACACCTGCAGACACTTTCTGGAGCAGCCTCTGTTGGAGCCGCCCTTTGCCTTTGGGCCCTTAGCCGCAGGGGTTGCCAGGCAGAGGGCTCCCTTGCGAGGGTCAGTTATGGCCAAGGAGGGACCAATCAGGGCCGGGGGAGGTGGGATTAGCAGGACCAGCAAGTGGGGAAGGCCCGGAAGGACCACGCTGCACCCTAGCATTATGTGCTTTTCAAAGCACTGGCAAACATTTTATGGGGCTGGCAGGGGGCATGTGGGTTGGAGAGAACTCAACTCGCCCGGGGACATGCAGCAAATGGCGGCAATGCCTATACTTGTACTGTTATGCTTACTGGTCACAGTTGGGGGAGACATTGGAGAGGCTGTTGATTTCCACTACCCTGGGAATGTAGTGGTAATGGTGGTGGTGCATTGCCACTGGGTATGTTCTGTGTGGAGACAGTATATTTGGGCATTTCTCTTATTTCTTCCTGAGGAAATTGCAAATGAACCCTCTCCTCATATGAGCCAATTCAATCCAGGATCAATCTCTTTTACTTTGCTATATCACAAACCAAAAGAGGAAAAGAAGGCACATTAGAGATATGTTGAATGGGTTTAGAATTGTGGCAAAGAGGAACTCCTCAGAACCAACTTTTTCTGTATTGATCCTGGCATTTATTTCGAAGTGCAGGTGGATCATGTTGGCCCTGTGTGCCCTAGTTTCCTGTCACTTGATAAAAATCTGGTCTTTCAGCACATGAATCAGAGAATTACACCACAGACGGCATCATTGTTGACAGGCTGTGTAGCATATTCAAAGGGTGCTACAAGCTAGATGAGCTATTTCACTATCTATTTATACCAGGGTCTGTAGCATTTGCCACTCCAGATGTGTTGGATTCCAATTCCCACCAGCTCTAGGCAACATAGTCAATGGTGAGGGATCATGGTAGTCATAGTTTGAAACATCTGGACAGCCACAGGTAGCAGAACCCTGATGTACATGGAGTGAGTTGGGTTAAACAATTAAAACCTTCATCTCATTCCATACCATAAAAATACATCTCTTAACAGTATATACAATGTTTACAACCATTTAAATCAATTTCATTATAATCTTCCAAAATTCTGCAATTGCATGCATAATGGAGATGTGTTTACCATTCATGAGTCTTATCCAAAATGATGCGAACCTCTCTCAAAGCATTGTATTCAGTATAGAGATGTTTTAATATTTCTATTGCATTCGATCATAGACACAAATGTCAAGTGCTCTCTGATCCGACAGATTTCTTTTGTATACTGATAAGTTCACTAGTTAAAACAAATTAAAAGGGAATTTCAAAAACAATCTTGCTACCATTCTACGGTTTCCATTGCCCATCAGTCAAGACATGGATGATAATTCTTCACCTTTGTTTTGCATCACATGCTCAATTCTTTACACTTCATAGAGCCAATGATGCATGCCTAGGGATGGATTCCATGAGTAGGAGACTGAGTGGGGGAAGGCCATTTTCCGTTTGCAATCTTCTCAGCATCTTCTAGGCTTTGGCAGACTGGCTGAAATGGCTACAAAGTGTGTGAAATGTGTCTGATAAATTGGCAACCTCTTTGCCTTGTTCTGGAAATCCCTTACTTTAAGGTGCACACAGTGTGGCAACAGAAGACACAATACTAAATTCCAGCTGACATTATATGCAAAATGTTGCTACCAAAGTCACTGGCAATGAAACCAAGAGTCAACCATTTTGGTCTGAAGCATTCCGTAAATTGTCTTTGAATACAGTCAGGCTGTTTGCTGCTGTGTGTGATGCTTGTGTTGACATGTTTGCAGTACGGCAGTTGAGGTAGTGGTGATTGAGATGTTCTGTGTAGTTCCTTAAAAGAAGCCCAAATTGCGGTGATGCACATTCAGCCAATTGCCTGTCAACAGTTTCACATGTCCTTTGCCACCTGAATGGTGTGCACAGTCGACTTGATCAGTGCTTTTCTAGTTTTCGCTGAAAGTGTTCTGTGTTGTGAAAAGTTCATGCACTGCAACTTTGGAAAAAGGCTGGGTACCTGATATTTTGGATGACCAGCTTTGACAAATTCCAGGAACCCTAGAATATGCCAAGAGCTAAATTGCAAACATTTTGACCAGATTCACAATGTAAAAACACAGTAAGGGACGTTTGTTTGTGGTACTTTGTAGAGTTGTTGGTTCTATGAAGTGTTGCCGCATTTCTTTGCTGCATTTTTTTTTCTTTTTTTGCCGTATGCAGTTGTATCGTATTTTGCATTTGTTTTATGGCAAAATGTAGGGGGAGATCCCCGACATTCCCTCTTTATAACCCTAACGCCCAACCACATATATACTCTAATCCCAACTACCATCTACAAATGGCAAAATGTGTGTGCCCAACTCTATAGACTGCTTAATAAATGTCTGCATGAAACGTCTTCAATGTGAAGGACTAGAATGCTGTCTAAGGTGTCGTCTTCTAAGTTCTATACAACCGAAGTAAAATGACTAGTTGTTCTATTTGTGACGGGGTTCAGGTTTGTCCACTCAGTGATTTGGGCTGTTGTTTAAAGCCTGGATGTGACCATCGGATAGACTTTGCATTTTAGGGCCTGTAATGTCCTGATCTGAGCCGCAGGAGGACTGACTGTGATGCTTTCATGTTCAGTCCTCATTGGGAGGTCAGACGAGGCGCATAACACCACAGTGAGACAGCGGGGATGCGGGGATGTGGTTAGGATCACCCACCTTTATGCAGATGTCCTCAACTCAATTCACCCCACAACCTCAGTCAAGATCTAAGCTGTCACGTGTCAGGCGTGCACTTGTACTGGGATTGGTGGTCCTGCATTTATAATGGCCACATTAAAATGTCAACTACAAGCATCTTCTATCCCTACTTTCTCTCCTTACCTGCCTGTCTTTCCCGTCCATTTCAGTCTTCCTTCCCTGACTACCCGAAGAAAGCACTTTAGATCCAGGTTTGCTTTTTAATTTGTACAGATTCAGTTTTTGTGAGCCTGTCAGCCCCTGCGCGCACTCGTGTGCATCGTAGGATCTGAATTGCGGTTTAGAAAGTTCGCTTTATGCGGTCACAGAGCGATCTTTCGAAATCGATCTTTTCCCCCCATTTTTTAAAGAAAATGTCTTTTGACCTAGAACGCATAATGTGTCCATTGATCCACCAAACAACAAATAATATATGTAAAAAAAATGGTATGCCCCAGAATGTAAAACAAGCATTGGCAATGCCAACAGTTTGGGCTTTTGTGTAAGCATAAGAAAGCCACTTCCCAGGCACTGCTGTAGTGGTATTAACTGGCCATTGATAGTAACAGGTGAACAATGATGCCAGTTCTGGGGCTACTAATAGCCGTGCCTGCTAAATGCCTAGTACTTATACATAAACCAAAAATGCTGGCTTTGCCACTGCTTGTTTTTAACAGGACTCGTAAATCGAGTGGCCAATGGCAGACTTTGTTTACACATTTGTATTACACAAGTAGCTTGTTTACAGATCCAGTTGAGTCATTAACTCACAGAAGACCACTTTGAGAAAACACCGACAGGCACTTTTAGTGCACAGTTTGATGCTAAGGCTTGTTAAAGCGAGCTCAAGGAATTCCCAGGAGGAGGTGTGTTTCGCGGGGAGGGGCAGGAACTATGTGGGCATAGTTATAGGGATTAACATGGCCATGTGCAGTCAATAGGTGGTCAAATAACCAAACAACACCTGCAATCTTTGTGTTCATCCTTATTTGTAATGTCCCCCTCTCTGTACTCTAATGCAATAGTTCCGGCCTTGCTTCCTAGTAGCTCAAACTAAAAGTGTGTAAATAATCCCAGCCGGCTCATCTACTCAACATAAGACAGGGACCTTCAAGCTGCTTTCACACTTCTGCATTGTTGAATCTGATGCTTCAAAAACTCTTCTGTATCGTGGTATCCATGTGTGTCACATGGATTCCTCTGTGTGTCAACACTTAGCACAGCACTTCATAAACCAACAAAGATAGTTTAGGTTTTAAAACGTGTTTGCATAGTGTGGCTCCTGACATAAAGCAAGGCAGAAAGGGTTTTGTATCTTAAATCTCTCAAAAACAACCCCAAAGAGTGGGGTGTGTGCATTCCAACTCTTGTGAAGCAGGAACAGTGTACAAAGGAGTGAGGTCAGAGCAGGAAGTCTGTGGTGGAGGGTTGCGTGGAATTCTCATAACCGTTGAAAAACATGTTCGGAGCTATCGCAAAACTGCTCACTCTCAGCCGCAGGTGCTAACACTAAACAAACGGACAAATGACAGTGCAATCAGTTGCAAAAGAAAACGGCAGGAGGTCAGCAGTGAAGCCATTTCTAAAGAATGCTCCACCCACTGCCGCGAGCATGTCGGCAGCGCCACCATTTTGACATTCATTCCATTAGAAATGGCTGATTTAAGGTCCCCTTAGGACTTAACCCTTTGAATGTTTGTTTTGGAAAAAATACGAGCACGATATTGGGTGAGAACACTTATGTAGTAAAACGATACTACAAAAACTGAACAACCTGCTAAACTAAGATTTAATTGTGAGTTGTGTATGGTCTCTGGGTTCTTTGAGGGTGGCCTACGTGTTATGTAGTCTGAGAATCAAGCCACACTGAATTGTAAATAAACCAATCTTGATGTGTTGCCTGGCTCAGCCACACAATGAGCAGCTGTCTCAATGCCAGTGTGAACACAAGGTTTCCAGTCCTGGGTATTCCTTTTACAGATCATTCGCTTCAGGACCACAAGTCCAATGTTGTCACTTTACGGTCACCATGACAACAGCTCCCAGAATGCCAATGTTTGTTAAATGAACGTCTAATACCAGAAAAGTGGTGTCTCAGTGACGTGCTTTTATCTGGCTAGCTAGACTCTGGGCATCATTTCTTCATTGTTACCTGGTGTGTGGCATATGCGAGGAGACCGCTCAAGCAAGAAGGGGTCTCTGTGTTTTTAAGGATCAGTGATGAGGACATGCTTGAATAGTTCCATCACCATTCAAGGCAATTTAAGCACCACATAATGGACGACTATTTATTCAAAAGAGGCAGTTGACAGTGATGAGGATGTTTAGTCAGAGATCCCAAGCACTTTTCCCTGTTTCCATCGCAACCGATAACAAACCCAATAGTTTGGGATTTTGCATAAGTATTGTTAGAAGTGCTTACCAGTCCACCTCCAGGGAGCCCATGTACGTTAAACACGTAATTTCCCAGCGGGGATCACTTACGTTTGCACTTATGTGCAAACAGGTTCCTCTCCGGGCAATATTTGTCATTTGCCTTGCAGAGCTAGCCCTTTGATTATTTAAAGCCATGTCGTTACTGTCCTGTTTATTAATGCAGTCCATTTAGTAATACATGTTTGTGTCTGGCAACTAGTAGGTGGGTTAGGGTTCCTTCAGTGCTGCGCCCCCATCATTGGAACCCCCATGCGCTCAATCTTCTGAGGGAGGGGCAAACAGGTTGTTGCCTCACCAGGGTGCTACTGTTGTATGGTCGAATGCTTGAGTGACTGGTAAAAAAAGAAAAATATTTTAAAAAAATCATTGCTGGTTAGTGTGAATCGACATTGTGAAGGAAACATGGCAGCAAGGCTCCTTCTTTGACGTTGCTGTGCCTGTGCTTTCAATGACACTTGCTTTGATGTGATCTACGGAAATGAGAGGATGGATGCTGTGCACGGGTCACGTTACAGCCCACGTTTGCAGCCATGCACGTTCCTGGGGGTCCACACCTTTATGATTACAGCAATGTATTTATTTTTCCATTTGTAAAGCGTCTAAACTCTCAGGCATCAAGGTGCTGTTAACCAGTTACATGAAACAACACTTCATTGGATGCGGAGAGACTCTGCAGCAACCATACAGGCAAACCTTAATTAAGGAAACATATGAGGTGAACTTGACCTTCCCATAGTAGCCCCACAATTTAGGCAAATAACCATGTTTTCGAGCCTTTACTGAAGGCCCAATAGGAGCCTGCTGCTCTTAGTTCCAGAGGGAGGGAGTTCCAATGGATCACCGCGACTGTTGCTAAGCTCACCCCTGCGCCTTTAGCTCTTTTCACTTTCGTTAGTGGGCATGGAAGGACCTCGTCGGTCTGTTAGACTTCACTCTCTCAATTTTCTGTGATAGGTATTGTGATACGGATTTGCTGAAGCATTTGTGGGTAATGGACACAGTTTTGAAAATGATCCTTTCCCGGATAGGGAGCCAGTGAGCGTTTTTCCTGATGGCTGTGATGTGGTCGCTTTTTGGAATATTTAACACAGCTTGTAGGGCATTGTTTTGGATAACTTGGAATTTGTTGAGGTTCTGTTTGGAGGTCTCCGCAAATAGAATGTTACAGTAATCCAATCTTGCACTCCAATCTTGCACCCGTGATTGCTCTAACAATAGCCATACAACATTCTGTGGTAAGGAACTGTCTCATTGCATTAACGAGCTTGGCGGTATAGGCTGCTGATGATGCCACCACGCTTACCTGTTTGGTGAGGGAGAGGGCTGCATCCAAGTGTACCCCTATAGTTTTTGCCGACGCTGAGATGGGGATCTGGATTCCATCTATCCAGAATGAGGAGAATTGCGGGCTGAGTATTTTTAGCATAATAGGGGAGCCAACTATAAAGATCTCCATCTTATTGTCATTCAATCATAAGTAGTTAGTCGCCATCCAGGACTGGATTGTAGAGTATAGTTTAATGAACATGAGGGAGTCTTCATCATAAGAGCCTGATAGGGTTGGAGGACTTTGGTATCGTCGGCATAGTTGGTCTAAAATATGCCAAGGTCATCCAAGAGGTCAAATAGGGGTTTTGTGATAATGTTGTAGAGGAAGGGGGATGCAAAATTGGGGGAGTCTGTGAGGTGGTGGCATAGTGTTTTGTATTCTACTAGGTCGAACGTAGGTAATAGATCCAATAGGAGGAGGAGCACTGGTTTACCCTCATCCCTGAAGGAGTCCAGTTGAATTTTCAGATCTAGTAGTGCCGAATCAGGGCCATGGCCTGGTCGGAACCCTGATTTATGCATCCCTAGGATATGTCTTGATTCTAGGTAGTGTTGGATCTGGTTGTAGGCTGCTCTGTCTAAGATCTTTAACAAAAAAGGTACTGTGGTGATAGGGCAGTAGTTGTTGGGAACCACAGGGTCAAGTGATGTAATTTTAAGTACTGGGAGTACCCAGAATTCTTTGTGGCATGCCAGGGCCAAGTTTGTGGCAAATGAGGCATTGATGAATTGTGTCATGAACAGCACTAGTGCTTCTGAACATTCTTTTATAATAGCCGCTCGGCAGATGTCTCCTTTGCATCAGATTGGTTTTAGGCTTCTGACAATGACTTCTCTAAAGTGGAAAGTGGGTGTGGAATCTGAGCTGGTAATGGATGGGGGGTTGGTAGGGCTGGTTTGGCTTGTTTCTTTTCAATTATTCGCTGTAGTAAACATATTTTATCACACATGGCATTCTGAAGATTGGTGCATCAGTATTCATCTTTGCTGAACGTAGTGGGGGGAATGAAGGGGGTCTCTAACTCTCTGAGGATTCTGAATAACTCTTGCGAGTTGGAGTTCGCTTTAGCTATTCTGGCATTTTAGACTTCCATTTGGGCTGCTGTGATGGCCTGTTTGTATTCTTTCGCAATCTTTTTTAAGGCCATTTTCGGGAGATCTGAGGGGTCTTTTTTTGAAGTTGCCTCCGCCTCTCTTCTAGG
This sequence comes from Ambystoma mexicanum, assembly GCF_040938575.1. Lineage (NCBI taxonomy): Eukaryota > Metazoa > Chordata > Amphibia > Caudata > Ambystomatidae > Ambystoma > Ambystoma mexicanum. Next base: position 224,429,467 of record NC_090925.1, read on the forward strand.
TGCGCAAGGCTTTGAGGTCTGCTGTGAACCATGGGTTGCAGTGGTCTGTGGGTTTCAACTTCTAGGGAGGAGAGGAGCCACCAGGTTTACTGTTGATTTACCTGGATTGGTCATTACATGATGTCGCATTCCATGATAACATTGACATTTCGTCATGAGTATCTGAAGACTGGATGGCAGAACGGTGCAGGATTTATACTGGCATAAAACATTTTGGGGTAACACTTATATGGGTTCAGATTTCTTGTTTTCTGGGGATAAATGGGACCCCATGAAGCTGCAATTCGGGTGCCTGTGGCAGCCATTTAGAATTGCCTTCTTGTAGAAATGGCACTGTCTTTATGGCATTGGCAAAGTAACTCTCAACATTCTGTAGATTTGTATACATAAGTCAGGAATTGGGGTTTCATAAAATATTATGGAGCTCATTTTATTAAAAAAAAGTGTAATTTGGCGGTGGGGAACTCATATGTTTGTACAGCAATGTAAATGTCTCCCCGCCTCCATATGTTTCATCATTTGCACTGTGGGGTGCAAATGAAATGGGTAAAAGCCAGCATACAAGTGTGTACACTGCCCTTTGCCCTTCACATTTGCACCCTGCAGGGTAAATTGAGTAAACACCTAGAATTTTGGCATTCAAGACAGCGTTTACCTTTGATTGTGGGCACTGCTTGCTTAGCAAGCTACATTCACAATTGCAATTAAACACTCGCCGTTATGCTCACATGTTGCAAAGCGTTTAATTATCATGGCAGGCATGGTAAGCAGTGTGTTCATTGTAATTGTCAATGCTCCCTGCCATGCTGGCGTGCCCCTTATCCTAGTAAAGAAAAGGTCCTATAGGTTTTAGTAAGAGAGGAGACGAACTTACGGAGCGTGACCGATCTCGCTGGAGAGTAGCAACGCACTGGATTGCCGTCCACGTATCCTGATATGCGTTGCATGCGTTGGGGGGCAGAGCTCCTGGCTCGTCGGCGGCTGTCTAGAACACTAGCCTGCTGCCGGCACACTGAACCACCTCCATGTTGTAAGAAGGAAGAGGATACCGTGTGGTGGTATCCCCATGTTGCGATAGCATTTATCACAGATGTTTAGTAATCAACAACATGATGCAAGTAATTCCATCTCTGAAAGGGAAATCTGATCAGCAGATATCCCTTTCATTAGCTCCATGCCCAAGCCTAGTGTGTACCTGTGCCCTACTGCATCCGTATCTTGATCTGCAGTGCCTGCTGTATCAGTGGCACAGAACAGGTTAAAAGGACACATGTACCCATTTGATAGCTTCAGCGACAGAAACGTTTCTGCAGCGAAGGGACTGCATTTAAGACTCACACCCCTGTATCGAAAACCTATAATTATGAGTTTACTGTCCTGGTGGCAGATACATCTCTAAATATAAGTCATACCTGAGTAATGGTACGATGGATGGTATTTGTCATAATGATTACAGCCACAGCAATTTTGATATCACACATGTGTCGGCCCTGTGAGCCCAGCTCAGCTGTGAAAGGAGTATGTTTATTCTCCCTAGACAGGTTGGTATTGCCACTGCCTGCAGGACTGTAACCTTAGGGATTGCCTCTCTTTGTTCCTTTGTGAGGGAAGGTAACACCCTCCCCTGAGAGATATCCACTCTACAGGAAGCTTACTGTGAACAGGAATCAAAAGGCACACCCATTCACAACAGGAGCACCCTCACACCAGGGTCCCTCATACCCAAAGTACTTTGATTCTATTGAGAAGGGAAGGGGCAGGGTTACTGTAGACAGAGGGAACTCTATCCAGCTGGAAGAAGGTTCCACCATCTTCTTCTCTGTCCCTCTATCTTTCCTCCCTTCCCCAGCAATTCTTGTAGCACAACAATCGTTTTACTGTGCTGTCAGAGTGCAAAGTTCACTTGATCGAAGAACAAGGATTGGACCCTTCATTTGAGGACTTCTATCATTAAAAGACTGGGTCTCCCACTCCTTTTTTGATTCACTTTTGGACAAAAACTTAAGAAAGAATTAATTGCACCTCTGTTGTGAGAGTTGATCTTTCCAAAGTTCTCTGCCCGTGTGGTGAAGACAGAGCACCACAAGTGAAAGAAGGTCTGTAACTTAACCATCCCCAGGTTGGGGTAAACTGCTGCAGGGGTAAGACCAGACTCCCTTCCAGCAATGAGACCCAGGACCTCACTGTGTTCAAGGCCCCCTGAAGCTGTGTGCCAGCCTCAATGTGTTTGGGAGCCCAAAACAAAGTATAATCTGCTTCTTGAATCTCTGGATTAGTATTCACAGCACCTGACAGTCAAGACATCCAGGATCCCTGTTTTCATTGCATCAAACCAGTCAAACTGCTTTTGAACCGGGTTCACCGCATCTTTAACCACAGTACCTGCCAGTGCTGCTTTTGGCAGCAAACCAAACTCTTTGAACCAGGTCTGCGCATTTCAGATCAGCTTGATGCTGCATTGTGCCTCGCAGGACCCATCACCTGCTTAGCTCAAATAAACTGAGAATCGAAACACCTCGATCTACTCACCCTCAAACTATCACGTTGTCAAACTGCACACCGGAGCATCAGAGTCACTGCTTCATACACTTGCAACTGTCAACTTGAACCAGGGAAGCATCACTCGCTGACTCTACCATTAGGTTACAACTGTGACTTGAACGAGCTAGTCCACTAATTAATCCGGGTGAATGCTCCAACCTGCACCACTCAAACGGACCCTTCAAAACTGCCCTGAGCACTGCATTGACTTTGTTGATTATTCTGTGTTCTTTCCTCATGGGTGGGTTTTGTGTACTGTATTCTATATAGTTATTACTGCATATGGTGTGTTTAAATAAAGTATATATTTTTATAGAAATTTGATTGACCAGCGAGTATCAGGGACAGAATTACTCCACAGTAAAAGCAGAAAAGCAGCCGTTGAACCCGGGCAGGGAGCATCAAGGATTGGCCTCACCAGACCGCGTAGAAGGCAAGGAGAAAACCTTGCATATTCAGCATAAACAGCTTATGCATAAGAAGCATGCACTCGACCGAGACCTAATGGCACGAATCGTGGAAATAAGAATATTACACAAGGCAAGGATTGAATGACCTGGCAAGAATGGCGGCAACCGCGACCAGTGAATAGCAGGGCTGGACTAACTCCCCAGTGATGGCAGAGCCGGCCATAGGACCTGGTCTGGGAGAAGCAAGCAGCGGAGCCATCAGGACCGTGCAGAAGACAAGGAGAAAACCAGGAGCTGCCCCACATCAGCGGATAGCAGAACACAACCCCAGCGTGAAAGGCGGCCCAGAGGAGGAGGAAAGAAGGGACCGGGAGAACAACGTTGAACTCAGCAATGTGTGGATTGTGCACCCATCTCCAAAACTCCTGCGACAGCGGTAAGGAGTGAGGGAGAGGAAGGAGGGACAAGCTCCAAATAATCAATCAAAAGTCCGAATCACAGCTTTTTGACCACAGCACTGCGTTTTGCAGTAGCATCCATAAATCCACTGCTGAGAGTCTTTAAATACGCCGCATCAGGATTGCTTTTTCACAGCTTACTGGGACCACTCTGCAGCAAAACGTTGGGCCCTAACAGCATCCAGAGATTCACTGCGGATTGGACTTTATCACCTCACATCAGGACCACTTATAGTGTGCACACTGCCAATGTACTACGGAGCGCCCAAAGGTTGATTCCAGCAGTATTTACCAATCTCTAGCCGACTACACACAAGCAGCCTCCAATTGATGGAGCTTCCTGGCATCCTTCACTGCATCGGCCCACTACAGAAGCACACCGGAGCAGAGCTTACATCTGTCCTTGCCTTCCTTCCTCAACAACGTCATCCTGATGAGGGACACATGAACATTATAATCAGAAACACTAGTGATTAGGACTATGAACTAATTTAATTAGACCCCACTAAGTACTAAAAGAAGTCCACAGAGACTCAGAGAAAAGTTCTTCATACACGTGGAGGCATGTACTGGAATGGGGACACAAGAAACAGTGCAAAGGCACACTGTGTAACAGCCACAGCACACGAGGAAGGACAGTAGGCAATGAGCAGACCCTTACCAGGAGAAGCAGCCTATTCATGAACAGGTTCATGAAAGGGTCAAGGGTCAAGGGCCCATAAGGAGCAGGAGCCGGGGGCAAGAGAGACATGCTTCCTGCCACAAAGAGGGTCAGGGTCAGGAGAAGGAGCAGTAGCCTTGAGATCTGCAGCCAAGAACTGGCACACACCTGACACAAGCAAGATCCCACAACATAAAAGATTATAGAAGATGTGAAGAAATACCCAGGATAATGGGTAGAAACAAGGTAGTGCCACAACGCGAGAAGAAAGGCAAGGCCGAACAGTAAGAGCGCCACAGAGATCAAACACGCCACATAGATCAAAAAAGAAGCCAACAGGCCGAAGTAGGAATCTCACAAAACTGATAGTGACTAAAGGAAACAAAACCAAAGATAAACAAACTACTATGGAAGCATTTGCAAAAGGCCAAGATAGCCCCAAAGGAGAGGAAGATGCTGGGTCAGGTAAGGGTATAAAGGACAAACTACACAATAGAAACCAACAAATACTAGATGCCATAGCAGCACTACAAACAACCTTGGAAACAAGTTGCAATGCAGTAAGGATTGATGTGGGACTATTAAGGCAAGATGTGAGAGCTCTAGCATAGCACACTGGCAAACTGGAAGAACAGGTACAAGAAAACACCAAAGAAGCGGTGCAAATGACGACAGATGTCCACATACTAAAACATAGAGTAAAACTGCTTGAAGAAAGAGCAGATGATGCTGAAGGTCGCACGTGCAGGAAAAACATTAAAATCTTGGGGCTACCGGAAGGGCATGGAGAGATCCAACCTAACTAATTACGTAGAAAACCTGCTGCTACAAGAACTGGGACTGGGGAATCTCATGCAGGGTTTCACTATCGAGCTCCACCAGGAGTGCCCCCTAGGCCTATCATCGCCAAAGTTTTGAACTACAAAGATAGAGAGAAGATCTTGGCATTTTCCAGGACAGGGGGCAATATACAAAGAAACCTCAGCAAAGCTGGCAATATACCCCAACTATACCTTCCAGGTGCAGAAAAGGAGAGCCCAATTTGTAGCCACTAAGGAGAGACTGAAGAAAGCGCACCTGAAATACATACTAATCTATCCAGCCAAATGGAAGATAGTACTTAACGGCAGAGCCCTGTTTTTTGACAGTCCGACAGAGGCACACGACTGGATGGACAGTGTGAAAATGCCAACAATGGATAAAGACTGACCACTAAATGTGCAGGAAGCAAGAACAAGCCCAGAGAACACTGAAAAACAAAGAACTAATGGCAGCAAACCGAAGCAAGACAAACCTCACACGCTAGAGAACAAAATAATTTGTAAAATAGGGGAAACCGAACTCTGGATTACACATTAAGGATGCCGTTTGAAAAGATGACAACAAGCAGGAAGACGGCAGAGAAGACAAATGCTTCTTGGTAGGAGGGACACGTGAAAGAGGAGAGCTCCAACTACCCCATATTTTTGTTAGGGTACGACAGTAAGTACCCACCCGTTAGGCACCAAACACCTAGACCAGCGACTAGGTAGGGAGGGAGCGGAAACGGGGAAGTCCAAGCATGCACCCCATGACTGGACCGTTTAAGTTGGGGAAGGATTGGTTGAGTAAAAGGGGGGGGTGCTGTTTATGGGGAAGGGGGGAAAGCCTGAAATAGAATTCCATAGTCCTCACACACAGAAAGCCACAATCTTCAGAACATTGAGAGGCACACTAGAAGCATCTGAAAAGTCCATGCAAACAATTATATGATGGCTGGGAGCATTAAAGTTATGACCTGGAACATCCGAGGTCTGAACAACTACAGAAAGAGAAAGAGAGTAATCACATACTTGCGCAGACAGAAAATAGAAATTGCCCTATTACAAGGGACACATCTTAATAAACCCAGACAGGACAAGATTGTTCCAAAATGGGGAGGCATAGTGGTGGGATCCAAATAGTCAGCATATGCCAGGTGAGTCCTCATTTGGGTGGCCCCGACAATCCTTCTGAAAATCCTGTGCACTAAAGCCGACGACAAAGGCAGAATGGTAATGATACACGGTATACTTGAGAACAGAGAAATATGTATAGTAAACACATATGCACCAAACCATGAGGCCACAACATTCTTCAGGTCCTTATATCCTAGGTTGGGACAGTACAGGGATGAGGTCATAATATGGGGAGGAGACTTCAATTGCACACTGAATCCCAAAATAGACAGGTCAGGCGACAGGTTCAAAAGACCGGCTCCACCCGCAAAGGTGCTGAGCGCCCTCCTACACCACTTCCACCTGGTCTACAAACAGAGGACTCTTCACACAGGAGAGAGAGACTACTCGACATAACGTACACACTAGATTACTTGTTCACGGGGGAGAAACACATGAGGGAATTCAAGGAGACAGAATAGAATGCAAGAGTATTGTTGGATCATGCCCGCTAATACTTAAATGGATGATAACAGCCCCTAGACTGCCAATACCAATCTGGAGACTCAGAAGCGAGTCACTCCTAGATACAGCATTTAAAGAACATGTAAGAGAACATACGACAGAGTTCTTCAAGGTTAATGAAGGTTGTGTTAAAAGAGTGAGTACGATATGGGAAACGTATAGAGTTGTGACCAGGGGAGAGATGATAGCTGAAGCAAGGAGGGGGGGGGTGCGCAAAGCCATCCCCTAAAAAATACACAAAGCAGTACAAGAACTTGCAGAGAACATTACAGGGGAAGACCATTTCAGGGAAGAAATTAAATTATGACAAGAGTGTCTGACCCATTGGGGCAGGCTGGGCAAATTCAGCTATGGACAATATATAATGAAATTCCACGTGCAAGGGGACAAACCTAGCAAACTTCTGGCTTGGTTATAAAAGAGTAACAACAGGAAAACATCAATACACTCGATCCAAAACGCAAATGGCAACATAAGTAATACTCAGGTAGGAGTGAACAAGGCGGTTTACGAATACTATCGAGAGATATACAAGGACTCCTATGCATAAAGAAACGGGCAACTGCAGGAAGCGTTAGATCTCATTACCTTTCCACACACAGATGAGCAACAAATACACCTATTAAAATAGCCCATAATGGCAGAAGAGGTGTTAGCTATAATAAGAACAATGCCCTTGGGTAAGGCACCAGGCATGGATGCACTGCCAGGTGAATACTATAAAGAATATGTGGAAAGTCTAGCACCGATCCTGACGAGGGTATACAATGAAGCGTTCGAAACAGAGTCGCTCCCAGAAAGCATGAGAGAGGCAGTAATTATCACTCGTCCGAAACAAAACAAAAATTACAGAGGAATGCAGATCTTACAGACCCCTACCCCTTCTGAACCAAGACAGCAAAATTCTTACCACAGTGCTGGTGAATAGGCCTGACCAAATGAGATATGTACCGGGTAGGAACATTTCTTGGAACTTAAGGAGGGTACACCACATTATCAGTAGCACATAGGGTAGGAAAGAGCATTGTGTGGTGGCCTCCTTAGATGGGACAAAAGCATTTGATTCAGTACATTGCAACTGGCGTTACACCACAATCATTAGACTGGGATTTGGACCAAATTACATGAGATGAGTAAAATTGATTTACACTAAACCTATTGCGCGAGTTAGAACAGAAAGCATTTTCTCGGATAGATGGGAATTACAAAAGGCACCAGACAGGAATACAATGAGGCAGGAATAGCAATAGATGGGGTAAGGCATATTGTGTCAATGAATGCAGAATACATGCTATTATACCTCCATAACCCGGAAGAGAACTTACAACATATATTGGACATGCTGAGAAGTGTTAGCAAGTTGTCTGGAATCGCAATCAACAGGAACAAATACGGTTTATTCTCGATGGTCAAATTAGCTGAGAGTAACAAAGCAGAGTTGCCAGCTCTGACACTACCGTGGAAAAAAAAACTATTTCAAGTAACTAGGATTAGACATCAATGATGACCCAAAACAAGAGCACAGTCACAATACCATAAAAATAATGGAAGGGCTCGTAATATCAATGCAATTCTGGTGGACGTTGCCTCTGTCAGTAATGGGGAGGGGGCGCTATTAAAAATGGTGGCACAGCCGAGACTGCTACATTGCTTCGGGAACATACCATACAACATACCAAGGCAATTCTTCATAAAACTTGAAAAAGAGTGCAGAAGCTTTTTATGGCAGGGCGGTAGACATAGAGTGGCGTTCAATACTTTACAAAGACCTTAGAAAAAAGGGCAGCTTAGGATTCCTAACTTCAAACTGTACTACCTAGCGTGCCAGAGGCAATATGTGGTGAGCTGGCTTGCAGATGACCCCACCGCAGATACGGCACTCCTACAACCAGCAATAAAGCATCTACACTTGAAAGACCTAATATGGGTTGCCCCACCATAACCACAAGGATATCCGCAACTAGTGACACTGAGCATGCAAAAATGGCAGAGAACCTGCAAAACACTGGAAATTAAAGATATGATATCGCCACAGATACCCATAGCAGTAGTAATGACGGACAGTAGAGGACTAAGAGCTAGTGTGCGTACAGACTGGGATACTTGTGGGATTATCACGATAGGGGACCTGAAGGGAGAAAATAAACTATTGGAATTCCACAAACTACAGGAAATGACAGGCATCCACGCAGGGCAAATCCTAATACACAGTTCTATGATAAACACAATTAAGCGCAGATGGCCAACCATTGGGGAGGATACACTATACAGTGAAGAAAAAGAAACAATAATAGATATATGAGAGAGAGAGAGCATGCCATAACAAAGCTATACGATGTGCTGAAAAGCAGGGCGAGACGGGAGGCAGAACTGGGAAAGCCCTTTGTAGATAAGGATTGGCTGAAGGTGGCTAACTACCATAAGAATGTCTCCAGGAATGCAAGATTGAAACTAATGCAATGATATGTCACACAGAGAACTTACCCAACTCCAGAAGTGATGGCCAGGTTCAAGGGAGCAGGCAGACAAGGCTGTCCAAAATGCAAAATGGAAAAAGCCAGAATGGTACACATGTTTTGGGAATGTAGCTCTATACAGTAGTTCTGGAGGGAGATCGCGAATAGGGTTGCCATGGGAGTCATAAACTCAGATACCCAATCCCAGGAGGCATGCATGCTGGGTCTCTTCCAGAGGGGCACGAAGGAGAATATCAAATATCAATATATGTGTTGGCCAAAGGTAGCATAGCCATGAACTGGAAAGCAGAAAGGGGCAGAGTGTTGAGAAATGGTGGGGAGATTAACGAAAATGGCCAACAGCAGAAACGGGAATGTGGAAACAGGGAATCGGGGAGCAAAAGCAAGACCCAGTCCTAGACATGCTACAATGGACTGCCCTCACACTAACTCTATTTAACCAAAGCATGAGAGATAGACAGAATTAGAACGCACTGGGAGGAAAGGCAATGGAAAGGCAATGGCAAAGAAATGTGTAGGACCAGTGGATATAAACAAATGGGACTATATCACAGCTAGTTAAAGGGCAATGGAAGGGGTAAGGGGGAACAGAGTTGGGTTAACAATTAAAAATGGGATACAAGATAGTATGATATCACATGAATGTAATGTTTAACTTGTGAACTGCTATACAAAAGGTAATAAAGAAATGTTAAAAAAACAAACTAACAAAAGACTATACATCGTTTCTTTGCACTGCAGCATACCATTAGGTTCAATCGGCCTCAATCTAATAGTACAAGTTCAGTGCTTTCATTGCCAGCAAGAAGAGGCACCAAACAGACCCTACACGAAGCGACGGCTGCTTAATAGCCAATTCTGGTGGACGTTGCCTCTGTCAGTAATGGGGAGGGGGCGCTATTAAAAATGGTGGCACAGCCGAGACTGCTACATTGCTTCGGGAACATACCATACAACATACCAAGGCAATTCTTCATAAAACTAATACGGGGAGAGGGAATGTCACTTTCCTTAGGCTGGCAACATACCTGGCATTTGCCAGCCCAACCTCATCAATAAATTGCTTTGTGTGCCCAAGACAAAGCACAAGGAATTGGCCAGGTGTACAAGAAGTGAGCACCATTCCCAAACGCACCTTGCTTTGTTTACCCGAGTAACACGTCAGCTAATTCTCAGCCAAGTCTGCTAACAATTATCCCTCTGTATTCGTTAATTTATTGCTATAATTATCAGACCGCAATTTGGCTGTTCAAAATGTTGTAGATTATGAGTATGAAAATATTCTTGTTTTAAGTCATGATAAATGCTCAAGGGCATTTATATCTGGAGGAATGTAGGTCCAAACTGCTGATAAACAAAGCTCCTTTCCAGCAAGACTTTGCATATTTTAGAGATACCTATTTAATTCTAGCTGAGCCACCACAAACAATTGACATCAGAGTTTAGCACTTGACATGCACTTGGCATTAAATCAAAGTCACAAGGCTACTCTTTGCAGCTCCCACACTCTTCTATCATAAACAGAGTGAGACCTCTAATATACACACATTGCTTCATCACAAAGCTCTGCACTGTCAGCAAAGGCCGTGTTATGACTCTCAGACTACCCTGTTGCAGAAAGAAAATCATCACTGAAGGCTGTATCTTGGAATGCTGCGGGTTTGAGTCTGAAAATGGGTGATATAGACTTGGAGGCCAACTTGGGCGAGGCGGATTGTTCTTGTTTCTAGGAGTGACATGAATAACCAGGCTCCCCACCTCATCAGAGAGGGCCTGCTGATAGACTGATGGAGTGAATGTTTATAATACTGGGGTTGAGGGGCTGAGGAATCTGACTGTCTTACGTAAGTAGCCAACATGTGTAGGTCCAGCGAGAGAGTGCTTGCTCTATGCAGCCTATTGAAGGCACGAGTATAGAGGGGGCTTGCAACTTGGTCAAGCATGACCTGTGCATCCTGCTGAAAACTCAATTCAAACAGCAGCCAAAGTAGGAGAGCGTTTTGTGAAATATGATTTTTAAATCATGTGTTGTTGTACTGCATGTTTTTCACTTCCTTGTTGTATTACATTGTTTTTTTGTGTTATTCATATTATTGTGTCTGCCTCTGTTCATTAGGTTAAACTAAAGATGAAGTAAGTTTCAAATCCATAATGGCCGAGAAATTCTGCAGTCGTTTTTTCTTTTCCATAGTGTGGACCAGGAAGCTTACAGAGACTAACCTTGGCAAATGGCCAAGCACATTCGGCTGTCCATACAGTAGCCACTGTATACTAGTGGCCATTTTGAAAGAGCCACAAGTGCTCTTTAAACTGGTGCAAGATTGATGAATGTTGCTTTAGATGGCATAAGGTTCTCTTGTATGCTCCCTGTTAGAGAGATGCTTTCACGTTTGAGCTGCTAATTTAACTGTCCTTGTTGGGTTGGATTTAATTTTGATAAATGATGCTTTTAAGTGCACTGTTTTGCTTCCATGCTGCTTGTACAGTCCAGTGCCACAATTGTTTTTACAGGTGATGCTGCTATGCAGACTTGCTCAAGTAATGCATTGACACATGCGGGCAAATATTTTTGGGGACACAAAAAACAATGTAACATTGCCCTCTCTCTATCGCATAATACAACCGCTCCTAAAGGTTCAGCTGGAGATATACAGTAACAAGAAGGTGTTTGCTACTGCCTGAAAGACAGGTTCTGAGTGAGTAGGTTCAGCCATTGTGTAGAAGCCTTTGTAACTCCATTGAGGACTTAGTGACTCTTCATAAGTTTGATGAGATACCATTCAAAAGCGATTCACATATGGAATCCTATCAGTCTGTCTGGTCAATCATCGATGAGCAATAGACTGTACTTGTCGTCATGTCTATTAATTATCACACCACCCACCCTCCTATGGCCTCTTCAAGTAATGTGGTAGTAAGTGTATTCCTGCTGAGTTCATAGCAGTGCATAGTTGAATTTGAGTGATGTAATCTGCTTTACTTGCTTGGGATACTTGCTTGGGATACTTTTATAGCTATTGAGTTTTTGGGGATGAGTACATTTATATTACATCATGCATTGTTGAAAAGCCTAATAAAGATTTTGAAAACTCATCAATTTCAGCATTAGATGCGCTGGCCAGCCCTTGTGCATACATTGTCTGGAATGGTGCTCCCTGAACACATGTGAATGCTCGGTTTGCATTTCACCATGGGAGGCACTTAAGGTGCCTGTTACTGTGAAATGCATTAAAAAACAGAAACATAAAGTATTTCTAGCCCACGGTTCAGAAATGACCATTTCATGCATTTCTATTTGCCTCCAGCTGTTCCATAGCTGCACAGGGGAATCTGCTTGTTCTATGCACATTTTAATGTGCATCCTATTTCTGGATTCAGGATTCACATTAATATATGCAAAAACGTCCCCTTATCAGTGCAAATGTGCAATGGTGATAACATGGGGAATCTGAATCTGCACAGCAATGATGCACACATTCAAAATAACTTTGTGACTAGGGCACATGTTTTGTGGGTGCAAGTGATGAGCTGAACTAGCATCAGTGATGTCATCTGTGAAGTCATCTGTGATGTCATCATTGTGGTCATAGGCTGTGCAAGAGTAGGCGTGAAGTTAAGGTAGATTCAGCAGAAGTTTGACTTTCCTAGTGCACCCTGCATGGGTGAAATCGCTGGATCCATCAACCCGCTGACCACCCAGAAACTCAGCAAAATGGCTGCACCATCACGAATGCTGCTGCAGGAGCTCACAGTCCCACTCTGGCACGCCAGCCTGCTCTTGGTGCGGAGCGACACCATTGGCCAGAAGCTTGCTTAACCCAGCTCATACCTGCAAGCCGGCAGGTGCAGCCAGCCTACCCTAAAGTCCAACTCACAAGGTCACAGGCCACTTGTACCCATTTCTAGCAGTCTCATCCAGACGAGCCTGCGCCAGATAAACCTTTGGCAATACATCCATTCTGGCTTCCTCCTGACTCTCTTAGCCACCACTTCCATCTCAAATGTAAGCATATGTACAAGCTCTCAAAGCTCTCAAATAACACATCAGCTTTGCCGTACACCACTCTTAATCTCATATGTGCTGCAAGTTTATCTCTGCCACCACTAACTCATGTCTGACCACTGCTCCGCTTCTCACCTGCCACATCCCTATTATTCTTCATGGAGCAGGTTACCTCCCACATGCCCAGTACTTTGCCTCGCACAGGAACAGAGCAATCCTACCACCTCACAGCTTGCACACAGATCCAGAGTATCCCCCCAGTATTGATACGTAACTCCAATCTCAGCTACCGCACCTCACCCCCTCTCGACTCTCTCCCACTACCCACTCAGTTATCTCCCACTCAACACGAAACATTGATGTCCAGTACTGATCTCGCTGACCTCAGACCCACGCCATCCCCACCCCTCAGGTGCACTCCAATTAACACCAGATCACTTGTTGCCCATGGATCTGACATCCTGGATCTTATAGTCAATAGAAACATTGACATCATGGCCATTACCGAAACATGGCCCAACCCAATAGCTGGCCCATTACTCTCTATTGAAGTTACCTCAGGTTATGTGATACTTTGATGCAATAGAACCTTTAGAAAAGGTGGCAGAATTGCCTTCATTTACAGGAACTCCATCCCACATTGCTCTATCACCACTGACCTACTCCCACACTGTTCATCCATATTGCTCATACTTAACTGTCCACCCAATTACACCATCATCTTCCATCTTATTTACCAACTCCCAGGTTCCCTTGCTACATTTGAAGATGACCTTATCGACCTCATCCCCACTAACCTCAAACCCACCAACCAGCTTATTATAATAGGAGACTTCATTCTCAGCTTCAACTATCTCATAGGCACAGACGCTTCAGCTCTTGTAAAATCTACCTCCACCTTGGGCTATAGTCAACACATCCTCAAACCACCCACTCGCAAGGGAGTACATTAGATTGGCTCCTGGAAGACAACTGCAACATCTCCATCCTCTCCACAATAGAACCTTTACCATCCCTATTCCAAACAAACAAACGTGCCAAAACCTTCACCCCTGTACACCCCCACCTTAATCCGCAACACCAGTAATCTCACTAGTGCACATTGTGAAGTTTCAGCAATGCGAGGAGGACAACTTTGTGTGCTTTTCTCAAGAATATACTTTTTATTAAGAAACACATTGGTAAATAAATCCTTACTAATCCTACTCTATCTGGGAATTTCCTACCTGGTCTAAATGCTAATGGAATACAATCTAACATACACAAACGGGCCCTAACACTAAACAACAAAACATTCAAAGAAAATCATAAACAACATACATTTAACTAGCATTTTGGATGACCTTCACTTTTCCTGGGTAGATCCATTCCCCAGGATATTTCAAAGTCAGTTCTCCAAATGTTCAAAGGAATAGAACAGTCTTGAACCAGTTATGAGTTCCACGTCAATATGAAAGTTCATGAAACAAAAATCCACTGGTAACAATTCTTCAGCTTTCAGTTGAAAAGATTCCCTTCCAAGTTCAGCCAAGAAAATAGCAGCAATGGTAATCCTGGATGTTCTCTTTCCAAGATTAAAAGCCACAGTTCAAAGATTAGGTTAACAACCTCTTCTTTGCCAACTTTACAATTGAGTAAGACCTCTGCAGTACATTTGGTATAATTGTCAGGTTGCTTCTTCTTAGGTTGCTGCCTTCCTCTTGACAACCACCCTTCTACTACTGTTACCATGGGGACAGTCTCCTTTGTTCCACAGTGCAATACTACTTCAACCACCTTCAATGTGACATCCACTGACAGTTTACTCACCACCACAGTTCAGGTATTTCTGCTTCACCTTCTAGAATTTTGTACTGCACAATTATTAGGCATATAGAGACAAGAGTCTTCAACCTCTACAGGCAGCCAAGGCACTCTTCTTTCCTATACTTCAAGAAAAGGGCAGCCTCTTTGCCTATTCTGACTGTTTTATTTCCACTTCAGTACATCTGCTTCTCTTCAAAAGCATCCAGTTCCCTTCCCCAGCTTTGTTCACACGTTCTCGGTTACAGTAATTAACCTTAAACTCTATTACCACTCTTCCAGCTTTTTGGGACTGATTCCACACTTGTATCATAGGGCACTGGACCTTTAACAACCTCGTAAACCAGATGGATAGTTTTTAATAGAGCTAGTTTCACTATGGAAAGCGTTCACCTCTTGGATTGGATAATGCTTAGTCTATTAAGTATATGCCACAACTTCAAAACTTCAAGAATAAATGTTTCAACTAGTACAAGGTTCAGTATTTAAAGAAAAAACAAGAGTTAGGTACACATGATCACTCTTTCAGGTAAATCTTGAGCTTTAAAGAGATACTAGTGATTGTATTTCTTATTCGATATCGCAGAGACAGCTTCTGACTCCTGTGAGGAAATACAATTGGTCACACGCAATCTTCCTTTGATGGTGACTACTCTTGCAACATTTGTGGAAGTTAAAATAAGGTTTTTGGAGTGGCTATAACAAGACAATGGAATTAACAGGCTTTTCTGCTTGTACTAACACCATCACTCTCACTAATAGTGCACACAATACATTTCCATTATTATGTTACTTTACTTTTAAATTCATATTCATATTCCCTAAAATCTCTGCTAAAATTAATGCATGGCCATAAAAAGTTAATATTAGAACATACTCCAAATTATAGATTAAAATGATTTGATTTCATATAGTGTTTTCATGAGATTACCAGTGCTATCAAAAGTTTTCTGGCTGCTATTTCCCATAGATGTGAGGCAGCCGCAGAGATGACAAGAGATTCTGGCCCAAAAACACAACTCCAGAATTGGTTATAAGAAGGCATCGCAAATTTAGCGTAAGCTCGCTCATATATTCCTTCCAGCACTTCACATTGGGTTAGAATATATTGTATTCTAGTCCAGAATTTACAGGAGGCCAGTGACCATATTGTAAAAAGGGAAGGTAGATCAAATTCATCGCCTGTATCAGTGTGCAGGATGGCAGGTTCAGCAGGGACCGGATAATCTTTCCCTTTAACCTACCCAGGTTTATAGGTTAGAAAGCATCTAACCTATAAAGCATAAATCATGGTAGGGACGATTGAGGTCTTGTATACCAGAATCTTAGCTTCAATACATCTTCCTCCTTGATAATCAATACTTTTTTGGAGGGCAAGCCACTTCTGCCAGACTATCTGGGTAATGTCATCCACCAGATGGGTTCTGGAAAGATTTGTCCTTGTGGAGATTCCTAGGAATCTATACACCTTGGTCCTTTCTAGCTTGTCCGCCCTCTAAACACCAATTGTAGAAGCCCTTTGTAAAAACCCCTTGCCAAAGACCGGCACATTGGTCTTTTTGGTATTTGGTGTCAGACCTACATCAGTCACAAAGACATATAATGCCTATAATGAATGTTGTAGCCCTATATTTGTGCGATCTAGTATAATTACTTAATCTGCATATGACATGCACGACAGCCCCTGACCCCCATACTGTGGGGGGAGGTTCTGTGCCTGGCCTGGCCTATATGCAAGCTTGGAGATATATAGATTAAAAAGCAGGGGGACTAACGCGCACCCCTGTTTTAGTCCCTTCTTAGTGCAAATGGGAACTGATAAGTCCTCCTCCTGGGAAGGTCTGATTCCGACCTCCGTCTCACTGTAAAATACTTTAATAAAATACAGCAAAAATGAATGGATCTATTTGCCAGTTTTCTAACATATCCAACAGTTTAGCTCTATGAACACTGTCAAAAGCAGCTGAGAAGTCTACGAAACAGACATATAACGCAGTCCCTGGATAGAATTGGGTATCCGACATTAATGTCAGTAATGTCCAGATTGAATGGGATGTGGCACAGCCCTTTCTAAAACCTGTTTGCCGGTAGCTTAATAGGCCCTTTTCAACCACCCACTGGTAAGCAGTTCTAGCAACAAGTTGGCAAACATTTTTGCACTGCAGTCCAACATGGCCAATAATCTGTTGTTGTCTGTCAGATCGGGATTTACAGACAGGGATTAGGATTGCAGTTTTCCAGGTTCTTGGAATAATTCCTGTTTCATAAACATGGGTGAACAGTTGTTTTCGAATATGGACCCACAGTGTTGAGTTTGCCTTCAAGACCAGGTTTGAGAGGCCATCTGGGCACACCATACTCAAGGCCTTTATTTTAATAATGTTGTACTCTATATCGGCCCGTTTTATGTGTGAATTCACTATTGAGTTTGCCATGGACCTGGCTTCACAAGGCCGATTTTGCCTGCCATCAAAAGCCATTTCAATAAACCTAACCCAGTTATCCTCAGTTACCCCTACCAGTTCTCTGGGGCCCGCACGTTCATTTGCGATCCCCTCAACCAGTGCCAGAATTTCCTTCAATCATTTATCCTAATTAACCTGTTTAGAAATCTCCTGCCTGCACCATTTTCCGAAAACCTGTGATTTCTGAGACAGTTCTCATACTTAGTCCTGAGGCCGGTTAATCCTTTCCTTTTTTCATTAGACAGTGGTGTGCTATTTCTAATTATGTTTTGTAAATCAGCGTTTAACGCACGCTTCTCTTTAGCAATTGCATGATCAAAGCAGTGAATCGCCATGTGCCGGCTATTTTGTTTAACCACCTGTCTATGTCCTGATGGGTCATGCCAGGAGTGTAGCTTACTTAGAGCTTTGATATACTGTGACAACAGTTTGCTTTGAGCAAGACCACTATTTCTGAAATATAAGTTCAACTGCTCTATCTTTCTCAGTGACCATCGAAGTCTGTTCCCACCAGGATTGACCTCTGAATTGCATTCCAATATTTCTCTACCAGTCTACTGGACCCCATTTGTTAAAAAATAAAAAAGTTATTAAGTGTCAATTTTTTTTTCTTTCCAAAAGTGCAGTCTACTTCCCATTCATTTTCCCGTAGACAAACAAGGTCAATTTTTGTCAAAGCGAACAGCCCAAACTGCTGGATGGATTTGGACAGGTCCGAAACAACTTGGGCATGAAGCGTTGACTCACAAATCATGCATGGTATGGGGTTTATTATTTATTTATTTACCACTTTTATAGCGCAGAAACCACTGATCCAAAGGCTTAACGGTGCTGACAAACAAATGGTCTATATAACTGGTCTAGAATGCAAAGGTGAGAAAGAGATAAAAAATGTAGTAAACCAGTGGTAGATTATTTAAACAAATGCGTCTTCAGACCTTTTCTAAAAACATGGATGGAGTTTTCTGATCTCAATTTCAGGGGCAAATTGTTCCAGGCCACAGGAGCTGCAGAAAAAAAGGCACCAGCCTTAGTTTGCGATAATCTACATACCGGAATCATAAAATGATATTGGTTGTTGGATCTGATATTATGTTTACTCACTTTAGGTCGTAGTTCCTCACTGAGATAACTAGGGCCTGAATGTTTCAAGCAATTAAAAGAGATAGATAAGAGCCGGAAGAGGATACGTTCCCTAATAGGGAGCCAATGGAGTTCCATTCTCGCCTCGCCTCAGAAATATGATCGGACCTTTTCTTGTCCAAGACAACCCTAACAGCATTATTCTGCACAACCTGCAGTCTGAGAGACCAATTAACAGGCTGCTACAATAATCAAGCCTAGAGCTAATCAATTCTCTGGCAAGTGTTTCCCTACTAGTATGGGAGAGAAATGGTCGAGCATGTGAGAGCAGTTTGATATAGTAAGAGGATGAAGCCACCAGACTACCGACCTGTGCTTAAATATTAAGATTACTGTCAAGATAAATGCCCATAGTTTTGACTTTCTTCTTGACCACTTAACACATTCATCAATAACCAATTTGGAATATTGATCTTCAAGTTTACGGATCTTGGGGACAGTACCCACAAGCATACGCTCTGTCTTGCTTGTGTTAAGCACCAAGCCATTAGAACACATCCAACTTTGAATAAGCAGGTAAATTCTGTTGATGTTAAATTCCTCATCTGGGAAGACACCAGAGATGGGTATGATACACTGAATATCATCGGCGTAATTAGTAAACTCGATATTGTTAATGTCCAGGAAATCAAGAAATGGTACCATAAAGAGATTATAGAAAATCGGAGAGAGACAGGCTCCCTGAGGGACCCCTTGGTCAACTCCTTGATATTGTCATCAGCTAAGTTGCTGCTCACTCTCCAGTGACGATCTTTCAAAAAAGAGGTGACCCAATCAGCCGCCGATGATGAGAAACTGCCACCTCCCTCAACCTGGAGACCAATAACGTATGGTCTGCCAGGTCGAAGGCGGCGGATAGGTCCAACAGCATCAGCATGCTTGGGTCGCATTGATCCATGTGTCTAAGGAGCCTAGATTTTAAATCCAACAAAGCGGACTCTGTGCCATGTTTTTCCCGAAAGCCAGACCGTCTCTTATTCAGGATGTTCCCATTTCTTAAGTGAGCCAGTAGTTGAACATAAGCCACTTTATCAAGAATCTTAAGAAGAAATGGGGAGCTGGAGATAGGGCGATAAATAAGTGGGTCATCGGGCGAGAGATCAGGTTTTTTTAATAAGGTGGTCACCCAAGAGTACTTGATGCATGTGGGAACCTCACAGTCCCTAAAAGTTGCATTAACACATTTACAAAGTATGGGGATAAGTGAGGTGGCACACGCTTTAATAGTTAAGGAAGGACAAACATCTCCCTTACAATTGGAAGGTTTGAGATTTTGAACAATGGTTGTTAGGTCTTCTTCTGTAATTGGTTTAAGAGAAGAGTTCATCTTCCATCCAACATTTAGCGGGGGTAATAGTATCCTTTAGACCTTTACTGGATAAAGAGGCTCTGGCATCAGCGATACCCTTATTCATTTTCTTAAGTTTATTATCCATGGCCTCCTGTACTAGGTTACACCACCTAGCATCTTTAATGATGGAATCCTGTGTGGTGTTCTTTCTAGATTCCAATTATTTGAATACTTTAAAGAGTTCCTTAGGTGTAAACTGAGCCTTGATAATATGATCATCCAGATAGGCTCTTTTTGCAGCAATCACTGCTCTTTTATAAGCTCTAACATGACTATTATAGGTTTCTTTGTCAGCTTCCGACTGCAATTTTTTCCATCTATAACATGCTTTAGTTTTGGCACTTTTGAGGTCTTGAAGATCATGAGTAAACCAGATGTTAGGTTCCCTAATAACACATTTTTTACTAGAGATGGGTGCTAGTGTGTTGACAGCATCTTGAAGAGTAACTTGATAGGCTTAAGTGATATCTTCTATTGAGGAGTCATCTTTAATCATATGATTATTGGGTTATTCTGTGGAGTAGTTTTTTTAATTATTTGACGGAGAAGGGAGTGCCCCCTTCCCAAAAATATACAGAGATATCTAGGGGATTTACCCAAAACCAGCATTTTTTTAAATTAAACGACCACCATCTTGTTTTTCTCTTGATGCGTGAGATATCTGCGGCTATAGCTATTCAAAGGTAAAAAACAATACAAAAGCCATCAGGCTAGAGGTGGGTGGGAAGTGGCTAGAGGGCACCAAGTAAACTTTGGGAGTTGAAGGGGGTCGAGGGACTTAGTTTGCAACACAAAGCTTTCTCTAGCATCTGCTATATCTGCAAATAGCCGACATCTCAAAGCTGTGTCACAGAAACAGCATGCGTTGTAGGGGGAAATGGAGAGGGCAGGGGAGGTGAGGAGGCCATCTGGGACGTGGGTGGGAGCTGGCACAGATGAGGGGCACACTTGGTGAGGGAAAATACTTTTTCCCAGCCATTTTGCTGGTATCCGTGGCTCTACGGATAGCCAAGGGTATGGGTGGTTCAGTTCCCACAGTTACAGTTTGTTTCTTTTTTTCCCAAAAGATATGTTTACAGCTATACTGATGTCATAGGTGAAAAATCACTGGTCATGGCCAAAGATTGTGGTCAAGGTCACCCATCCATGCAGAGACCAGGACAAATCTTGCTGAGCATCAAATTGAGAAATGGGCCAGCCTCCACAGGTCATGTTGCCAGATAAATGAGCCAAAGTTACAAGACCACTCTTAGAAACGGGCAGACCATTTCCTTGCTTTGAAGCTAAGCAGGGTCAGTCCCAATTACTGCATGGATGGGGGAACCGAATGGGCATCTGAATTATTATTTTTTTTTTAACCCGTGCTACTGTCAGTCCTTGAAAGATTTGCACTAGGAGACAGTTTTTTGTCTTTTGCTGGATTGCATTCTGGATTGCATTCTGGAAGTTGTAGTCTCTGAGGCAGCAATAAAAAAAAATAGCTATGTTTACAGCAACAGTGGGTTCCCATCCCGGCAGTAACTTGGACAAACCCTGCTTAGTTTCAAAGAGAAGAAGATGTCAGCCTCCAAGGCCATGTTGCATAATAAATGTGCCCACCTTACAAGACCACTTAGAGAAACATGGCCTAACGGGGCTGGATCCTTCCTCGCTTTGAAACTAAGCAGGGTCTGTCCTGGTTACTGCATGGATGGGGGACAGTCCACACTCATGAATGCCATGTGTTTTCTAAGTTTTACACACCTCATAATACACATTCTTTTTTTAAACCGTGCTACTGGCATACCTTGAACGTTTTGCAGTGAGAGACAATTATTTTGCCTTTTGCTGAATTGTATTCTGGCTAGTTGTAGTCTCACAGTCAAGATGGAGGGGAATAATGCCACAATTGTACACTTTATGCCTAGCATAGTTCTATAAGGATTTATATATTTGAGTGACTCTATGGTATGTGCACTTTTCAAGTTAGCTTTATAAAGCAGAGTATTTTTGAAAGCTAGACATGGAGGTGAGGACGGGAAATGGTGAGAGGAAAAGTAAGTCATGAGCATTTTCCCACAATGTGGCAAGAGAGTTTGCAATCCTGGACACTGGTGCAGGTATTTTCCTCTGATTGTGGCTGCTTTTCAAGGAACCAGTAAAGGACAGAGGTGAGTGGACAGGTTGGCAAGCTTGCTGAAGTATTTGGCTACCAGAAATTTACTCAGGTTGTCATGTTCCCAATGCAGACGCTTACTCACAAGACCACAAGCACTGGTTTCATATTGAGATTTAGTTTGCAGGGAATATTTCACGACAGATTTCTGTGTTTAAAAGGTGTACACCTTTTATACTTTGCCAAAATATTTATTGGAGCATTTCCTCTCTCAGGTTATTTTTCTGGTATTGATTACTTTTTTTAAAAGTCCAAGGCTATTTTGTCTTGTGCACTTTTGTCTAAGGAGTAGGTCCATTGAATTACATTTGTTTATTTCACTTTAAGATTTATGTTCACTTACTGTGCATATATTCATGGTTGCTAGCTTTGATTTTTGCTATAGGGGCAAAAGTCCATAGGTATATGTTATTTTTGCAGCTGGTCAGTTTTTTCCCTTTTACGTGCTGCATAAATGAGGTTAGTTGGGGTTGTGCGATGTATGACAACAGTCACCAAGAGACTGGCCATAAAACAAGGGGCTTGTAACACGCTGCTTAACCAAAGTGTGTGATCCTTGGGAAATAATTTAATTGCACAGGGCATTAACTCAAATCATTGGGAGTTCTCAAATCCTGCAATCTTTAACACATAATAAAAGAAATAGATATTATTACAGCTACGGTAACATCAAGGGTAAAAAAACACTGCTGACCTGGGTCTCCCATCCATGCAGTTAGCAGGAACAACCCTGCTTAGCTTCACAGTAAGGAAAAGACCAGCCCCCTCAGGCCATGGTGCCTTACAAGTAAGGGAAAGTTACAAGACCACTTAGAGAAACATGGCCTGAGGGGACCAGCCCCTTACTCACTTTAAAGATAGGCAGTCCTGTGCGTATATTCACGGGTCCCAGCTTTTTATTTTCCCTATGAGTGCAGAAAGTAACTGGAGCCGGTCATTTTTTCCCTGTTTCCGTGCTGCGTAAATGTGGTTAGTTGGGGTTGTGCAATGAAGGCCAGTTAGGCACATGCTGTCATGGCACAACCATTTCGCCACAGGACCCGTTTGTGCACGGCCAGTTAGACACAGATAGTTGGGCTCAGGGACCTCTCATCTCAAGGCTGTTTTAACGCGAGAGGGCAAAATTGGCATGAACCTGCAGGAACTTTGCATGCAGGAGTTTGAGATGCAGCACTTAACCATTATGCTACAATGAAATTATTGTTTGGATTCTCACAAGTTTCATACTTAGCCTTTTCCAATTGACATATTAAATTGTAGGCTAAGTATGAAATGTATGCACCATGAAGCACTAAGTCATAGTGGCATAGTGGATGAATACTGGTCCAAGATCAGCGTTCAAGAATTTTTAAAAAACATTTGAAACAGTATATTTTAGTAAACAGTCTGTATTCTGGACTATGTAGTCTTAACGGGCATGCCTTTGATCTATTTGGCCTTCTTCATGGAAACGTTCACCCAATTGCTGCATGATTTTAAGAATATCTTTTAAGCTGCACTACCAATAGGTTAATAATAGTTGTGTGTCTTCCATTCTACTTGAGCCAGTGCAAAGACTTTCTTTGCAGCTCAAGAGAGGGGCTGGCCACACAGTCCCATTATTCCCTTAATATATTGCGCTACTTTTAGACTTTTTAAAATGGCAGAGGCAAGTAGACACCACTCCTCTCCAGTTCCTTATTTTCACTTTCCCCAGCTGAAAAAAAACAAATGTTCATTTTGTTCCCTCCTTCCTCTGATTCTGCACAACGTAACTCCTCCTTCAACATCTTAAAAATCCCCTAGTGCCATTCAACCCAAAAGAATAGAAGTGCAGGAGAAACCATGAATATAGCCAAGTTACATGTCTTGTATATATTTTTATATGCTACCCATCCCTTGTTATTTGGAAGATGTCATTCAGATGTCCTTTTTACTTTACATTTTGGGACTTGTAGTACAGGACACTTGAAATACAAAACAAAACTAGGGAAGTCACAAAACACACACACACACACACACACACACACACACCACACACACACAAAAAAACTCACACTTGATGTGTCACAATGCACACACACTAACACTCACCTTCACAGAGCAAATGCACACTGCACGCACAATCCCTCACACACACCTTCACATCATGTACACACACACCCTCTCAGATGACATGCCCACCCTCAAACACACATTCCCCCTTACCCTGCACCTACATTCAAAAAAGACTACACCGTCTCTGAGGAACATTATAAAACAGAAAAAATGAAGAAAGAAAAAGCATATTTATGCTGATCACTGCCATCAGAGAGCCCTGGCCTGGAGGAGTTTGAGATGCAGCACTTAGCCATTATGCTACAATGATGTTATTGTTTGGACTCTTACAAGTTTCATTCCTAGATGTTTATCACTGAACACATTAAATTATAGGCTAAGTATGAAATGTATGCCATGAGAAGCACCAAGCCATTGTGGCCTAGTGGTTAATTTCTGGGCCTTGCAGTGTGGCAGACCAGGGATGAAGGATGTATGTTTTTTTTTGTTTAACTAATTTAATTTAATTAAAAGAAAAGCAACTCAACTGGGGGGTGGCAAGGTTTGTTGCAGTGGGGAAGGCATGGTATCACAAGTATGACATTGACACAATGGGTACAATTTGTAAAACCTTTAAAGTTTCTGGGTTTGGAAAAATTCCTACTTTGCCCTATAACTTAGACGGGAGCAGTCTTGACCATCAAATAATAAAACAAACATTCCAAGTGGAGTCTGTCAAATAAAAATGGCCTATGCTAACAAAACCTAATGCCTGCCCCATCTCTTGTACAAAAAGTGTATAAAGGAGAAATACATGTAAAGGAAAAATCAAATCAGTGTTCAAAATAATAAATGTAGCTGAATCAGCTCTCCTGCCCAAAGTAGACCACACCACACAGAATAAGGCAGTCCCTGTAGGCAGGATGACACACTCTGGCTCGGGTATTCAACACAATAAAGCAGTTCCAAAACGTGGATGCGGCCCGCCTGGCATTCCACATTAAAGTCTCTCTTTCCAGACTCCCAAATAATGTTTCAACTAAACGTTCACATAGGTCACCCTCTGTCTGGCTCAGACCTCGTCAAAACACAATTCACGTGGGTCCCCCTCTGTCGGGCTCAGACCTCTCACAACAAAGTTCACGTAGGTCTCCCCTTTGTCAGGCTCAGACCTCTTCAAAACAAAGTTCACATTACTTGCAAGGGGTTCCCTTCCCCAAGATTATTACACTTCCAGCCTCCCTCAGACGGGCTCAGACCACTTTTGGATGTGCGTGGCTTTCTTTACAGACCTCCCCAGGCCCACTTCAACTAAAAGTTCAAGGTTCAATTTTCACTCTCCCCTTCTCTAGGAGTTAATGTTGCTTAGTTAATTTTTCCAGTTCATTTGCTTTATCCTTACAAACAATGTACCTTTCACAAAGACTTTCGAGTGGGCTACTTCCTTTCACCGGACCACTCCATTACTCAGTATTGCTGATTTCACAGCTGTCTGTATTTCAAATTTCATTCACAGGCTGCCTTTCTCCACGGCTCATCCATAAGCATGCAGCCTTCACTTGCTATATAATGTTGCCACTTCAAACTTCCTTTAACACACACCGGTCTCTCAGTTCACTTGCCAACTCACCGGTTGTGTGCTTTTCTTTTTTGGTTTTCCGATTTCCAATTCACGAGTCAAGGTTAGTACTGCATGCTTGGCCTCACATCCCCACCTCTGCCGTTCACCCGGGAGGGTCGCTTGTGTCCTTGAAACACAATGCAGCCTTCTGAAGTGGGGTCCAGCCTTCTCCACGTGTCTTTCATGGCCTGTTGGAGGAAAGAACCTTCAGTAGGGAACTCTTGGGGTTTTCGACCCACTGCTCTCGTCCCTTAGTGTGGGAAACTTGAAGCGGGTGACCAACCTAAAGGTTTCTCACCCGCTAGTCCCCAAAGATCTGTCACCCAGATGGCCAGGACATGGCCATTGCTGTTGGATTCAGATCCTGGGGTGGACCAGAGGGTGAGGATCACCTGGATGGGGGGGTCTTTGGGGAGTGGAAGTGGGACACTCTTCCTTCTAACACCTTTTCCCCTTCCTACCCTGTAGGATACACCCCCCCTTTTCCGATGTGAATACTTTCCTACACTGTGGAATATTTTTACTCATGCCAATGCTCCCACTGCACCGATTTCCCAATGGAGGAAGAATCAGCCAAAAATGGATGTGCTAACCCCTGTGCGTGCCAAATATGCAAAACTGTGCATGGTTCATGAATCACAAAAGGGTGCACACCCCTGCCGCACACAGTCAAAGTTGGTGTAAAAACAGAACTCACTGCAGAAGAATGCCAGTGGGTGCTGTCCATGTCACATGAAGCAAGGCCACAGAAGTGGGCTAAAGACCAAAAATGCCTTTAATGTGCAGCTCTCCCAATCAATTGCAACTTTCAAAGTGCTGTTTTGGTGCTAAATTCAGTCAGTGATTGTGACAAAACTATTAATGTTGCAAATGTAATATTGTATATATGTAATATTGTATACCCATGTTCTAGGGGTCATCTCTCAGATATGCATTGAATTTGAAATTATTAGGCCAAACCGTTATGATTAAAAAGGACAAAATTCCACAGAACAACAAAGACAGCTCTCACAGAGATGGGAATTGGATGCCAGGATAACCCTTCAAATATGTAATGTTTGTGTCCGATTTTTATAAGGAAACATAATTTTAGAAATGTACATTTGTGCAAAAGTTAAATTGTAGTTCAAATCAATGTGGGAGTTCCTAAATCGCATCATAAAATATGACAGCTCTTTCTGACTGCCAACCAAAACAAGGCAACTGCCTTTGCCACTCACAGCCGTGGGGGTGAGGTTTGAAATTCTGCCCATACCATAAACTATATAAACATAGGAACTTCACCACACATAGACATACACTGATTCCTGACTTAATCCTGATTTCCGTGCAGCGCTTTGTTCCTGACTTCTACATCTTGTTCCTGACTTCTTCATCTTGTGCTGATTCCAGACTTCTTTGCAGAACCCAGGCCTCAGCATTTGCTGAACTCTTTTTAGCTAGGCACAAATTCAACCATCCCAAACTTAAGGGAATTTAATTCTGATCCAGTCTGGCTTGCTACCATTCATACTTGCCCACTGAAACTCGCTATCCTGCTAATCTAACATGTCCAGTGACCAGAAGGGCCGATCCAAATCCAGTCTGAGGTGCCGTCCAAATTGACCAGAACCATACAGCTGACCCAATTCCGCCAGGAGTGCCCTGCTGCTGGTAGACCCGATCCTTTGACCAGAACCTTAATGGTCCAATCTTAATTACAGTGGACTGTATCAACAGGAAGAATAGTCAGCCATAGTATATTTCCTTGTCTTATCCCAATCTCAACCTATCCCATCTTTAACTTCAGAACCTTAACTTTGTCAGAACCATTGTTGCGCTGAATTATCTAGTTTGTTTCATTAAACCATAAGTGATTTGGATTAAATAAAGTAATTCCCATACAGAACGAAAACCAGAGTATCATACGTGAAGAGTTACAAGCGGCCGTGAATAATTGTGGAGATTCACGGGTGGCATTCTCTTTTTTCAGTCATTACTATAGTTTAATTAAACCCAATCTGTCATTTTTAAAACCAAATTTCTGCTTTTCTCTGCTTTATTTTCTTCAAAAACGCCTCTCACTAAAACTTCCATAACTTCTTCAAATGTATAGATAGAAACGTAATTCCAACTCTCACTTATACCTAAGACCATTAGCTGCATCCAAAACTAAAAACCACATCACGTAACAGTGTATTTGACCATTTCTATCAAAATATTGCATAGTGACATTTTGCCACAAATTTACATTTTTCAAATGTTTTCCACATGTCTTTTTATCATTCAAAGTATTTCAACACTCCCATTCCGATCTAAAGTGTGTACTGTTGCTTATCTTGTAGCTCATGTTTGTTAGGACCTGTTTAGTGTTGCTCTCATAAGAATTTCTATCAATTCAAGCATTTTTGCCCACTTTGCATTGTGTTACAAAGCCATTTTCACCTGTCATTTTAAAAAAGTGTCAACTTCTAAAAATGGTTTTCTCTCTTGTTTGGGGAGGGAAGATTGTATCCAGACATTGTCTTTCATTCCTGAATACCTGCTGCTTATTTACATCTGTGTAGGATTGCTCATTTGTGCCTTAAGAACTTTTTAGGAGGAAATATGAACCTAAATGCTATCTTTTCACAAACCAAAACTGTTCTTTTTCCTGTGTTTTGTATGCTGCATTACTATAAGTGAATTCAATTGCTTTACTTACTTTCTGAATCGTATTGTCATCCCCTGGTAATTGCTGCCCCATATATATATATTAAAATGTATGTGTGATTTGAATATTAAATAAATAAATATTTACTTTTACCAACTAGCCTGATTCCTGGTCCACTGTGATCTGGGGGGTATTTTGAGACAGGTGGGATATTAGTGGTATATCATTCAGAATATTGAACATATAGACCTAATAAATAAGTATTTCCAGTGTGTGCCTGATTGAAATCCTTAACAGCACCGTAACAGACAATGGACTAGCACCAGAGCCGTTAACCTCACATGTCCCAACACACAGGTCATGCAGAGTCAGGCAATTGACAATAACCACGCACACCTGATGGCCCTTTACCTTCCCCACAGGGAAGAGCACAAGAACCCACTACGAGCAAGGCCGAATGCATGAGGAAACAGCTATATTGAATGGGCAGTTCAAACGGAGGAGAAAGGCGGCGAGACTAGGAGGAACAACGAAGGGGGAATTGCCCTACCCTTTTCAACTCAGACCTGCAAAGCCTCCGAAAAGGGAATTACAAGACCAGGAAACATAGCTAACATGTGGAGCAACAGATGTCAATGGTACACAGGGGCCTCCCACACTGATACCACAGGCGGGGAGGCATGCTGGCTACCGTGGTACCTTCCTTGACTCCAGCACTAAGCCTAGTTAAGCGGACTCAAGACAGTCGGTGAGTCGGAGGAAGCTGATAGGAAACTGAACTTTGTTTTGGTCCAAGGTTGCAAGTGGCTACATTAGATGAATGCAAGAACATTAGAACAAAGAACATGTGTGTGTGTGTGTACATTTGTTATAGCTCAGGCAAGGGCCAGCTGCAGAGTGCGCAGGCACCATAGGAGTGCTCAGTCAAAGGACTCTCGCTGGCCCTCATGTATTGAAACTGCAAGTACAGAAGGCCCTAGGTAAGGGAGGTCTGCGGTGTCGGAGTGGTCATACAGGGGTCATGTCAAATCCCTTGTACACTCAAAAGTCTCTGACCCATTGCCTAGAGAAAGCCAGGGGAAGAGAACCTTTCTGAAAATAACCTTTTTTGAAAGATGGCTATGTGA
The DNA here is from genome assembly GCF_040938575.1 of Ambystoma mexicanum. Taxonomy (NCBI): domain Eukaryota; kingdom Metazoa; phylum Chordata; class Amphibia; order Caudata; family Ambystomatidae; genus Ambystoma; species Ambystoma mexicanum. The sequence continues at coordinate 224,458,771 of NC_090925.1, forward strand.
ACCCAATGGTGGGATGCAGGTGGAAAAGTGAACTGTATATTTGGAAAATGTTAACCCAACAAAGGGATTCCTGCGAGCTGCGTGAAGAGTAATACACCCGTGAATATTGTGTCGACAATAGTGAACCCGGCCGAGGGTTGTCCACAGTCAGGAGTTGTTTAAAAAGCCATTAAGACTCTTGAATATTAAAAGCTGCATTGAAAGGCCTTAGTGAACCCTACGAAGGGGGCCCAAGTTGCACAGAGGATCCGAGCCCGGCTGAGGGAGATCCCAGGGGCAAAGAGCAATCACTCAAGGTGCAAAATTACTGAAGGAACTTTTGTTTGTTTGTTGTTTTGATCTATCAGGCCTTCTAAGGAAAGAGACTTTGTAGGAAAAGAGACTTGGCCCCTGAAGGTTCTGGTATCATTGAACTGGAATTGTGAACCTCGTGCTAGAGAGGTCCAGGAGTGTGCTGTGCTCAGAGGTCCCGCCTTGTCTCATGCTAAAAAATGTGGGGAAGGGAGACCCAGCCATACCATCATGACTTATCATTTTGTGAACACTTCCTTATTTTCTGGTGAACAGTATCTCACACTCTTTTTGTAACTTAATGGTAAGGATTGGCAATAGGTTTTAATAGTACAGGCCCTTTTTATTTGGCAAGATGCCACTAGGACTGACTTATTATTAATTGATAGTCGTAGCTTGCTCCTGTCTTAGATTTAGGTTTAGATTAGGCGTTTATCTCACCCATTATAAAGTTCAATAAACACCCTTTAACTGTGATCACTTGAATCTGTCTATACTGTTGCCACCATGATTTCCTTACATAAATCTGATGCTCTGCTCCAGTAGGTTTGCCTTCACCCCGGAGGTTCTCTTTGTTCTCGTGTTCTGCCTTAATCAGAGTGTCTCTCTAGGTTCTGCCTTTTATTCGTAAGGAGAGCTAATTGGTATCAGGTGCATGCACTTCCAGTCAAGTACCTGACTTTGGCTGACCCGATTAACGGGACATGACCGGTACGATGTATGAGAGTTAGACTTGTCATTCTCAGTCACCATCTTCCTTGGCCCAATGTCTGTTTAAAAAGGGCGGGGTAGTTGGTACCTCGGAGAATCCTAAAAAAATAGGATGGGTTAGTTGAACAAATTAGGGGGAATACCACATCTCACCATCGGCTGTCTCACCCCCACTCCCCCAAGAGCTCTCACCCAGGTGATCCTCCCGCACTGTTCCACCCCCAAGGTCTGGATCCAAAGGCGATGGCCATGACCTGCCACATGAGAGAGAAATCCCCGGGGACTATCGGGTGAGACACCCTCTGGTTTCTCAAACAGTGCTGTACTGTGATTTTATATGGCATGCGGTAGTTTAGACGTGGCTGCAATGCCAGCAATGTCAAAACATCACTTGTGGCAAAATAACAGCGCCAGAATGACTTTTGCTCCAAATAAGGTTCTCCGAAATGGGTGCTGCAGCAAAATGACCACGCCAAATCAGCGTGTGGCAAAATGACAGCACCAAAAAGGGGTGTACCACTTGGCACACACTGTTTAACCCAAGTGTGTGGTCCATGGCAAATCATTTTATCTCAATGCCCTGTGCCTGAACATTGTGAGTTCTCAATGCCTGAAATCCGACGGCCATGGCTATTGGCTATTGGTCTGGGATCATTTTAAAAATCTATCGATTAACAAAACATTAGTTGCAGAGACTTTAAGGTGAACAATACATTGTATCAAACCCTTTGAAATTCAAGGAAAAAACTTTATTTGCAGGGACGTTAAGGTGAGAACTTAACACAACAAAACCCCTGAAAGTAAGCTAAAGTCACCTTACCTTTGTGCCCCTTGTTGTATGGCCACCATGATGGCATCAGAGATCACATCACTGAAGACCTCTCTAATTACATGTTGTATGAGAAAACTAATGACATTGCAAATCACATCACTGATGCCATCTCTGGTGACAACACTAATTACATTGTATGTAACCGATTACATCAATAATGGAATTAGACATATCATCCTTTATAAGTTAGCTAATGAAAACTTTGATTACCTTAATAACAATTTAGGCTGTGGACTTGGCCATGACAAAGGCTTTGGTCATTGGCCAGTACCAAAGGCCATAGCTAATGGTCGGTTAGTGTTAAAATGCCTAGTAGCCCATCGCTGTTTTAAAATATACAGTGGGAAACGTTGAAAGCTGTCATTGGTGGCCATGGCTAAAGGCCATAGCTAGTGCCCATTAATATGTTAGAATCTACAGTCTGCGCAGCCAAAGGCTGTGGCCACTGGCTAATATTGTGTTGAAGACCATGGCTAGTGGCTGAGTAGTGTTGTATAATACACAGTAGGCCATTGATTATTGTATTTTAATATTTTAAAATAAACAGTGGACATGGACAAAAGATGTACAAACTGCTCAAGGTCAAAGTCCATGGCTAGTGACCCATTTATATGTTAGAATATATAGTGGGCACAGCCAAAGATGGTGGCCACTGGCCAGTATTGTGCTAAAGACCGTTGCTAGTGCCTGATCAGTGCATATAATATACAGTGGACACAGTTCAAATCTAAATCCACTGGTAAAGGGCAAAATCGATGGTTGGTAGCGTATTCATGTTTTAAAGTATTTAGTGCACATGGGTGAAGGTTGTGACCACTGTCTATAATTGAAGGCCATGACCTGTAACCATACATGTGTTCAAATATATTCGGTCATGCACATGGACCATGGCTGAAGGCCATGCTTAATGCCAGTTACTGTTGTAATGTAATTAGTAATATCATCAGTGATGTGATCTGTGATGTCATCATTGTGGTTATAGGCTGTGCAACAGGGGGTGTGAAGTTAAGGTGGCTTTAGTTGAATTTCAGGGGTTTTGTTGTGTTAAGTTCTCAACTTAACATCCCTGCAATTAAAGTTTTTTCCTTGAATATCTATATATATATCAAAGGTTATTCTAGTTTGTCTGAACTTTTCATGTGGGCCTCATGGCAACTTGACCTCCAGAGTGCAATACTTTCAAGGACTGATAGCATGACTATTAAAAAATTAATGTGATGCTGTTTGTTTTCTTAGTGTGTTATGAGATATTTGCAAACACAAAGATGTGCATAACCTGATTACTGCCCTAATGAACTTTGGATCTGTGCTTCAATGACGCACTATGAATTCTTCTCATTCTTCCTCAGGCTGTGTGTATATAGATTGAGAGGATGTCCTGGACAGTCGAGAGTTGGGTGGTGTGATGGGAATAAAGAGCACACTTAATAGTTATGATGAAAAATAAATCGTACCAGTTCTATCTATCCTTTGAAAAAAGTGTTGATAAAAAAATAAATAGATTTCTGGTCACTATCCTTTGCTGGTAAAGATGCAGTCTACATTTGATTGCATATTATTTTCATTACTGATGGATGATGCATGTCTGGACAATTATATTTAGGCTTTCTATAAGTCTGAAAAATGGTACTAGTAATTAACAACATTCCCAAAATGTTTATTTTCCACATTGCTACATTTTGTCATCTGAACTTTTATTGATCAGAGCGGAATAAGTCAAACGGTCAACAATGCCTATTTACCTTGGATACTTTGTACATAGATCACACATGGAATTCTATGTACCCCATCAATTGCCAGCATACCAGAATGCCTTCACTCTGTTATGTTACTGGGTTTTATACTGCACATCCCTGTCGTTTGCATGGTCTTCGGGCATTCTATCAGTACTGAAAGAGGGGGGAATGTGTTAGATTAGTTGGGGGTCGAGGGAAGACACAAGATAGCTTTGCTGCTGTTTTGGTGCCAACAGTTTGGAAGTAACTGGGTTCTGTGCGCAGTTCACTTGTGAACTATTTGTCCACCAGACATTATGGAGACAGGCAGTGGCTTGATTGCCAATGTTTCTGTTCTGGCAATTTTCATGTGAGACTGGAGTTGTTACAATTTTGTCGGTGGTCCTTTCAGGCAGAATCCTTGACTTTCTTGGAGAAGTTCTGGAGGTTTTGGGGACATTGGGGAAGGCACTAAAACATAGAAAGGAATACATAAAGGGGAGAAATCGCCAAAGAAAAAAACAAGAGTGAAGAAAAGCAGGACGATGGGCGAGGCTGAATATCAGATGAATGGAGACCCAGCAAGAGAGTCTAGGGCAGGGTTTTCCAACTCCAGGCATCGAGGGCCGGATCCATGTTGGGTGTTCAGGATGTACCTCATTAATATTCATGAGATTAATTTGCATACAATGATTTTAAATGTATGCAATTTTTCCTCAGGAATATTAATGAGAGATATCCTTGAAACCCGTCAGGATTCCGGCCCTCGAGACCTGCAGTTGGACTGAAATGCATCCATGAAGCTAGAAAAGAAAGAACTAGCCCTTTCTTTCTCCTGAATGTGGTAAAATAAATGCAGTTGAAGTTGGTAATTGTGAGAATTTATGTAAGTCCTACTACTCTGGGGTTGAGAGTCTATCACAGATCAGTAATGCTTAGATTTACTTTTCATCCTTCAGAGGTTGATAACACGAGTTCTATTTAGATCCATACTTTAATCAACATATGAAGAGTTACTGGGGGACATGTATTTCTAAAGTGTGTATCACTCTAGGGTTCTTGGCGGAAATGTACTTATATATGCCTGTGAGACTTGATAAGATTCAGTCAAATTCACCAGCACTTCACGTCGATAACATTGGTACCTTTGAAGTCCACTCCTGCCACTTCCCGCTCTCCCCAATGGACACAATCACCTTCCATCTCATCTACAGAACACCCAAACCCAACACCATCTTCATCCGAGACTTCACCGACCTGGTCACCCCCATGCCTCACGCACACAAACAACATTGTCCTAGGTGACTTCAGCCTCCCAGGAAACCAAAATCGATGATGGAAGCTGTGCTCAACCTTCTCAATACCCTCAGCCTCACACAATACACGAAAGACCCAGCGCGAGAAAGGTAACATCCTCGAGCTAATCATTGCTGCATTGTCTTCCCTCCACTACAGCTCTCCACTCCCACTTGACTGGTGGGAGTGGGCACTTTAAGCAAGATCATTGAACTGTCAGGTTGGCATTGTAATATGCAAGTTTAGTGAGGGTGCCATTCATGGTACTGCAGGACCATGAAGCTACGTGGTGAAAGGAAAGAGTGGTGGGGGGTGCTTGCAGAGTGTTATTTTGTTTGATCTGAGAAGGGAGGATATTCCATTGAAGGTTTATTAGAAATGTATAAGACATGTATTATACCCACTGCTATGTATGCTTTAGAGACGGTCACAACCAAATACATGAGAAATATAGATAAAATGGAGGCTAAACTATGGAGGCCAGCATTACGACTGGCCAAATCTACTCCAGTAGAGGCCATACGCCGAGAATTGGGATTGACATCATGGTGAACTCTATGGACAATAAGGTGTTGCAAGCTGTTTGTAAACATGACATTAGATACAAAGTTTCCTGATGGCTTGTTGAATAATCTGGGGAATTAAATGATAAAGGAGGTCCAGAATAATGATGTTCTAAAGGATCTAACTAAGACAATATTAACCTTTCTGAAAGAGATCAATTTGAAACTACCAATGAAAAGTAATAACGTAAAGCCTTGGTATAGTAAACTCGGTAAGAACGCTATCCAGTGGGGTTCAATTAAGAGCTCGTATAGCCTGGGAGAAAAGAGTAGATTTTCCACCTATAGTCTCCAAGGGATGATTGTTAACAAGCCTTGGAAATATTTACTAAAGGTGAGCAATAGGGAGTTCAGTAGATTTATTATGCTGCTGAGGTTCAATATGCTACCTTGTCTAGACTATGTTGGCTCTTGGAAGAGAATATCCAGAGAAAAAAAGACTATGTAAATTCTGTAAAGCAGAGGTGGAAACTACAAGACATCTACTCACTGTATGTTATACATTGAGTGGTTGGTAGGAAGCATGGTATAAAGATCTAGTATGGGATAATAGATGGTTGAATCAGACCAGTTTTGGTCTTGCATTGTCATGGCAGATCCATTGGTGTATATAGGGGTTGCTTTTTAAATATGGAAGAGAATTACATCAGAGTGGGATAAACTGGGAGTTAAGTGATGCGCAATGTGCTGATTATAGCTTCTAAATATGACATCTCTTTCCTTTTTAACTTGTATAGTATAAAAGTAGACTATATGTGAAGTTAATTGAATTTTAGATTGCATTGGAAGGAATGATTTTAAACAATGTGCATTTTAATGTTTTATAAGAAACTTATGTATGATGTTATATTCTATATGCATTTCTTATAAAGTGTTTAAGGTTTTTATTAACCATATACACTATAAATAAAAAAAATAAAAAAAACATTTTGTAATGTCATTTTTCAATAATGTATTTTAAAGCTAGAGCAACACATTATGATAACATGTGTTTAATGAAAAACAGTTAAAAAAACTGTAGAGTAGATGCCATTGGAAGTTTTTCTAGTGCCTTTTTGCAACTGTTGAACATGAGTTCTCTTTTTGGGTCTATATTTCCCTGATTGAAAGCGTGTATTATCCTAAACCTACTCTGAACTTGCGCATTGTCAGCTTTATAACCTGCTTGTTAAAACAAATGTTTACTTAAACCAGTTTGGCCCTCTTGCTGAGGTGTTGTTACTGTTCTGGGTTCCATTTTACGGTGATTGGGGGGGGTGGGGCTGTCAGTGTCTTATGTGCAATGGGGAGAAGAGGTTGCAGAGACTGAAAAACTGGGTACAAATCCGCATGGTGATCTTGATTGTGTACAGGAGTTTTGTCCATGTCAGTGAAGTGGACATGAAGGAACCAGTCTCTGTTTGGTCATGTTTGTGAGTGTGGTGTTCTGATTATTTCTTGAGTCCAGATTTGTGATGGCTATTGTGCTGGCCTACTCCTTCGCAGTCGGAGGACCCTGCTGGTTCATCCAACTGTTTTATTGTGGGTTTTAGGAGTCCCAGACAAGGGTAGCTATAGATTGAAAGTGTTCTTTGGTCCGATCTTTACATGGTGCTAGTTTGTATTTTGTATTTTTGTGAACAACCTTGTTTTTGATAGATTTTAGACTAGGTGATCGTCCTCTGTGTGGGGTCACCTGGGAATTGAGCTCCATAGTTTGGTTGATAGGAAAGAAAAGGAGGATAGGCACTCAATTGATCAGCTTCTGACGGATGTAGGGCCAAGTTCATACTCCCAAAATTCAAATGTGTAACTTTAGGTTTTATTTTTATTTTGTATTTGTTTGTGCAAGTGTAAGGCGCTTATACATTAAGTAAATTGTGTTTCAACACGCCCACACGACAGCAAGGAGGGAACATGGGAATGAAAAGCAAATATAGCCATGAGCGATAGGGGTGGACCTACTTGGCCTTGTGAGAATTCAGAATGTGCAAGTGCAGAGAGAGAGAAGGGATGAGGGAGTGGGGGTAAGTGCTAGGTGTACTAAAGAGGGAAGTGCTAGGGAGGAAGCAGCTGGTAAGTGACAAGGTGAGTTGCAGCAAGATGTCAGAGATGATTGCTTAATTAGTCTGAAGTAATGCTCTGTTTGGAGAAATATGCCCAAAATACCTCATCACTGCAAACCCTATTATGGCTACTGAGGAAAGTGTCATCTTTCAACCTTTTGGCTTAACATTTAGGAGGCTCTTGGGTGTAGGTGGGTTAGCTGAATCGAACTAAAATTGTTATCAAATAGTGAAATCAAAATAGATGTGAGTGAGGCTGGCGAGAGTGGAGGGAGACAGAGCAAGACAAGCATAATGTAGGTTTAGATGTTGTTTGCAGTTAATGTACCTGTTCTGCATAAAGGAAGCGTCCATACTGCCTATGCACTCATGTGGCCTCTTCTGCGCAAAACCTATTTTTTTTCTGTTGGCTGTTCAGGCCGGGGTACTTGCAATAATCCTGCCTATGCAGCAACACCTTGATAGCTTCTACACCCCGACTACCTGTGAAGGTTTTTGCTCACTCCTATTGTAGTTATGTGTCACCAGAGGGGAGGGGCCGACTAGAGTCACCACATAACTAAATGACACTGAGACACCTTTGTCCAGCCCCTTTTTTGAATCCTTGAAATATACAACCATATGGACAAATGGCATTGGGCACTAACTCGCTGCTCCTTCTTTACACAATGTATAATAATATCGAGGAAAAAAAGCTCTTCTAGTGTGTCCTTTAAAGGCTCAGATGTTCAAGGTCTTGCTTTCGGACACTTCATTCAGTATTTTTTTACTGTCATTTTAATTTCAGGCTGCAAAGCCCGGGTTATAAGTAACAGAATGCTATGTGATTATGAGAAGTGGTTCACCTACGCTTAGTCGTCGTTGGAAGAAGGCATGCAGCTTGTTGTTTTGTTTGATGTGCATACAAGCAATAGTTTAAGGGGAAAACAACACTCGTAGTTCACCTAGTATTCAATCAGCAAGAGGCATCACTCTGGGTTCAGCTTCAAATAATATGTAGTTAGAGATAGTGTTTATCAGAAGAGACAACACTCCCAGCTCACCTTAAAAAAATATGCAGTCAAAAATAGTCATTTAAAAGAAGAAATATCACTCTTTGCTCAGTTCCAAATGATAGTTAGTCAAATGCAGTCTCTTTAACGAATGACCTTACACTCAAAGGTGCTGAGGTGGCAGAGTGGGCACTTGCCCCCTTAGTTCTTTAGCAACAGGGACATTAACCACACTCTCCTTGGCAGAGATGTTTCCAGTTTTCAGTTTCTGGCTGCACATTCTAAATGAGTCTGTGAACAATGTCAGTGTGGCTGGAGTTCAAACCTTTTGGTGTTAAAGTCATGAGCTGTACTGTCCGATGATGCAATCTTTGAAGGTAGAGTAATATTTGCTAAAAGTGCAAAGCCACCAAGGTAGCTCAGCAGGTTGAGTTACTGTTGGTGAGTTGTTGTATGTTTAAAGCTGGCTGTACATCTTATGGCTTCTGCATAAAATAGGGTGTTGTAACGAGAGAGGGTGGGTCCATTTTTGGAACTAACAATAAAAGAGAGCCATGAGACCACAGCTCAGTTTCCTAAGAATTGCTGTACACTTAATAAAAGTAGTTACTTTTGATTGAGTAGTTTTGATTGAGTAGTTTCACAAGCAAATGGCATCTTTAGATATATACCTTGCTAAAAACCTCAAAGGAAGGGGTACACAAATTGAAGGGTGGTTGTGTGGATAGTCCAGCAAACACTAAACAGTTTTAAATGCAAACGGTGGAATTTAAGTTTAAGAGGCATTTGTCACTTGTTAATGCCTTTTTTGTTGTAACTTATTAACTTGTAAACTGAGTATTTAGCAAACATCAGTGAGCCCAGCAGGGGGAAAGTCTGATTTTAACATAGATGGCCGCCATCTCAATGATATTCATGGTTCATCTATTCCTGTGGTGTCTGCTTCAGGCTAGAAGAAAGAACAGGCTCAGTAAACAATTAGACTGTAAACACGCGTGATTGACTGCTGGTCAAAGGAGCACCTTTAAGATTCCTGCAAGTATTATTTGCCAGTGGGGATGGCGGGGGAGGAGGGTAGATGAGGGCGGGCAGCAATTAGAGTGAGCAATTGCCCCTCATTGCTCTCCCCGGGGGAACTCCTATGTTTGGAGATGGAGAGCACTGTCCCTGAAGAGTCAGAAGTGCTGGAACATTGCAGTTGGTTGTGTACAGGTTCCCGTTTCTTGACGTCAAAGGACTGATTTCAGGGCAGTTGGTGTGGTGCCACTAATCATATTGTTTGGGTTACACGTGAGTCCATTTTCCGTCACCCGTGAGTCCATTTGCATGAGGCAGGTGCTAAGGTCAGCTTTATTTGGCATTCTGGGTATCCTCTTGAAGCAAGAAAGGCCCGTGATGGTGATGAGTTCAATGAGTAAGAGACATGGTGATGTTGAAGGCCACTGGTGAAAGTCTGGATTCTTGGAGACCTCCAAAGGTAATAGAGAGGGGCTATGATCAGAAAAGGGAGTGTGGGTGTGTTTCATCTAGCCAGCTATTAAACACATATCAATCTGAGATTTGTGTTGATGTGGTCCAGAGTAAAAGAGTCATTCTTGACTGCTTGGTTACAGAATCTCCAAGAACCCAAGCAATCTATTATTTATTTTTCGTTTGATTATGCAACAGTATGGCTACATTGTGTGAACTTCGGACGTAGTACACCATCACCATACCAATATAATGTCACACTTAAAGTCACTGGGGTCAAAGTTGGCAGTCACAGAAGGTACTGACAACTTTTCCCGGTTTATCTGGGTGTAGGGGAAACTAGGATAAGTAGCTGACCTTTAAACTTGAATATCATTTGTTTTCAAATGAAATGTAAGGAGAAGTTAGCAGGAGACAGCAGAAGCACTAGAGAACCAGGCTGCATGGCCAGCAGCCTACAGTAGTCAAGGAGTGTTAAAAGGTGGGCAAAGGGGCCAAGAATACAAGATTTGTCAGGGAAATCTCAATGAGGGAGTTTTAGGGGAAGAATACATTCTATAAGGGGTAAAATAAAATAAAATCACAAAAGATGGGCATTTTTAGAACTACATATGCTGATATTTATCAGCTGATTTTGTGGGATTTCATTGCAAGTGGCAATCATTTGTTTACAACTTTCTATGGAATCGTAATACTAACACACCAATAACAAGGCACTGTGGCACTGGAGCATGTTATCAGCCACAACCACCAAATTCCACAATGCCATTTTAATTTAACACTCAGTCCCCCTTCAAACAGGACTTTTGGGATCCGCGATATGTTTTAAAGAATGGAAAAATCAAACAGTTCGACAGCAGAGGCCAAAAACCAAAAATCATAAATCATAGCCTCCCTTTGCGTGCGTGCTTGAGTTCTACAACTCCAGCCACGCCAGAATGTGCATAATTTTATTTTTCCTTTTTAGTTAACTATGAACTTGTCTGACCCAGATACAAACCCATTTGTTTTACATACCTGTCAAGGACTCTCCCAGCAGAGACACACCAGCCTCCCTCCCGGCCAGCTCCTGATCCAAGGCGTGTACATCTCGAGGCCCGGGGGGGAGGACACCTGAGCACGCACCTCACACACCAGAAGCTGCACTTCCATCTTCTCGCTGGTAGAATTCAATTCCCCCCCCAGGCCTAATCGTGATAGTAACGCGCATGCAACAACAACGACGCTATTTACATGACACAGGCGCAGAAGGCACGTTTTCGAATGATCAGAACATTATACAAAACAAGGAGTCAATAACTGTTGAACCGTTTCGCAAAAGGACTGTACTTTTGGCATAGAGTCTGTGGGGGCGCGCATTTAAAAGAGGGGTCGAAAACTAGGGCACTAGTTGCAGCTGCCACCCACCTGAAGCCCTGGTACCAGCACTGGGCCTCTCTTGGGGTGACACCCAGAATGAATGCCATGTAGAAGAACCTTCTGGAAGCCCATTCATCCTCCCCCACCCGAGACAGTGCCATTTCTTGGGACAATCTATAGCCAGTTTATGGGGGAATCCCCACTGAACTCCAAGTGAACTGGTCTATTCAACAGAAAAAGCCCTACACTGAACCTGCATGCCGTTGGTCTGACTGCTAGCATGCTGGGATATCTACGGACCAATGTTGCCCGAGGCGACTACTCCGGACAATCCTGCCTCAAAAGCGGTCCTGCGGAGGGAGCGATAGTGATATTTGCAGCTGTCAGAGATCGAATACAGTCCAGTGTATTGAACTATTGAACACATTGGCTGCAATCACTTTCTGCATCAGAAACATGCAAGAACATATAGCAATTGAAGGCCAAATAAGGTCAATTCTCTTGTTAAGGAGCACCTATGAAACCTTTAAAATGAATAGGAATAAGGACAGTGAGCAAAGTCTTGTGAGACATAACGGGGCATTATGTAGCCACAGAATCATCGATGCTTCTCCCTCCACTGCTCACGTGACTGGAGTAGACAAACACAGGACAAACAGGCGGGGGCATACCAAAGTTCCGGTAGAGTGCGTGTATTGAGAATAAGGAGAGTGAACATTTTAAGGTCCTGTTAATAGGATTTTTTCCCTCTCTTTCCCCTGCAATTCCCCTCCCCACAACCTAGCAATTGAGTTGTTAACTGGCTCGGATTCACTGATGTTAGCTCTCTCTGGCTTCTTAAGATCTTGCGATCATACTCTCCAAAGAAGACCCACTTTATCCATCATCCTTTGCAGGTTCTTGCTTTGTAGGGCCTCACTGGGTTTGTATCTCATGGGTTTAAGGGCATTAGAAATAATAATGTTTCTTGGTTCCTTCATTAAGTTAAGCATTTTCTGGCCCTTTGTTGGTTGAAGATATCATGTATGGCTCACCATGCTGCCCTCTGCATGAACAGGAGGATAAAGAGGGGCTTGAAGGTTTGGTGCCTTTTTATAAGCAGGCATTTGTGGGAGATTATACACGGTGGGTTCCATGGAATATCCCAGATGTTGGTTCACTGAACTGGAGCTGCCGGATATGTGCACATACCTTGTTTCCAACACTTTGCTTTATTTGATTGGACCAGTACTATCTTCAAAGTGTGAATTGTGATGAGTCTTAGTGGGAGGTAATTCCTGATTCATTTGCCAAATCTAATTCTCCTTTAGTTTGCAATTTGATTATTTCGCTTTTCTACTTCTGTCAGATCTGGGGGAGGGGAAGTCTGGCAACCCAATTGCAACATGGCACACATACAGTCCATTGCTTATCAGCATCTGTGCTAAGCATGATTGTAGATGTTGGTGATCTCATGGAGGGACTCCCTGGCAATCTCCCTGCCTTCACTATCCCTGTTTCTCTCTTATGGAATTGGTTTGCCCAGAATGTGTTTCTATTCATATTTATTTGAAGAACGGGGATGTCAATTTTCGATCAGAAATTACTTACAGTAACTAATGTATATACGGTGCAGGCCTTCCTATGAAGGGTTCCTGTACAATAGCACAAACGAGGACAAGTAGTGATCCACTTTATGAGGGTGTAAAAATAGTGAGACATATGCCAGGAACCAAACAAACAGATTACATAATTTTTTGGCCGTTCTCGTACTATGGTTAGATTGAACATCAAGTTCCATAGCAAACCAGAAAATTGAATTGCTGATAACGATTTACTTGCCCGACAGTTTTAGCTGATATTTTGCAAACAGAAATGTTGTCAAAGCCCAGCACCAACTGGGAATTTCGGGACTGGTTCTTTCGAAAGTGAAAATGCTATTAAGAAAGCAAAAAAACCCAATGTTTTTCAGTCTTTTACCATTCTTTTAACCGATAGAGAAAAAGTCAACATTTCTGTGCAGCTCAGGGCAAAAACCGCTGGACCGAATTGGACCGGGTATGAAACAACTTGGTATGAAGAGTTGACTCGTTTTCCATGGGGGGGGGTCTAGGGTTATTCTGTCCAGTAGTTGTTAAAATATTTGACAGAGAAGGGGGTGCCACCTTCTCAAAAATGTATAGCTATATATCCCATGGTGCTTTGCAGGAGAGAGGCTTTTCAGAAATGAAAAAAAAAGCCATTCTTTTGTTGTTCAATGTGAGAGATAACCGGGGTAATAATGGGAATATTGGTATCCGGTCATATTTTCCAATACTTATTTTCGAAACGCAATTTCGTCAAACATTTTGCCCATTTTTTTTTTTCTCAAATGTATTTTTTTTATTTATATATATTTTTGGGAGTTTCGTTAGGAAAAAAAAGTGTTAAAAAAGGGGGTTTGGAGGGGAACTCACCATTTAAAAAAAAGAAAAACATTTGATTTTTTTTTTTTACGCAAAATGTTTTCGAGAAAATGGCATTCGAAAATAAGCCATTCTAAAAAGTCACTATAAACCGGGAATATTCGGGGTTAGCCATAAACAAAAAGTGGAAAAAATGCCATTTAGAGGAGGACAAAGGATAACATGGCATCAGGCTACAGGTGGGCAGGGGAACATATGAAATTGAGAAGTTGTGTGGGGGGCAGGGGACCAAGTTCAGTGCTTGACCGTTTTCACATAACTTGGGGTTATCCTGGGGATAACCAGTTTATAGTCAAAAACTGTATCAGGATTGAAAGTGTGCCACACTAAAATAATCATGGTTATTTACAGGCCTTTATGGATAACCAGGGTTATTTGTAGTAAATTGCAAATATAATTGTGGTTATAGGAAAACCCTTTTTTTTTTAAAAACAGAGAGCGAACAATTTTTTATTGATTTAAAAAAGGACTTTTACAACTACAGTGAGGTGAGGGTAATGGTGTGGCTGAAGGATATGGGTTCTGGTTTACTTTAAGGAATCAAATGGTGCAATATGGAAAGTAGACACGGCAAGTCTGTGGCCACTGGCCATGGCTGAAGGGCATGGCTAGTGGGCCCCTACGAAACCTACTGGGGCAACATGTCAAGGGGTGCATATGGAAAGAGGGCACAGCCGAAGGCCATGACTAGTGAGCCCCAACTAAACCTATTGGGGCAACATGTCAAGAGGTGCAATGTGGAATGTGGGCCCGAAAGATATGTATGGTGGCCATGGCCACCTAGTGGGTCCAAAAGAAACGTATTGGGGGAACATGTAATCTGTACACGGTTGAAGTCCATGGCTAGTGGGCCGGTATTGTTTTAAAATATACAGTTGGAATGGCCGAAGGCCTATGGCTAGTATGCCTGAAAGACATGTATAGTCAGCAGTGGCCACCTAGAGGGTCCAAAAGAGACATATTGGGGGAACATGTACAGTTTACACGGCTGAGGCCATGGCTCGTGGCCCGATGGTGTTTTAAAATGTACAGTGAGCACAGCCAAAGGGTGTGCTCACTAGCCAGTGCCAAAGGCTAGTGGGCCCGAAATACAAGTATAGTAGCAACAGCCAAAAGCCATGGCCACCTACAGGGTTCCAAAAGAAACATATTGGGGGAAGATGTACAGTGGACAAGGCTAGTGGCCCATAAAAAATACTAGCACAGATTTAACTCAACAAAACCTTTGAAATTTAGAGGATGTGGGAAGTCATGACAAGCTTAACTCGGCACATTCCCATTGCAAAGGCCATGAGCACATACATATTATAAGAGAAGGATTTCACAATGACATACAAAATGACATTATGGGGAGCATAGCATGATGCAGGACATCAACGGGATGCGCTTGATAGTTTATTTGTATAGGGCCTATACACAATGTGTTTCAAAGCACTTCAAGGCAAGGGAGGGAGCAAGGGAAAATACAATGACATTCTTGCACGGCCTTGAGACATTCTGAATGTGAAAAATTACTATCGTACTAGGCCTGACGACATTTCAGATAGTACAAGAGCTATGACAAAGATAAGTAGGGGAGGAGGGAGGAGATGAGACAAGCAACTATCGCACTAGGCGTGATGACATTTCCTGTAGAGCCGGAGAGTTGACAAGAGCTGCGGGCGGAGAGGGTCTTGGGGGGGGGGGGGAGGAGAGGAACAAAACAAGTGACTGTCGTACTAGGTCTGATGACAAGTCAGGACGTGCAGGAGGAGGAAGGAACAAACAAGGAGGGAGGCGGAGGAAAACAATCAAGCAACTATCGTACTAGGCCAGATGACATTTCGGATAGAGTAAGAGCTATGACAAAGATAAGGGGGTGTAGGAAATGAGACAGACAAGCAACTACCGTTCTAGGCCTGATGACATTTCTGGTAGAGCTCGAGAGTTAACAAGAGGTGCAGGGTGGGGTGAGGTGGGAGGAGGGAGGAGGAGAGGAACAAAACAAGTGACTATCGTACTAGGCCTTATGACATTTCAGGTAGTGCTGAAGGGGGTAGGCAAGGAACAAAGAAGGAGGGAGGGGGCAGAAAACAAAACAGCTACTATCGTACTAGGTCAGATGACATTTCAGCTAGAATAAGTGCAAAGAATATAATAAGGGGAAGGGGGATAGGGGAGAGGGAACAAGATGGGGAGAGGAAGAAAGGACTGAGAAAGGATGAGTGTTGTGGAAGAGAAGAGGGAAGCTGGAGGGGGAGGGGTAATGAAGTACAAAGGCAGGTAGACAGGAATCACAAGCATACAGCAGGGGTGAGTGTAGTGCAGCAAATCAGCAAACAGACATCGAAAGGGTAAAGCGGGGGAGGGGCTGCATAAATGGCACAGCAATTTTTCTCAAAACACTACATTTTTGAAAACTAAGTTAAATGCATAAACACAGCCAGATTTGAAAATTAAGTTAAATGCATAAACACAGCTAGTCTTGAAAACTATGTTAAATGCATAAACAAAGCCAGATTTGACAAATAGTTAAAAATGCATAAACACAGCCAGACTTGAAAACTAAGTTAAATGCAAAAACACAACCAGACTTGAAAACTAAGTTAAATGCAGAAACATAGCCAGATTTGAATAGCAACCAGAATCAGAAGCTGGCAGTGGGTGCAAAAATGCAGTGCAATCCGAAGTGCAAACTTGGGAGACAAGCAGAGAAGGAAACTGAGAGTCAAAAGAGGGCAGAGGCAAGTCCATAAGCAGGGGGAAAAAAACATAATTATGGAGGTGTGTTATGAAAGTCCAGGTTTCTAAGTAAAGTGGTGTGGCAGAAACATGGAAGTCCAAGTGAACGGATGTCATCAAATTTCCAAAGCAGTGTTCCGGTTTGGACAGGGAGCAGATGGGGGCCTTGGAAGTGTGTCTTTGAATAATGGGTTGGCTCCCGGTCCCACTGAATGGCTAATAAACCTGAGGTAGCCAATGGTGGGGGACAGGTCAAGGCAGCAAAGGAACATCATAGTGTAGCTGCCACCTTGGAAGAGGGAGAGGGCCGCTTCAGTAAAGACAAAAGCTTGCAATTGAGCACCTTCACACACACAGCACATGGAAAATAAAACACGTGCTTCCACACACACACGCTTAAAAATAAATGCAGCTGTGTTTAAAACATGATGAAGACAAATGCCCAAATTACAATGGTGGTGCTTTTCTTTCCTCATTAAGCACATTGAAATGCTGGGGGTCTGAGGCATTGATTGCGAGCCAGAGGGCTTACCTTCAATAGGCAGCACGCCCAGCTGAGGATTATGATTATGGTTATGGGCTTGAGAAGAGCAGCTTATTGAATAAAGAAAATGAAAATGATGCACGCGAGAGTGCAAGGAAAATGAAAGGTCAGATGTTGCAGGGAAGCATACTGAAGAAAAAAATTCTCATGACTTCCCACATCTGCTGAATTTCAAAGGTTTTGTTTTCTTTAGTAAGGTTTTTCCAGTGAATATATATATATTATTGCTCACCTTAACATCCCTGCAGCTAATGTTTTTTTCCTTGAATATATACGTTAAGGTGAGCAATACATTGTAACAAAACCTTTGAAATTCAAGGAAAAAACTTTAGTTGCAGGGACGTTAAGGTGAGAACGTAATGCAACAAAACCCCTTAAATTCAGCTATAGCCACCCTATATGCACACCCCCTGTTGTGCAGCCTTTGACCACCACGATGACATCACAGTGGTCTTGTAACGTTGGCTCATTTACTGGGCAATATGCCCTGAGGAGGCTGGCCCATTCCTCACTTTAACATTAAGCAGAGTCTGTCCAGGTTACCTCAAGATATAGCTATATATTTTTGAGAAAGGGGCACCCCCTTCTCTGTCAAATATTTAAATATCTACTGCACAAAATAACCTCAAACCACACATGTTTCGCAAGTCAATGCTTCATGACCAAATTGTTTCAGACCTCGTCCAAATCCATCCAGTGGTTTGGGCTGAGCGCTTTGGCAAAAATTGACCATGTTTGTCTATGGGAAAATGAATGGGAAGTAGGCCGCACTTTTGAAAAAAAATAAGGTTTTTGACACTTAATAACCTTTTAATTTTTTAATGAATCTTTACAAAACTTTTCAGACTGAGAGGGCGCACGACTCCTTAATCACTTTCGAAATTTTGGTCACATCTGTTACTTGAATCAAAGGTTATTAACAATAGAATTTTGAAAGTTAATAAAACTTTAGTTAAGGGACAGTTAAGGTAATCAGATTTAACTCAACAAACCTGTTGAAATTCAGCTGATGTGGGAAGTGATGATCATCTTAACTTGGCGTCCACCTTTGATGACCCCTAAGAGAACACATAAACATACGATATCAACCAACCAGAGATTGCACTCATTTATCGACCTCGGAAGGATGAAAGGCTACATTGGCATTGCCGGTATGCAAACGTGCGACCTGCAGATCAAACACAGATCGCAGCAGCGAGCGCTCAATGCGCTTTCTTGCTGGCCTCTAGTTCTGTTTTTCATTGTGAATCCCATCTGTTATGTATGTTCTCATGGACTTTGCAATGGGCGACGCCGAGTTAAGATGATCATCACATCCAACAGCCAATGAATTTTAAGGGTTTTGTTGCGTTAAATCCGATCAGCTTAACTCTCCCTTAACTAAAGTTTTTTCAATGAACTTCAAGGGTTTTGTTATACTATAGTTTATTCAAGGTCCACTACCCATGGCCTCTGACCACTGTACTTTTTGCACCTATACATTTAATTGCTGGCCTGTTCATAAATTGAGATGGCACTCTCCATGGCTTTTTTCTGATGCCAGGCACCCAAAAACACTGTCGCTCCAAATAAAAACAAAAACGGATGCAAGGGTATTCCGCTATTAGCTCCATTGCTGTACAATGCGTGTGTTACTGACACAAACCTAGTATAACACATTCATGGTGTGGAACACACTAGGCCTTCTTTTGTGAATGAAATTGTCATATTTAGCTTGCTTAGCAGGTCCCTACCTAAAAAGTTCACTGGTGTTTTTGCTGAAAATAATAGCAGAGATAATGATATGATATGATATGGCATTTATAACGCTCTGATACACAAGTGTTATGACAGAGACAGCGATCTTACTAGGCCAAGTGTCATTCAGATCACACAAGTGCAGGGGAAGGGGGGAGAGGAAAAGTGCAGAGGGGTATGGGGACAGTGCAGTACAAGGAAAGTAAAATAAATAAAACAATAAGAGAAGTAGGGCCTGCTGGTGGCAAATTGACCTACTTGAACCTGTATATTTTGTAATTATTTGTGTGACCTTATTGTATTTCCTACTGTACATTTTGCTATGATGTAACCTTGTAAGTTTCGCATTTTCTTGCCACTGCGCACTGCTACCCCTGGGTCTGGCGCGCACAAAAAGTGAATAAAACAAACAACCAAACAAGGGTAAGTGCAGACATAAGGTGTCAAGTGCTGGTGGTGGACTGTAGGGATACAGAAAACAGTCCCCAAGTGCCAGGGTTTCCAGGCAGGCAGTGCAGGTGTGTAACTGGCGGGGTAGGGGACTTGGGCCCAAGATCAGAGGGTGGCCAGGTAACCAGTACAGTTTCAGCCATGAATTCAGCAGGGCAGAGGAGGAGAGAAAGCAGAAGCAAAGAGGAAGGTTTTGAGGTGGTTCCGGAAACCAGAGTTGGTTCTCCTCGAATTTCAGGGAGGCAGGGAGGCTGTTCCAGAGGGAGGCCCCTGCCGAAGAAAGAGATCTACCACCAACTCGCTGCTTTGAGAAGCGCCTGACCCTGAGGGAGATGGAGGCAGATGAGCGAAGATCTCGAGAAGGAGATATTTAGGAAGAGAGAGTTGAAGGTATTGAGGTCACAGGCCCCAGAAGGCCTTGTGGATCATGCAGAGGGTTTTGAACTTAATCCTCGCAGCCACTGGGAGCCAGTGCAGAGATTTCAGTCCTGAAGAGATACGATCCCTGGGCTAGAGGCCAAGGACAAGTCTCGCAGTATTTTTCTGGATGAGTTGCAGATGGCGGAGAGTAGAAGCAGGCAGATTTATAAAGAGGCTGTTGCAATAGTCCAGCCTAGAGAGAACCAGAGATTTGGAGACAGCGAGCTTCTGAGGGAAGGAGAGGAAAAGAAGAATACCTCTAAGGAGGTGCAGCTGTTAGTGTGAGACTTCTTAGAGACGTCAGAGATGTGAGGAGAGAAGGAAAGTGTGGAGTAGAAGATGATCCTGAGGTCTTTATCCATGCAGGTGGGATCAGGAAGAGGGCCAAGAGAGGCCAGCCAGAGAGCAGCAGGAAAGGAGGGAGTGGGTGTGCCGATGAGGAGAATCTCAGTTTTACTGGCATTAAGGCAGAGGTCATTGGCTGCACACCATGCCTGGATAGCAGACAGACAGCCAGAGATGAGAGATCGAGAAGAGGTGGCCGAAGGTAGCTTGAAAAAGAGCCGAGTGTCATCCACATAGCACTGAAGGTTGGGGTAGAGAGCCGCAATGTGGTGGGCAAGAAGTTCCAGGTATTGGTTGAAAATCCAGGGAGAGAGATTAGATCCCTTGAGTACCTACCTTGATGGGTAAATCTTCTGTAAAGGGAATCAATTGTATTGCACCAGAGAACCCCTGCATGTTTATTACCTTTCCTGATAAGGGGAAGTGCCCTTCCTTTATGCATTATTTAGTTGCACCTTTATCCACCATAAAAACAAATGATTTATTACTTATTTTTACACCTACCAGGGATACCTCTTTCGGGTTAGCAGTGATTGACAGAACTGGTCACGTCAGAGCGCTCTGTGGGCTGACCTAATCGGGATAAGTGTTCAACCCTGGGAACAGGACGTTTTTAACTCCCACTCTCACCTGTATAATGTGTCACGGTGCCGTGTGGCAGAGCATTTTTATCCCAAGGTTGGGGTACTGCCTGTTGTGGTTGCTCCTGTATATACGCTGGTGTGGCATTTGGGGCTGGGGGCTGCATTTGTTGTGGTGATGATGCTTGATACTATTACTGTGGCTCTTTTCACTGCTGGGTGCCTGTGCAGGACCTGGGCCATACGAGTCACTCAGAGGCATAATTCCCGATGGCAGGTGATATGTGTCAGGTCTGCTGGTCTGCCGAGGTAGGTGCAGGGATCATAAGAATATTCCTGTCTACTTCTACATTCTCACTCAAAATGCCCTATTCTCCAACATGGTCCCAGTCCTCCAAATCTCGGCCCCTTCCCCCAATCCTCCTCCTCTACCTCCCAGTCCTCCTTGAAAACCCCCTCTCCCTGGTTGATAACCTCCTTGATAACCCTTGTTATCTGGATAACCTTGGTACCCATCCGTCCATTGCAAGGCTCTCCTTGTGGCCACCTTCCCTACAGGCAGGCTCGGAATTACTGCTCCTGTAATACTTTATTTGCTCATTTCGTCTGCACTATCTTAGCTGTCTTCTGTGCATTATCCACCACTTCCTTCTCCTGCCTTCACCTACAATGATGTACTTTTATTGCCTGAATCTCTGACCGTCCCTTAGCCTCATTCCCCATCAATGTGGCCAAATCATTATGCACATCCTTCAGGATTCTCTTCTTAAGCATGTGGTAAAATATTGCTATGCTTTTGTCCCATGGTTTCCCTGTCTCAACCCTCCACATTTCCTAAATTTGAGTTATATATTGTCCAGGATCTTGGTCTGATTTCATAGGGTGCGCCATTAGCAAATGTATATCTGGTGTGTCGGGATACGCTGCCCTTGAGGCAGTCCATCCTCCTTTTGCCTGACAATCATTAAAGTGTGCTCCATCATGAGTATCATTTCTCATTTGTACCGCTGGTTATCCAACATTCCTCCAAATATCATCTACCTAGTCACCAAACATTGCAGCAAACACAATTTTCACATCTCCTACTACTAGTGTAATGCCTGATGTCTGCTTTTTTAGTGCATATACCCACTTGCCTGTTCCTGCTGTGAGCGATGTAAGTCCCTTCACCAAATTGTTCTGATCCATGTGTTGCCAGGGCAGGTATTGTGCTCTTCTAGGGCCTTTATGTAGCAATGGAAGCTGTATTTCCGTCTGCTTGCCTGTTAACGTTGTCTTTGCTCGCTTACCTTTTACCACCACCATGCGGCCTGGCCGCACTCTGAGTCGTGGACCACATAAACTCTCTACTCTCGGTGCCACTCTGGGTGGCATTTGTTCCCTCTGCACTCTTCTATTGACCATTCCTCCTCCTCTACAACTCCTGCATTTGTATCCATTCTAATCGACTCATAGTCAAAACTGTCAGCATGCTGTTGCCCACTCAGTGCCTCTCATCATTATGGCCATCATCCTTCGGTTCAACGTGTATATTCCTAATTTCTCTACTCTTAATTTGAAATAAAATATCACCTGCTCTACTCTCATCTTTACCTATTGGCACTCTTCGCCCTTCTCCCTGTTCCAGCATTACTTGGAAAGCACTGCCTCTGTCCTTTGAAGCACTGTTTCTAACTCTCTCTGCGCTATGTTCTCTGTCTCCATAAATAATGGTTGGCACATCGCATTTGCTGCTGAGGACTGTGGGATGTATTAATAGGTGGCGGGGGCTCTCTGTCATGGGACACATACTTGAGATTAGTATAACCTGTGGCTGCTTGCATTGGGTAACATCCCTGTCATGGAGGCATGGCTATGGGGGTTCTAGGTGCATCACAGGATCCGGGGTTTACGCAAGTTGCTGGGGTAACACACGGTTCTGGGGTTACAGTTTCTCATCCCTTATGGTCATCAAGAACAGCTTCTAAATCCTCAACCATCCTCCAAAGCTCAAAATGACCTGCATTCTCTTCAACTTTGTCCTCTTATACTTTGCAGCTAAATATGTGTACATATGGCCCAATACTTCGTTATTACTTGATCCTTTTTCGGAGCAAGCTTAATACATCCTCCTCTTGTATCAGCGACCCACTCATAATGGTACTTAACTATCTTTTCCCGGTAACATGGAAGCATGGTACACACATATCTGAGTGGGGTAGTAGTATTCATGGTTTCCTCTGGTTAGCCACATGTTATTCCCCTAAACACCGGTCCGGCTGTGCCGTTCTAGCCCAACCTCCCAACACTGCACACACTGCCTGTTCCCACTCCCTTTTCTTCTCACACCACACACTTGTTACACCACACCTCTCTTCATACAACTCAACAACCACCACTCCAAACTACAACAGTTCCATAAACACCTTAAACCACAATTCCATAAAACACAATTTTATCCACAATGGTTAGACCCTTCCTCAGCCCCTCTTCAAGACGAGGGAATTTACCTCCTTAATCCTCATTATCCCAGGTGAAGGAATCCCAATCCCACCATACAATGGACCTACGCAACAAAACCACACTTATTGTTTAGACCCTTCCTTTGTCCCCTTGCCTCGGAATGAGGGAATTTCCCCTCCTCACACTCCCTTTTTCCGAGTGGACGGATCACAAGTCCATCATATATTGGACTCTACTCTACCTGCAGCGCTGTCTTTCACCCGCAATGGAGGAGATCCTTTTTCCTCTCTCTTCTTTTTTTCTCACACTGTACCACCCTGATGTCTCCTTTCCTCTCAACAGAGGAGAACCCTCTGGCCACTTCTATATAAAATAAAACAATATATATTGCCACGTGGTCCTTTATATCCACACACTCACAAGCAACTCACTCCACAAGCCCTCTCCCTTTGTTGTTTTCTCCCGCAAAGGTACACTTATGTCTATGCATACTCCCGAGCGGTTCTGATACAGGGTCCCTGTCAATTGCCTGACATGCCTTCTGGCAACATGGCACCTGCAAAACTCTTAAAGTCATGCATGTGGGACTGGTCACTGCAGACAGGAATGGCAATGCAGGGTGCGTGGCTAGGACACCCCCAAACTCACAGAGAGAGTGGGACTATGTTGGGGTCACCAGTTGTGTAGAGAGAGACGTGACTCAAAACCTGAATGAGAAAAAATGATCCAAAAAGGCCAGGGGAAACAAGTCTTATTATATACAAAGGTCTCAGACGGTCTCGTAGAACCAAACTGACTTGGAGTTTGTCACGCCCCTAAGAAGTTACAAGTTAGATTGCAGAAAAATGCTCATTATCTTACATAGGTTACAACCACCCCCATTGACTACCACCTATATAACATGCTAACATGCTAATACCCCCCCTATAGTCTCTGGACTGATTGGCCACACCTTATCTATGCCCATTCCTCTATACATGTGGCCAACTATATTGTCACTATTGATTCAAGTACACGATTGGCTAACAGGTATATTGATACAATAATACATTTTATACGTGATGTACACCCCTCTGAACCATGCACTTTCACAGTAAGACTGGCGAGGCCAACTCTGCTTTGATAAAACATTATACCTTGGCACACAGAAGCTGCACCCCTGACCTTGTACAGATGTTACAGGCATCACCTCTGCTCCTCCTATCCCAAATCACTGTACCTTCCTTCCAGAGACTGCTCCCCATTGTCTCCTTCAGATGCCAGCTGCCCAGTAATGACATGACCAGGGCACCACTCTTGGGTCTGAATTTCAGAGATGTATTTGCTTTGGTTAGGCATCTACTTGTAGTTGAAATCAGATGACTGCTCCTTGTCTGAGGGCAGTACTGCCTAAATCTTTGCCTGGCCTGTTGTCATCACAAAACCTTGTTACCTCTCTGATCAAGAGTACCAAAAGCAACCCCATACACGTGTTTCAGCCTTGTTGGGCCTCATCAGTGAGGTGACGCTTTTCCTGTCTCAGCACAGTGAGCAGGGAGTCCACGTCTGGTTGCCCCCAGGTAACTCAGGGTGACCAACCCCAAGTTCCTTGCAAATATTTCAAAAAAGGTAGCAGGCGCTCCTCTCCAGAAAGAACATGGCATGATAACCTGTTCTGATATGAGAGTTTGCAGCACACGCTTTTTGCTCACTGTACCTTTCACAGATGGGAAATATCCATTTGCATATCAGTCTTTGTCCCGCCCACATGGGCAGTCCTGCACCGAAATGCTATGGCAATTCCTCTCTGAACAAGAGTACCAAAAGCAACCCCATACACGTGTTTCAGCCTTGTTGGGCCTCATAAGTGAGGTGAAGCTTTGCCTCTCTGAGCACAGTGAGCAGGGAGTCCACGTCTGTTTGCCATCTACTGGGTGTCATCTATTGGGTGTCAACACTAACTACAAGTGATACATGCGCCTTCTGCCACACAACACTCAATCCTGGGATACTTACAGGTTTATCTAAGCCTAAACCTTTTTCCCTGGCTGGGACGCTGCATGTGCATCCCAACATTAGCTCTGGCCACTGGTCGTGGCTGAAAGGCCATGACTAGTGTGCCCCAAAGAAACCTATTGTTGCAACATGTACAGTGGCCTTGTGGGACTGAAAGAATGCTGTTGGTTCTACATGGACAATGGTCAAGGCCAAAGGCTGTGGCCACTGGCCATGGCCGAAGGCCATGAGTAGTGGGCACCCATGAGACCTATTGGTGCACTATGTACAGTGGCCAAGGCTGAAGGCCATTGGCACTAGCCGTGGCTGAAAGCCACGGCTAGTGTGCCACAAAGAAACCTATTGGTGCCACATGTACAATGGCCATGGCCGAAGGCCATGGATAAAGGTCCACAAAGTACCTATTGGTGCAATGTCGGCCTTGGTCACTGCTCATGGCCAAAGGCCACGGCTAGTTGGCCCCAAAGAAAGCAATTGATGCAACATGGACAGCGGTCAAGGCCAAAGGCCATGGCTAGTGGGCCCTGACAAAGCATATATATACAAAACAACTTGGGCACGAAGCATTGACTCGATTTCCCTGGTGTGTTCTGGGGTTATTCCATCCAGTTGTTTTTTAAATGCTTGACGGAGAAGGGGTGGCTCTACTCCCATTATTGTAGGTATATCTCCCATGCTGCATTGCAGCAGAAAGGCTTTTCAGAAATCACAAAGCAGCAATGTTATTTCTGTCCACGTTCCTGTTGCAAAGCCCAAGAGCACATATATATATATTCTAACAGAAGGGATTCACAATAACATGCAAAATGGCATTATGAGGGACATCAACAGGAGCTCGAAAAATGAACAAGATCACAAAGATGTTCTGGATTATCTTGGCTGCAGAAAGATCTCCAGTGCACGTTCCAAGCGACTACAGAAGTAATGGCTCCAAAGGAGATTCAGTGGCCCTGGAGTGCAAATCCACAAAGGAAGAGTATGCAATGGCCCAGGAGAGCTGGAAAAGGAAGGAGAGATAGACTGCAGGGTCTGACAAGGAGGCAAGGACAAAGATGGAGAGGAGAGTGTCAGCAGCAGCTGGGAATTTGGAGTAGAAGTAGAAGAAGGCACAGAGGGGCATGATGACAGAATAAACGTACTTGCTTAACAGGGAACCAAGTGTCAGCTCAAGATCACTGAGCGTTGAAAAGATGGGAGTGACGGGAGCTAACTCAGTTTCCCATAGATAACTTTCTGAAGATGTTCTGACTGGTCGTATGTCTACGTAGGACCGCGGGTGAGGACAGCGGCTATCTTGGTGTGAGATTGTATTTATTCAAAGATGTCGGCCATCTTTGAAAGAGTATGGGTTTACTGTGTAAATGTTGTACCGATTGCAGTGCAGCCAAGGCACTGCACAGAAAACTGTAACATAAGGTTGTGGACACCATATCAGTAACCATTTTTGGATCAGTGCTTGTGTCCAAGATGTACCTCAGCTCTTTGCAGATTATTGTTGCATTGCATGTCAATGTTCTGTATGAGCTAGCTCTTTAATTCAGCAATGATATGATATGATAGGTCATTTATAACTCGCTTAAAGCCAAGAGGTTTCTAAGCGCAGACCTGGGGATCGAACCTGTGTTGCTCCATGTCATCTTGCTTCCAAGGTGAGCACATTGCCCCTGAGCTATCCTCCCGAGACAATGACATTTGACAGAGTGCAGGGTAGTTAATATTTTTGCATTTGTTGTTATCGTTAATTTTGTTAGTGCAATTTTTTTCCTTTTAAATGTTCATCTTTTTTTTAATTTAATGACTCAGCAAAATGGAGGGCATAACCCAGCAAACCTCCATTAAACTCCACCCCAAGTTGCAATCACCAAAAAAGCCTTTATCTCATTTTCCAAATCTACTCCACATTTACAAAGGTATATTGTATGTATTTCTTCAGTGATTTTCCTGCAGTGAAAAATGGGTTCAGTGAATTTTCATCAAAAACAAAAAAGGTTGTATAATATTACTAAGGAAATTGTTACACGGTCTTACACAAAGGTAAACAATACGAATATCAAATCCAGACACAAACATGTTACATCCTATATTATTGGGGTTACAAGTATAGCCCCCTGAGTACTGTCAAGTGGGAGGCCGTCCAAGCTACTAGCTTCTTGCTACATATTATGTCTCTTGAGTTTGGTTTTATTTGTTTGGCTTTGTATTATGTAATATTATGTAATATTATCTGTTGATACCTGCCCTGTGATTTGTTCTATTGTTTGCATGGACTTGTAGGCTACTGGATAGGGACTTCCATAGTTCCAGATGTTTTTGATCTACAACTCTGCTGTATTTAGTGGTGATGGGTCATGACATGTATGGATCAAAACAACTGGAGGGTGACAGGTTAGTTAGCCCTGAAAGCCTATGGCTTACATCTGTTTGTCACGGTTAATTACATGGCATACGCCAGCTAGGGAAGTCCATCCCCTACAATGTATGTGGAGCACAATTAAACGCTTATTTTTTTAATACACTACGGATTCTTTTGACTAGGGCTCCATCCCGTCTCGCTCCCAACCTCCACAAACACCCCCTGTCACAGTGGACTAGGAACCAGGCCAGTGTGTATCAATAAGATATTTATTAATGTATTATTTAGTGAAACAGGAAAATCAAACAATTTCATAGCCACCAATGTTGTGGCAACACAAAATGCAATAATCTCTACAAAACCATCAGGTTAAGATCTACTATTACAGTTAATTCTGTTTTTTTATTTTATTGCAGAACAGAAAAACAACAATTTACCACAAAGTGATATCACCAACAGTTAAGCACTCCCCCTGCAACCATAGAAAAATGGGTTTGCAATGATTAAATACTACTGCTATGGGACAGTACACAAGGGTACTTCGGGCTGCTTCCACAAAAGGACTAATCAGGCTTCAAAACAGACTAGCTAGCACACTTGGGAAATTTGATTTGAACACAGGCAGTAGATAAGAAGTAAAAGTCAAAAATAAAAGGGAATATAATTCGAAACTGTGATCAGGATATGATAGAGGAAGAAGGATAGAATCCGAGAAACACTTTTTCAAAGGTGGAAAGAAATATTTAGAAAAACGAAATTGCAGATCTCACTAAATTTTGCTGGAAATGACAGGCAAGCCCAAAACCATGAAAAACTAAGGAAAGTCAATACCAAATCCACGCTCAGAATATGATAAAATTCAACCAGTCACAGCTTCTTTCGAGAATGTGGATGGACTGACTGAATCTCTTCTGAACCCCTTAGCTAAAGCCATTGATGAAATAGCTCCGCTGAAAAATAGGAAGGTTAGCAACCATGTAAAAAATCCCTGGTTTTCAGAGGAGTTAAAAAAAACTGAGGGTAGAAAAGAGGAAAACCATCTACCAATGGAAAAATATGAAGAAGAGGACAGACTTACCTATCTAGGCACGGCCAATACATTTAAAATGGAAGCCATAAAAGCCAAAAAGGATTCATACGAAGGACGTATCCAAACTGCTCAACATGACTCAAAGGAAATATTTGCTATCCTCAGGGAATTGGAAAAACCTTTTATTCATTATCAGAAATCCATAGTTAAAGATCAGGTGTGGGGTAAGCAAATACAAGATGCTATGATTACTAAAACTTATAAAATAAACAATGGTAGTGCCCAATTTTTAAACTCACGAGCTACTGACCATCATAAGGCGGTCCAAGATCAACCATCTGTTACTCTGCCCACCATACCTAAGTTTAACTTTAGGAGTATATCAGAGGATGAACTACGTACCACTCTGGCTAAACTCCAGCCCTCTGTTTGTAAATCATCTGCGAACACTGCTTTCTCCAGCCAGGGCTGCCAAAAGGTTCCCATATCATCACATTCTCCTTGCAGGCCCACCACGGGAAATCCTTAGCGACCTTGCTCGGGACCTGATGAAGGTATGTCATCCTGCCTGAGAATTGTGAGCATTGGCATCTGAGGGACCTCATCCTGAGAAGATCTTCAAGCACCAGAATAATGCAGGATGCCATGAGGCCCAGCAACCTCAGAAAATCGAAAGCCGGTATATGTTGGGCATTTTGAAACCTCCTTGCCATCTGCAAGATATTTTGAGTCCTCAATTCAGGGGGGGGCAAAGACTTCCCAGAGGAAGAGTCCAGGACTGCTCCAATGAATTGTCATATGGGATTTCTTCAAGTTGAGGGAGAAACTCAATTTGTACAGTGAGTGGCAGGTGCTGTAGAGATGTTTCAGAGCCTGTTTTGGAGAACGGGCTCTGATCATCCAATCATCTAAGTAGGAAAAGATCTGAATCCCTCCCCTCCTTAGATTTGCTGCCACCAACACCGTCAACTTGGTGAAAACCCTTGTGACTGAGGTGAGCCCGAAAGGCAGTTCTCAAAATTGATAGTGAGAACTGCCAGTGGTGAACCTCAGTTACTTTCTGTTCTTGGAATGTATAGGCACATGGAAGTAAGTATCCTGAAGATCGAGTGACACCATTCCGTCCTGGAGCTGAAGGGTCTGGTGGATCTGCAAAAGAGTGTCCATCTTGAATATGTTGTTCCTGAGGAACTTGTTCAAGTGTCTCAGGTCCAAAATGGCTCGCAGTCATCTGCCTTTCGTGGGAACCAGAAAATAGGTTCAGTACCAACCTTGGTTTTGATCCACTACAGGCACCCTTTTCACAACACCTTTCTCCAGCAGGGAAAGAATCTCCTGCAGAAGGAGTGGGTCTGGTTCCCAAGGAGATTGCCCTCTTGGGGGAAAATCTGGGTGCCTTTTTAGAAATGGGTATACAGTACCCCTGTGCCCTTACTGAAGGTCCCAAGCATCCAAAGTAATGTAGTGCTATTCTTCAAGATGCTGAGAGTGGTTTTGAGTAATGGTTTTGAGGAATGGCTGTGGCTGTGGCAGAGGACAGTGAGGAGGTGCCTGCCTGAGCTTTTCTTCCTTCAAGATCCCTAGAGCCACATGTACATTTCCTTTGACCTCTTTGGGTGGACTGACCTTTACCTCTTTGACCAATAGAAGAGTAGAAGAGAAAAGGAGGCACTCTCCAAGGGCATGTGGTACAGCCCATAGAGCAACCAACTGATTGGAGTGATTGGCATGCTGCTTCCTTACCACCACTAATGATGTTGTTGAAACCATCCCTCATCTCTCTTTCAGGAATGTTTTTAGCTGCTTGGGAGATTGCATTTCACAAAGTGAATGTATATGTTGCTAATGTGCAAGGCACATTAAAGGATTGGTGTGCCATACTCCCAGCAGAGAGCACCCTTTTCCCAGCATGTCATATTTCTTGTCATCTGTATCAGGTGGGATAGATGGATATGCAGCTGCTTTGGAAGTGGAGTAGCCAACTTTACCACCAAACTCTCAAGAGTAGAGTGCCTAGAGAGAAATTCAGGATCAATAGCCGATGGTCTATATTTTTTTACCAACTCTATATTAACAGCATTAGTAGTATCAGGCTTTTGCCAGTTTTCCAAGATAGTATTTCTGGGTGCGGAATGAAAAGGTAGCACAGGTTCTTTTGGAGGGCCCTTGTCAAGGATTCTGTTAGGTCATTCTGTACAATGTCCTTTGCAGGACATCCCCGACCCAAATATTCTGTGACACAGTTCATCACTGTCCTGCAGGCAGCACTTGGATAGGCAGCTGTGTCAATTGGAGCAAATTCCACTTCAGTGGAAATGTCTAAGCCACTGGCTACATTCCTTAAGGAAGCTTCTTTTAAATGCGATTCCCCCGATATGAGCCCCTCAGGGACTCATAGGCATGCCAAAACATAAATACCCGAAGGGCACAACATCCTCATCTTCCTTGTATTCATCAATAATAGATCCAAAAGATGGAGCTGAGATTGAGGTTGATGGATTCTACATCAATGGCTTTGACGTGGAAGCTTTTGGAAGTTAACATATTGAAGCCTTTTATTAAATTATTATTATTATTTTGTTTCGATATCCCCCTGCTGTCGCCACTGTCAATGCTGCTTGAGTATGCATTTCAGAGGCCTACTGACTCTGGCTTTAAGTGTTCAAGTCAAAGCCTCCAATGATTCCTTTACGATTTCTGAGGACACAGTGGAATTGGTAGCTTTTTGTTCGCTCTTTCAAGGGACAAGGAGGGAACGCCTTTGAAAAGACATCCATCATTTTCTGACAAAACTTCTCCCAATTGGCTGCCGAGGCAGTCTTATCTGGGAAACGTACCTGTCTCTTGTTGGGTGAGGAGTCGGAAGACGAAGAACAATGGCGTCTCTTCTTCAATTTCCTTCGTGAAGATGAAGACAATGAATGATGCAAATCTCTCCTAGAATTCTACCGCTTAAAGTATTTTGAGATTTGTTCAGGCCTTTTAGGTGATTTGTCCTTTTGGACTCCTACCTGCAGAATATTTCCTGTTCGAAGGACTAGAGTGTGGATATTTAGAGACGGAATGACCTAGGATGAGTTTTGTCTTCCTCTCTTTCAAGGCCTTGTTAGACTTTGACTGACAGGAGCTGCACTTGATAACTTTGTGCTTGTTACCAAAGCACCAGAGGCATATCTTGTGCAGATCTTCGATCAACATTTTCAAATCACAGTCCGCAAACCTCTTAAAACCGGTCTTGGAGTAGGCGTACTCACTCGGAAGAATTCAAATAAGTAGAAGAATTGCAGAGGCAAGTTGAAACGTTCCAAAACATGCTGTGCATGCAGAAAAGCAGAACTGAGGCAATAGCGCAATGCCTGCTATTTATACCACTGTCGATGTCACGTCCGATAGCAGGAATGGAAGCCACAAAGGGACATCAACTCGACGACGCACAGTGCTGTCATAAAAAGAATGCAAGCAGGATAACGGTATATCAAAGTTGAGGAATCTGTGGGAGGACACAATCCATTAGAAGCAGTGGTTCCTGCCACTGCATTTCCATGCTTAAAACAAAATACATGAACAGGTCAAAAATTACCATTCCATACTTTACAATTCCCCTGCATTTGTTCGATAGAGGCACAAGGAATGTGTTTGAATCCTGTTCATTTCAAAGTGCACCCATTTCTGAATTCATGACGCTCATTAAAATGTGCAGAAACACCTGCTTACTTTTGTAAATGTGAAAATGGGATCAAAAAGGGAATTTGAATGTGTGCATCCAAGAACTTTGTAAAAAACAAAGGCCCTCATTCCGACTCAGGGGTTAAGGGGTTTACGGCGCCGTAAACGGCGCCGACCCTTAACGCCTGATTACACGGTTCCCTTTGCGGGATGGCTTTTAACGGCTGCTTTTTGCAGCCGTTAAAAGCCATGCCGCAAAGGGACCTTGGCGATAATTACGGCACCGTAATTTACGGTGCCGTAATTATCGCCTTTCCCCATTCCCATTATGCCCTATGGGGCAAAAATGGGAATGGGGAAGGGGCCATTGGTGAATGGGGAATAACCGCCCCACTCACCTTGGAATGGGGCGGTAATTCCGCCATCCACCATGGCGGAATTGCAACCTTAGCGGCATGGACCATGGTGCTAACAGCACCATGGTCCTCCGCCAAGGTTGTAATGAGGGCCAAACACATCTTTTTTAGGTGCAAGTGACGAGAAGCTCTAGAGCATATTATTACTTGTGCCAATAACATTTTGAGACTAGGCCTCATACTGTAGATATAGGCTATGTATTTTTTGCCAGAGACAGAGCTCATAACATTGCTATCCTTCTTGATATTATTTAAAAAAATGTATTTATTGTTTGGTTTGAATAATAAAACATTTTACCATTCAAAAAAGCATGTAAGCAATGTCAGAGTTTATGTCAGAAATGCTTGACTCTGTTTCAGCCCTACATGTCTTTCTGAGGTAATTGATTTGCAGCCATGGATTCTACCTGTTATTAAATAAATAACCCTAGCAGACCTGAAGGTGTCAAACACAGCAATATGAAACATCATGCACACCTCATGTGTGACTGACTCTTCCAAGCCTTAAAGGCTTTTGAGTGTCCCATGCCTGTTCTGTTATCAATATCATATTTAGTTTAGAGATAACCTTGCATTTTCTCACTTCCCTCAACTCTGCTTAATCAGACTTCGTGGTGAATTCCACTCCCAGGTAATTATAGCACAGGACTTGCTCAATGACTTTTCCACCAATGACCAAGGTGGGAATAGTCACGGGTTTGTGTGAGAAGTGCATTAACTTGGTCTTTTTGAAATTCGGTTGGAGGTCATGCTCTGCAGCATATTTGATCAATACTCCCATAGCTCTTTTTATCCCTGAGATGGTATGGTATGGTATGGCCAAAGATTATGAGGTCATTGGCGTATGATAAACACCAGACACTGACCCACATAATCTTTGGCGGACGTGTGTATACAGCATATAATGCCCTAGGGAGATATATATGAAAAAACCGGGGCAAGGGAGCAGCCCTGTTTTACTCCACGAAGAATGCTTATTAGTGCTGAGATTAGGCCCTTATTATCTAATCTGATCTGGACAGAAGTATTCTCATGGGTGCCCATAATTGCCAATGGGAGGTTGTTTGTGCAGCCCAAACATTTCATTTTTGCCAAAGTTTCCCCCTATTGACCGTATCAAATGCAGCCTTGAAATCAATCATTACCACATATAGGCCAGGTTGGTGTTTACGTTTAGCTGCCGTGATCAGGGAGTCAAGCGTCCATAGACATTTGCCAGTCCCTGAGCCAGTCCCTGAGCCAAAGCAGAAGTCCATTCAGAAATTACTAAACAGAACATTGAATTCCCCCAGATTACCAGTCTTTCCAACAATAGAGATGCAATGTTTTTTTGCAGATGCGTCTAACATTGCTAGTAGCCTGAAATTCTCGGGGGCAGTTCTAGGCCCCTTCTTGTGAACAGGGACCAAGATAGACCTCTGCCACGATATGGGAGTCTGGCCTTCCTGGCTTAATTTGTGAAATAGGTGGTAAAGTGTATCTTCCCAGAAAGATGCCTTCTTCTTCAATAGAACATTAGGATGTCCATTAGGGCTGGGGGCTTTGGAGTCTTTCGGGGAAGAAATGTTTCACCCAATTTGCTTGCGGGTGAAGTTGATAGAACATTTCTCACACGCAAATATAGAGTTCGAACTCAGGACTGTGGGATCATGGATGTTTTCCTTAATATGGTTTGACCACTCATTTTCCCCAATTGCACAGATCTCTTGGGATGAAATGTCAGAGTTAAACCCCCGAAGTAGTATACAAAACATACATGAGTCCCCATTATTCGCAATTGCAACCAAGTATTGCCACTGTGCAGTTTTACCTAAAGCTAGCCAATCCTTCACCCACCTTCGATATCTATTTTTGGCTTTCTTTAGTGCCACCAAAGCAGCTGCCCGATCACAATGCAGCTTGCTGATCTTATTTAACTCACGTTTGAGGGAGTTTCTTTTACTCTTTTATTATCCTATCAAATCGGTATTTCTTGTTGTTACAGATCATTGAAGGATTGCGTTTATATACCGCTAAAGGTAGGCTGGTGGCTTTAATCTTTGCTTCGATTCCATCAGCTGTTTAAATCAACAACACCATGGAGTCAATCTTCACTCTGGGAAGAGAAATATCTTCTTATACTCTCAATGCTCCTATCTGTCCAGCGGATTCTGCTTCCTGCATGTTTTCTTTCCAGTTCCCCAACTGACCCCCAGCATAAGGCGGAGTTTATCCCCGCTATGTGTAGTGAAAGCCTGCCATGATCACTGACATTCGTGTGATAGATGTCCAGCTTTCGAATATGGTTTTGTCTGCAAATTACAAAACACGTAATCCAGAGTGGATGACTTCTTCACAAGCCACCATGTACTATTTCCTGTGATATCACCCTCAACTCTTTAGTTCATGAGAAACCAATCCCAATCAGGCAAGGAGTCAACCCAGGAGTTACCTTTATGATTACCCTTAGCAACCAGGTTAATGATCGACTTGCTTTCAAAGAAACCCGTTTCATTTATTACATAGAGGCAGTTACAACTTGCATTTGTGTAGAAATGTTCCTCTCACACAAACCGCCAAAACATAAGGGCTATCAATTTTAGTCTCTTTTTTTTGTGGCTGTCAAATGATTTCATACACTCATGACGAGGCCTCCATAGGGGCAGCCCTGAAGGCCTTTCTTAGCCTGTACTTGGAATATCTGGAAGCCATCGATCAGAAGTTCAGACATTAACCACACTTCTTGGAGTAGAAAAATGTCCCTCTTTATTAGAAGGTCTTTGGACCCCCTGGGCTCAATGAGATGGGAAAAGCCTCTTGTGTTCCAAGTATTGTTGCCCACTTCTCAGTTTCCAGCAGGTAGGCTGTTGCCACTATTTGTAACCAGCCAGTTCAGTATTCCCAAAATGTTGGCTTGCAAGGCAGAGCTATTGTTAGGCATATTTAGAGGGTTGTTATTAGTGGTGGTTTTGTCTTTTTGAGTTCTAATTTCTAACTGCTGAAACGGTTTGGTAATAGTCACCTCCTCAACCACATCCAGCTCATAGCCTAACTCTGCTTATCAGGTGCTGTAAGATCTAATCAGTTGGGCGGTTTCATCAGTACCTCAATAGATTTTGCTGAATTGAAACTTGGGGTCGTAGAATGGTTCAACGAAAATCAAAGTCCTTAGTGTCCAAAATCCTGAGCGGGAGTATTTTGCAAGATAAGGAGAGAAAATCAGCTCTATTAATTTGAGCATGTAGTTTGGGTTTACCAGTGGCTTCTTTTTTTAATAGTGATGGTGCGAGGCAAGTTATTTGCTTCTAACTCCAAAATATTATCGCAGGTAATGTTTTCATCATTTCCAGAGTCTATAGGTTGTGGCTGTATGTTGATGCCGGAGCTAAGGGTTATCATTCAACACCCAGCTAGTAAGGGTGCCAATGGGTACAGTGTTATTCTCCCTTTTCCTGGTGATATGTTATGCTCTTTTAGCAAGGGGGACCAACTTAGAAGCCTCCTGAAGCCAACTGAATTTGTGTGGGATCTAGGTTGATTGTCCCCACCTTGCAATTCAATTGCTTTCTTTTCCTCTGTTGTTTACAGGTCAGGTAAATAGTGGAGTATTCAGTGTGGAGTTCAGCCTCCTGCCTCCCCCTCTATCACAGTGGAATCAGAGTTGCCTGCTATACTTATTTCTCTTATAGAGGCAAGAGGATCCTGATTTTGAGAGGCATGAGGTGTTGCTGCAACAATCAATTCATCTAGGTCCCGGTCATCCTCATAATCTGGGGTACTGTGACTGGTCAAGAGCGTAACCTCCCCCAAAATCTTTCCACACAGCTTCAATAGCAACTTCATAGCATACTGCAGTACTGAGATTTAAACATGTTCTGTGCAGTTGTTATTAAAGTTAACACTTGAGGGTGCATTAGAGCCACTTGGTTGGTAGGGCACATGTTCGGTGATGTTGAAAGTGTTTGACCCCTGTCCTCCATTGTTTCCAACACTGGATTCTCCTACTTAGCTAAATTGATCACCACCCCCTTTATGTGTTCTCGTTGCTCCCCAATTCCTAATATCTGTGGGTGTTGTAGGTCATTTGGTGTGAGAGGGTCCCTACGAGAGTAGCACAGGGTCAGCAAAGAGTGGTTATTGTCCATGCGTGAAAAAAGAGATCTCAGAGTGAGTAAAATTGGTAGTTCCACTGGGTGGTTCCTCATTAATTTGTAGCGGAATGGGTACTGTCAGTGCCATAGGAGGTAGGTTATATTTTGGGGCTGAAGAAAAGTATGAATCGATGGAGCCACATATACCTTCTCTGTTAGGATTACCTCTAGGAGAGCAAGTTGCATGTGCTCTAGAGCTATTTGCTTTGGATCCTTTACCTCGATTTTGTGCCCCGAGCATGTTGGGTTCTTAGCACGCTTGGCACACTTTTCTTCAGTTTGTAGTTGTTGGATCTCAAACTCATTTTCCCAGGCATGTTCAGGCTGGAATCAAATGGAATAGGGGGATCCAAAAAACGAGTAGCTATTTGGACCCTCCCACAAGCACAGATCAGTAGGTGTGGAGCAATATCTCGCACTGGTCAGTGTAAATAGCCACACTCAAAGGGAATCACGCAGCAGGATACAAAGTGTTTGTAGCAGTCTAGATGAGACTGTGGAACAATGGTGGTTGGGCAGTCTCGGCACTTTATTGTTATAACCGTTCAGGTACTGTAAATGATCAGCAAAGGTAAATTGTCCAGGCTGCTCCAGACTATGGCTCTCAATACTCCCTCAGAGGCACACTTCCGGAACGCACTACTGCATGAATAGAATAGACAAGGACTTACTTGGAAGTCATTTGGTGAATCAGTACTGCCTCCCGCTTCTGCTTGTAAATATTTCAAGGAGGGTAGTTGGAAGCCCCCAGTTTCAGATAGATGTTTCAATCAGAGTCTCCGAGCTCTCCCACATAGGCTGCAGCGACTGTAGTATACTCGACCACAACTCTGCTATACTCCGCTTGGTGCCAAGTTTTTGTAGTGAGCTCCTCCGTTAGCTGGTCAGGCAGGCAGGCAAGGAAAGAAAGGAAACCCTAGGATCGCGGCGACTGCAGTATAACTCAACCACAGCTCTGCTTTATATAAGTGAAGTTGTTAGACCCGTGTACATCAATTGCAAATTAGAAGAGAGAAGAGATAAAAAGAGAGAGACGGAGAGGGAGAGGGAGAGAGAGAGAGAGTGAGAGTGTGTGAGAGAGAGAGAGAGAGCGCTATTTGTACAACCATGCCATAGCAGTGTTTTTATGGATCACTGAAGTAGGTTTGGTGTAGGGCCTTCAAAGAATAAAATCAAAAACACACCTAAAAGAAAGCAGCAGTTGAATGTTTAAGAGTAGTACCCAACCTGCACTGTTAGCAGTTTACTGAACTTTGGTTGGCATGCAGTCGTAGGTGCTTTGTGAACATCAGACAGGTTCATCCAATACCGCAACTCACAAACGTCTACTGCAGGGGGAGTAGCATAGAAGGGGCCGTTAGATCTAGGCTCACTCCACTGGTAGATTAAGTTCTTCACATAGATATGATCAAAAGGAAAAACCAGAGAGGAGGTGATGTAGGTAGAGAATTAAATGCAGCAGTGATTGTCTCTTCAGTCCTTGGTGGCAACATCTGTTGAGAGATATATTGTATTGCTTTTGTTAGGGCAGACAAGTAACTTTCACATTCATCCCCCAGAAAAGATGCAGCCCTGTGAGCATCAGATGCT
The DNA here is from genome assembly GCF_040938575.1 of Ambystoma mexicanum. NCBI lineage: Eukaryota > Metazoa > Chordata > Amphibia > Caudata > Ambystomatidae > Ambystoma > Ambystoma mexicanum. The sequence continues at coordinate 224,496,909 of NC_090925.1, forward strand.
CTGATTGTAGATAAGGGCGTGTGCATGTGCTTCCCTGTAATCACCTCTTGTGGTGATAAATGGTGATCATTACAGGGATGCGTGCACATGGTAAACAGAGCAAGGGCCAAGCAGTGACCCAGTTCTTCTTTATCGTGGTACAAAGCTTTGATATTTTGCTTTTTAAAAGACCATTTATCCTCTCCACAACTCTGTTGGCCAGGGGGAGGTAAATTGTGCACATCCGATGCTTGATGTCTAATAATGCTGTGATCTCTTTGAAGAGTCCATTGAAATGTTGCGTGCTGTTATCAGACCTGAATACATCGCAGGCGCCCCACCTTGGAAAAACCTTTCTGACCAAGAATTTGGCTGCACATTTTACATCGGGGTGTGCACAAGGAAAAGCCTCAACTGACTGTGAGAAAGGACTTACAACCACTATTAAGTAGCGGTACTTGTTACACCTTTCCCCCATGTCTGCATAGTCTATGGGGGTCATTACAAGCTGGGCGGTAAGGGGTTAACGGTGCCGGTAATGGTGCCGGAACCTCTAACCCCTTACCACCCTATTACGAGTCTGCTTGTGGGACCCACAAAGGGCGCCTGGTAAAACCAGGCATCCTTAGCAGGTCCCACTAGCAGACCAGGGAGCTAACAACGGGCCCGTTAGTAACAGGCCTATTGTTAACTCCCTCCCCATTCCCATTGAGCCCTATGGGGGCTCAAATGGGAATGAGGATGGGTTCCCTGAATGGGGAAATACCGGGTCCTCCAAGGTTGGAATGGCCCAGTATTTCCCCATTCAGGGAACCCGGACCCGGTATGCGGTATGGGGGTAGCCATGGCGCTAATAGGTCCTCCTGTATATATGCAGTGATATGGTGTTTTGAAACATGAGAAGGATAATGCAGCTGGTCGAATGCGACTGGTAGCAACTCGTGCAGCATAACCACTTTGCTGAAAGTTTCCTGACACCATAGCAAATCTGTAAGAGACTGCTTACAGCCTCTCTTCAACCATAGATCCTTTTCTTCCTGGGGTGCCCAACCCTGCAGCTCAATTAGTTGCACAATTGGTAAGGAATTGTCATAGTCTGGTAACAAATCTTTGCTCTGCGATACTATTGAGTACACTGAAACATTTGGGACAGGAAGTTACGCTGCTTGGTTTGACGCCACATGCACAGTGGCGTTACCGAGTGAGACCTTGTCCATGTTGTTAGTATGGGCGGGCATTTTTACCACCGCCGTCAAAGAGGGTTGGGACAGTGCATCAATCAATGTATCCAGCAGTGTTGCATGATGTACCAGGGACCCATCAGCCCTCCTAACACCCCTTCTCTTCCAACATGCCAGTCCTCCGTACACTGTGGTGGTGACGTAGGCGGAATCAGAATAGATGGTGATGCGACACACTTGAGATGCTAGAAGTGCCTTAATGAGTGCTATATGTTCTGCTGCTTGGGCCGAATAGTGCATGAGTAGTCTATTTTACACCAGTCCCTCATAGACCCTCTCTACTATGCGAACCACTGCCTCCCCAGTATGCCTCAAACCAGTCCCCTGGTCAATAGCTGCTGACCCATCAAGAAAAAGCACCCCACATTTCCTCTAGTGGGCTGTCCCTCACTTTTGGGATGTTGTCTTCCTCTCACTCGAATGTCACACATTCATGTACCGTAAGGTCTTCCTCTGTGCAAGGTTCTGTCAAAAAGGTGGCATGATTTACAGTTTCACACCTAACTGTAGGAATGTTCGGGCCTGACAGGATAATCTCATATACGGATGCCCGCTGTGTAGTCAGAGCGGATTTGGAATGCTCCATGGTGGCAAACACTGCATGCTCCACGTACAGTGTTACAGAACATCCAATGACAATTGTGGCACTTTTCTCAATACAAATACAGCTGCAGCAAGTTCTTGTTCGCCTGGGAGCTGGGCCTGCATCAGAGAATCTAGCACTGCACTGTAGTAGGCCTCTGGCCTGTGGCCCATCAAGCTCTTTTGTGTAAGTACTGCAGTCATTGGCCATTGGAATGGGAAAAGAAAATACAACTATTGGGTGTAATCATGTGTAGCTAGTACTTGGCAAGAGGAAATGACCTCCTTCAGATTGTTGAAGCTGTTAAGCATGTCTTCTGCTCACGCAAACTTATATATCCTTTTTCGGAGCCTCCTTGAAGCCCTGCAATAGGGGCCTGCTGTATGCAGCGTAACCTAAAATCCAAAATCTACAGTAGTTACATAACCCTAGAAATGTCTGCATCTCTTGAAAGTTTTGGGCCGGGGTGTGCTGCGCACTGAGGTGGCACGACTGAGTATAATTTTTGTTCCTGTGGACAGATATCAGCAGGCCCAAATAGAGCACTTCTTGGAGGCAATATTGCAGCTTCTCCTAGTCTACCTTGTACCGCTTGTATGCCAGCAGCTGCAGGAGAGTGGAAGAGTCTTTCCGACACTGCTGCTCACTGTTACTACACGCAAGATAATCATGATGATACTGAATGATGGTACTGGGCACTTGAATGTTCCCTATATCAGCATGCAATATCCTATTGAAGATGCTGGGGGAATCACAGTACCACTGGGGCAATCTTGTGTGGTTGAAGCACATCTCTCCATGCGTAAACACAGTGAGGTACTGTAAATCAGGTTGCAGGGGTATGGAGAAGGCGTTTTAAAGATCCACTACAGTAAAGTGGGTCACCCCTTTACGGATACTGCATAGGATTGTTGCAGGGTTCAGAACTACAGGACATTCTGCCTGGACAGTATCATTTAGATGGCAGAGATCCTGGATCATTCTCCGGCTCGCCCCTTTTGCCTTTTTGAATGGATAGAAGCTGTGTTGCATGGGGAGCTGGAGGGTCCACTTATTCCCTGATTCATGTGGGCCATAATGGTGTCCTGTATTCCCTCATCTGTCTCTTTACTGAGCAGATACTGTTTAGCTTGAGGCAACACTGCACCTGGCTTGAGCGTTATTTGGACCAGTGACACCCCGTGCAAGAGCCCTACATCGTGGATATTGGTTGCCATAATCTTTCTGGGACCTGCTATAAGTCAGTTTCAGTGAATGGGGGCGGGGCGACAAGGGCCATTAAGGAACACTGTACCTTTCGATATTGCACCAACGTATTCTAAAGCCGAAGCATGCACCACCCTCCCTGCACTATAGCCCCTGTTGAAACCCCCTCCCCCTTGTTATCTTCCAGAACCCCTACTGCATACGTCCAGGCCTCTGCTGCATCCAAAAGCACTTGGGAGTCTGGGACGATCTGCTCCCCTTCCCAACTACAGTGACATAGAGGAGGAATGGTTCAAGAAAAGTAGACCAAAGTGATATTAGGAGGCGAACAAACAACAGTCTTTTTGAGAAAAGAGGCAACAAGTGTATTGTGTAAATGTTGAAATAGGCAGAGAAGGAAGAACTTGATAGGAGGCCAGTAGTAACTCATGTTAAAGTCGATAGAGGAAGTGCCATGAAGTTTGGGAGTGCGGCGAGCTGATTGAAGAGCTATTTATAGATAATAAAAGCAGCAAGGTTCTGTGGGGTGAAGGTCAGCCCTATGCAGGACCAGATGGTGGGGGGTGCAATCCTTTGGAGAATAAGGGCAGTAGATGGTCAGATGGTCAGAAGGGAAAAAAAGGGAGAAATCCAGGGGAGAACAAGCCAGAAGGACTGCCTCACCATCTTTTTCTCTCTGTCACCACACAGAATCCAATCACTGGTGTGGCACTGACAGGACTTCACACTAACTAGTCTTGGGGTTCACATACCCCAAAATCCCATGTTCAGCCAGTCATCAGAAAAGACAATCAGGTCCCTCAACCAAACTAACAGACTCTAACCTGCACATAAGAGTGGGGGAATTCTTCTCCAATGGAAGTACTTAAGACTTTTACTTCTGAGTTTAACCCAAGGCCTGAGAACCCCAACGGAACAAAGATCTTGTGGGACTGCTCAGGGTTTGGTGAGAAACTGGTGGAAATTAAAAAGAACCACCCTAACCCTTCGTTTTTCAAGTTCAAGGAGCTCCATGCACCTTACCTTAGGTGGCTTGTTGAGTAAACAATTCCTTAATAGAACCTGTGAATTTGTGTTTGGGTTCTTGGAATCTTCTTTGGTCCCAGGTGTACTATTTGACAGGAGAGTTGACACTGGATCTGTATAGATGGGGTGGTTGACATGTTGATTGAGAAATTAAATAGTTAAATGATATATGTATGTAGGAGATGCCATAATGGGACTGATTCCAGCTTAAGGTCATTCTCACAGGTAGGGTCTGTCAAGATTAGAATTAAGACTCGGTTGCTTGATTTACAAAACGTTTCTCAAAGGGAAAGTCCCATTGACAAGCACCTTGTAAATCAGGCCCAACATGTGGTTATGGGTGCACAAATGCACAAGTTCATTTATAATTCATCTGAGCCAAAGGTGTAGCACTCAAAAAAACAACTACTAGTAGTAGTGGATGCATTCAACAGCGAGCTGGCACATAGTGCAAAAAGACAATGGGCCTCATTACGAGCATGGCAGTAGCCATGCCTGTATTGCAGGCACGGCTACCGCCATACTCGCTACGGGCACCGCCTCCCATGATTGGGAAATAACCGGGCCATTACGAGATGAGTGGGCCGGTAATTGCCCATTCGCGGGTGGCGGTAATGCCGGACTGTCCCTCCCTATTCTGTAGGACAGAATGGGGGTGGGGAGCATGGTTGCACCGGTACCGTTGATAACAGTGCAGATGCAATCACGTGTTCTGCTCGCGGGTGCGGCACAGTGTCAGGAACCCACCGTTCATACAGGGGCCGCCATCCTTATAATGAGGCCCAATGTGCGAAGGACAGGTCTGACATGCTTGTGGCATAGTAGCAGGTTTTGTTTACCAGTTTGAGCATTTAAGACACTGTGATCATTTAATGCCACTGGCCCAATGAGATGTACAATGCATCATTTGTGAAACATTTTCTCAAAAGTGTTCCCTGTGTGCTAATAAACCCATTTGATGTCAAAAGTAGCACATTGTGATCTGGGAGAATGGGCCGTTTTTCTTTTCTCAAGCCTAATTTTTTATCACACTCTGACCACGCCAAATAGCAGGTTTAAACCCCAAAGCTTTCAGGAAATGTCTTCTAGCTCCGCTCTAACGTCACACCTGGAAACACTTACGTGGCCTGTATTGTGCTGTGAAAGTGTAATCTGTCCTGTTAGGCAGGAAGTCCGATAGCTTCAAAAGGTCTTCCAGCCCAGTGTGTCCCGAAACTGGGAAACTGTGAAACATGTTACAAAACGAGTTGTTTAACGAAAATTCAGAATTATTCAAAGATCACAATGGGTGAATACAATGTAAACAATGTGACATTAATTGTTGAGAAGGAAGGAAAGAGTGAAAATGCTGTCCTTCTCACGTCCCCTGACATGCTTCTTACCTTGAGCACATTTTCGAAATACCAAAACGCGTCCCACATCACTCCATCAATGGAATGTGCAATCGTTTTGACACTGTCTAACAAAGCACAGATCTGTTAAAAAGAAAAAAAGGTACAGCACGGCGGCGGGGTGGGGGGCTCAGCGGGGGGGGGGGGGGTGCAATTGAAGATATGCTGTTTTGGAGGACAACTCCCCCTGTGCTTCCATACAATGTGTCACATATGTCTGTTGGTTGTTGTGAGCAGGCCAGTCACCAGCCAGGTTATTTGTCCAATCTGCAGTTATGCCGTGTGCAGGCAGAACTGGGTTGCTGCCCCTTACTGGTCCTAAGAAACACCGCAATTAGCACAGCCAGACAATTTGACCACATGCTTGTGCACATGCCTGCATTTTTCCTCACGCATGGGGTTATTTCCAGCAGTTTTAGTTTTGGCTCTTGAGTGGTGCAATATGCGCTGCCTTCATGCTACATCTATTGCTATGTAAAGTGAAGTTAGCAGAGGGATAGGATGTGGGAGGGTTACTACAGCCTATCGTTGTTCCTTGGATTTGTATCCAGCCATTTACCATCTTTGGCCAGGCTCGTCCCTGTGTCCCTTAGACCCACTACCTGCTCCACCTCACCCAAAATACATATCTCCGTTTGAGCTAGCTCTGTGCTTTTAAGGGGGTGCCATTGGTATTTCTGAGCAGTCTACTGAAAGATACCGGCTTAATTTCAAATATAAACTAAATTGGTAAAATCATAAAGCAGAGAGTTCAAGGGAGCAAGAATATCCTGTGGATGTTACCAGCCCGGGCCAATGCCCCGATATCCGTTCAGAAGATAAGCAAACCTTGTACCGGAAGCAGAACATTAGAAATAGATACAGGGGTTTTAATGGCGTATAGTGTATCTAAGTGATATTGATGTGTGGCGGGGTGGCCCATCACAAAGGATCATGCTGAATCGGGTGTATATTGGGACTTTGTAATCAATTTGATCCAGGGACTCTTGTGTAGTTCTCAAGGCTAAGCGTGATCTTGGGGATTTGGCACTAGGGCTACCCCCGGCTATCTTAACTTCCCCAGCCTTTCCCACCTCCCTAGCCCTGATGTCCTGATCAGAATGTTAGTAACTGGCTAAAGGGATACCTATCTGTGTGGCGCTGATGGTAGTTTCCCTAAGTTGGTGGCTAGCTACCTCCTTAGAGGTCTTCCAGGTTTTCCCTAAGTGACCCCAAACAGTACTATTAGGAGTTAGGGAAGGAGTTAGGAGTTAGTTTGTTTCGCTGGATGTCACTCTCTCTGCTTCGACAAGGGTTCTTACCTGACCCTTTTTCTAGACTGAACGGATGTTATCCTTTCACCGTCATACTCTCCCTCCAAACTCTCCACCTTGCCACCTCTACCCTTTGCTCTTACTTCTCTTCATACTCCTATTCTTATTAGTTATCTGACCTCAACCTACACCTCTACATCTACCTCTACTGTTATTGTCTCTTTCCTGCTTCCTCTCAATCTACTTCCTTGCCTCCTGCTATTCTTCTTGTTATTCTTTGTGTCTCTCTCCACTTACCACTAGGTACTCCTATTCTCCCACTCCCTGTCACTCTTCCTACCCTCCCTCTACTAATGTTCCTACTTTGTCATTATAACTATACCTTTTCTACCATTATTCCTCCTACTACTACTATCATTCTACTGATACTTCTACTAACTAATGCTTGCTATCACCCTCTGCTATCAACTAGCGCTGTAGTGACTATTCGACTTACTACTCCGCTACTTCTGCTACTCACTGTCTCTGCTCACAAACTACTCCTACCTCCACCACTCCTACCACTCTGCTACTTCTACTCTCCTCATACTCACCATTCTTACACAAAAAACTCCACAGACCCCCTCCCTATAATAGCATCCACACTCCTTTTGCTCTCACCTCATCTGGTCTCTCAGACATCCTCCTCCACCTCCTGTCTTCACCCAACAAACCCACAATCACACTCTTAAATATGCCACACCTCCCAGAATTGGATACTTATCCTAATAGACTTACCAGGATTCAGGGTTTAAAGCAGATGGGCTTCATAGGGCTTATAAAGCAGTGTGAGCCACACCCCATCCACATGAAGTCTAACCGCATATCTAATGTGGAGCCTGTAGCGGCTCGTAGGAACTAGCAGATTGTCCAAGACTTCCTGGAGGCCTTTTCCCTGGTGGGCTAGTGGGTTATTTGTCCCTCTGGCCTCCTTGGATGCCTTTCTTAATATAGAATCTTCCCAGGTGGTCTACTAGGGCTCCTTATGTGTGCGGGCTCCTGAAGACATGGGGCCTCATTACGAGTCCGCCGACCTAGACTTAATGCCACCGGTATAACCATACCGGCACCGTTTCCATGACTGTGTAATCACGACCCACGATCCTGGAAAAACCACCACCACAAACCGCCGCCGCGGAGTTCAGGCATTCATAAAATGCATCGGCAGCGAAACTCCCCAGTTACCGGCAACACGAAACACCATGGGCATCACAAGTACCACGGACATGGAAACTCTGCCATAAAAATGGTGGAAAAACCGTGGCCACGGAGGCGGTATCGGCGCCACCGTGAACATGACATTGAACAGTGCCTGGTGAGCTGAATCAGGCCACAGGTGCCCCAAATGAGCCCAGCTGGACCCAGCAGGTCACTGGAAGCCTAGAAAAGGGCCACACCCACAACCAGGCCAACTCAAAACACAACTATGCAGGCAGCAGCTGCAGCAGCATTGGGACTGGGGCTATTGAACCTACGGGCAGCAGTGCACATGGTGGCAGTAATGGTGCATAGGAGGATGAGGCGGAGGCGGAGGAGACGCAGGCGGCAGTTAGCAAACCCTGCACCCATGCCAAACCCAATTGTGCAGCTGGCACGACCCCGCAGGCAGCCTCCAATACCCCGCATCAGGGCCTCAACCTGGAATCTGACCCCAGGACAGATCCACACATTATACCGGCTGGACCGTCCAACAATCATGTACATCACCGCCATGATTGAGAATGACATCAGCAGCCACATTGACATTTCGACCGCAATCCACCCCCACCTCGGTGGTGTCAGTACTGCATTTTCTAGGCACCAGAACTTATCATCACACAGTTGGTGAGCTGCACGGGCTCTCACAACCATGTTTCTCTAAAATATTGGGACAGGTACTGGATGCCCTGTTGCGCCATGTGTCGGAACACATCGCCCTACCCCGTAGTCTTGCAGAGGTCATTGCCACCAAGTTGGCCTTCCATGCCATTGCAGCCATATCAAATTGCATAGGTGCAGTAGACTGCACCCACATAGAGCTGAATGTACCATGTGCAATAGAGATTGTGTACCACAATAGGAAACAGTACCACTCACTGAATGCACAGATGGTATGTGATGCCGGACAGGTGATTACACATTGCTGCACACGTTTCCCAGGGTCAACGCATGACTTAATGGTCCTGCGGAATTCCACATTGCCACGCTACATGGAACGCTATGCTGGACAAAGCACATGGCTATTGGGTGAGTACAACTGACAATGCACAGGCCCTGTGGAAGTGTGTTGTGTGCCCAGGCCAATGACCTGTGTGAGTGGGCTGCTACAACTGCACAGGCATCACCCCCTGGCACATGTAATGGATGGTCAACATAATCCATACATATACAAGTTGACCCACTCAATACAGCCACCCACACTTGCCACCACTGCCCCCCAATGCACATGACAGCTGCACATGAGACATCCTGCAACAGCCAAATCATCACAGCCCATAGATTGACTCCTCCATGTGTGCACGTCATTGCACAGTGCCATACTTACCAACCACTCTTATCCGCAAGGGCAACTACATATGCACAGCAAGTCATTGGGCAATGTCCAAATGCCACCATCTACAACAATTACCTATGATTGGCAATCAGCCATCCGTCCAACCACTGCTTGGCCCATATGGATGGATGAATGAATGATGACACAAGATTTCACTGCATCAGATCAAGAGATGATACCACAAACACTGACATGTCCCACACATTTCCATCCCATGTAGGTGATGCTGGATATGCACTCACGCCATGGCTGATGACGCCTGTATGGAGGCCAAGGAACAGGCATGAGGAGGCGTACAACAGGGTACACATCCGCACACGTGGCATGATTGAGCGGACATTTGGCCTACTGAAGGTCAGGTTCCACTGCTTGAGCAGATCTGGAGGATTACTGCTCTACAACCCAGTGAAGACGGGTAAAATTGTGCTTGTGTGTGCCATGCTGCACAATCTGTGCATGTGCAGGAACATTCCTCTGCCCCCAGACACAGAGAATGATGATAGAGTCAAAGATGGGGTTGGTGATGGGGATGGGGTGGCTCCACACCCTCCCGGGGGTGCACAAGATGGCCAACAAGCACGGGATACACTCATTCGCATTTACTTTTGAGAGACTGCACATTGACAGCAATGCATGGATATGACGATGCCGGTGAATAAATGGATTTTGTCTGCAAATGAAATGACGGATGTCCACTCATTATGGTTATTTTCAAAGGTGTTGTATAATCAATAAACCAGGAAAGAAAGTGCATTGGGTAGGGAAGCTGTACACCCGTGCCCACCCACCACACAAACATACCCACCCACAACCAGGCCCCAAACAACTAATCCCCTAATCGACCTCCCCCACCACCCAAATGTACCCACCCCCAACCAGGCCCCAAACAACTAACCCCCTAATGGACCTCCCCCACCACCCAAATGTACCCACCCCCCTACACTCATGGTGTCCCCAAATGTAATGTTCACTGCCATCTCCACATGGCACTATTTGCGGGGTTGCTTATGCACAGGAGTGTCCTTGCTGACGGGTCCATTCAGCCGACTAGAGCACCTCCGTAGGCTGCCAGTGGCAAAGCTGGATGGGGTGGTGCTGGCTGAGGTGACTGTCGGTGTGACTATGGGCACACGTCCTTGAAACGCCTGATGGGTAACCAACATTGACTCTGCAATGCTGGATTGCACACTGTTTCCTTCCCTGACATGGTGTGCCAGGGTGACAATGGTGGCTGCAAATCAGCCAATCGACCTGGAGAGCCGATGCACCAATGTTGCATTGCTCTCATGCTGCAGCCTGGCCTCCTCCTGCTGATGCATGGCCTCCTCACGCTGGAGCCTGGCCTCCTCCAGCAGTCTTTCCACCAGCTGCGTCAGGGTGGCCTGTTGTTGCTCAATGTGCTGCAAGCGTGTACTGAGCTCAGCCATGGAGGGAGTTAGGGAGCGTATGGGGCTGTGCAGTTCTTGGGGGCTGAACTGTAGGCCATGGATGGGTGACAGCTCATCCATGTTGTCCCCCTCACCCTGTTGTGCTGCTTTGGCCTGCATGGCCGGGGCACTTCCATCACTCGATGCAGCCTCCTCAGCAATGCAGATGGGCAGCAAATTATCATCCAGTGCCATGGTGGGTGCCTGCATGGGGATGGTGGCGTCTGCTGGTGTGCCTGATGCAGCCGGTGTGCCTGATGCAGCTGGTGTGCCTGGTGCAGCTGGTGCTTGTTTGCCGACGCAGCTAGCATCATCCTCCTGGGCAGGAGTGCTGCGTTGGGCACGTGCAGGTGGCCGCTGCTTTGCCGCTTGGCCGTTGTCGCTGTCACTTGTCACGCTGTGGGGATGCAGAGGGCATGCTGTTAGTTGTGTGATGTTTAATGTATCCATCACATGCATCAAACCGAACACTCCATGACCACTTGCATGTACACACTTGTGACTATTGATGCACTCAGGTGTGTGTGTCTCTGATTCCAGTCAAGCATGCACTGTGTGCATTTCCAGGGGTCATGCATTGGGGATGTGGTACTTGTCATCTGGGTGGTCAGTGGGTCCATTGGGTCACTCCTGCTCTAGTTGGGGGGGCATTGTGAGTGGGTCCATTGGGTCACTCCTGCCCTTGTTGGGGGGGGCATTATGAGTGGGTCCATTCGGTCACTCCTGCCCTGGTTGGGGGGGCATTGTGAGTGGGTCTATTGGGTCACTCCTGCCCTGGTTGGGGGGGCATTGTGAGTGGGTCCATTGGGTCACTCCCATTCCCACTTATGGCTTTGTACTCTGTGCACTTACCGGCATCTGCAGGTGGGCTCACACCTGCCTCTGCATATCCCATGCAGTGGATGCCCTCGAGGTGCAGGACACTGCTGCAGTGCTCCTCCCACAATTGCAACTTGAGAGGGGATGCAGGGCCTCCACCAGTGCCAGTGCTGTGTTGGTGGTGTGCAGTGATGAGGTTGAGAACCTGGAGCCTGAGGTCATCCCACCTCTTATGGCAGTCCTTCATGGAGCGTGTGGTCACACCGACCGCTGTGCACTTGCGTGCTGCCTCCGCCCACACCTCCTTGCGGCGTTACTGAGTAGCGCGCCGTTGGTCTGCACTAAAGAGCATTTCCGCATGCTTGACAATGTGCTCCACCAGAATGTGAACTCAGCCTCAATGAAGCACTGCTTTCACTGTCTGCGTGCTGGTATCCTGGATGCCATGATCGTGTTAGATGTGTTGTCAGTCTCAGGGCGGTGTTCTGACCTGTGGTGTCTGAGGATGACAGTGGATTGTGCTTTATATAATGGCCGCCTCTCTGTTTCCGTTTTTTTTCCCGCGGTCATGATATTTCTTCTTCCGGTGTTTCCGTGTCGGCGGGGACGGACACAGGTTTTGCACCATTTTCTGTGGCGTAAAGTCCGTGTGCATGGGTGTTTACATGATGGCGGCGACACCGTTTCCACCTCGGTGTGTTGCGCGCGACCCACGTGCCGTAATCGGCCCTTCTTTCCGCAACCTTGCGGCCGCGGAAAAGGAGTCACCGTCATCACGGAATCACCGGATTCCAGCACGGCGGACTCGTAATGAGGCCCATGGTCTGTTGGAGCTGCTCCGGTGTTGTGGTTGTCACAGCATCCACTGGTGTCGTGCACATCATTGCCATGTCCCGAAGCCTCCTTTCAACTCATTGCAGCTTCCTCACGGCAGCCTCACAACGCCAGAGTTCTCCTGCAGCGAGGCCACCGCCATCAATACAGGTAATGAGGGGCTGGGAGGGGCCTGTCTCAGGCACCAGTCGGGCGTTGTTGTGGGGAGGGCCTCCCGACTCCTTTGACAGGACCCAAAAACAGCCCTGTCACAGATGTTATGAAATGTCCTCAACTGTGTATTGAATGTCGAAGGATGTCTGACAGTTGACACCAATGGACATCTAAATTCACTGTCATCTCGATGATATAATGGAGATACCACTAAATGTCCTAGCCTTTGGTGGCCAAATATTAGCACATTGAAGTCTTGGTATGTGATACATTTGTCTCTTGTACATATCCAATCACACCTATACATTTTGAGCTTGAATTTGTCTGGGTTGCTTAATAGCTCATCAATTGACAGATCAGCAGAAGAAATGATATCTATCACATTGTTTCTCCACATAGATGGAAATCAATAGGATGCGACAGTGCTCAAAATCGTTTGTGATTCAACACCCAACATGCATTTTCTAAAAAAAGCACATATTCTCCATGCCACCTGTGTGGCTAAGGAGACTGAGGCTAATTCAAACCTCACCAACGCCATGGGTACACAATTGGGAAGTTTCAAAATGGCCCTCCAAAAGCGAGCTTCCATTGACTCCCATTTAGCAGGGCTCCAAGGTAACACAGCTTTGACCCCATATGTTATGGTGGGTATGACTTTTTGTTGGAAAAACTTCATAATATGGGAATAATAAAACTTACCATATTTAAAGGCTAGAATCTTGGCTTGTGAGATTAAATGAGTACGTTTCAATTCAACGGTTGTCTGAAAAGTTGGACTAGCAATGTTACCACCAAAGATCACATCCAAATATTTATACTGGTCTAGAACCAATAGATTAAAATGTTGTAATTTCCATTGATATGTGGTGAATTTATTGCCCAGTTTTGTCCCACATATGACAACTTGTGTTTTTTCTATGTTGATCAAGAGATTGTTATATTTTGCATATTCCTTGAGTTTTGAAGGTAAATTCTGCAGACCCCTAGGTGTTTGTGACAACAACACTAAGTCGTCTGCGTATAGGAGCCAGGCCACTTTTTGTTGATCAAGTTTGGGAGCGTCTGCTATACCCTCATCTAATTTCCACCCAATGTCCTGATGATGTTTAAACAAATGATTAATTGTTTTGATCTCAATTTTGATATGTAAACTTAGGACAAGTTAACTATGACTAATGTTTACATGTAACCCTGGTACCATGAAATATGACTTTGAGATAATCAAAACAAGCAAAACGTAGCGTTCCTTGGTGCGATACGTTTAGGTACCACTTATTTATTTATTTTTGCATTTATTACAGCACAAAAAACCTTCAGGTATCTAGGCGCTAGTTACATTGAGGGAAACAAGAAGGAGGGGCAGGGAAGGAGGAAATCCATTAGGAAGAGTAATACGTGTTAGGAGTAGCAGAGTCAGTTGAAAAGCCAGGTCCTTACGTTTCGGCAGAAGGTCCAGTAGGCTGGTTCTTTTCTGAGTGCTGGAGGGAGATCGTTCCAAAGTTTGGCGGCCACGACTGGGAAGCTCTTGCCCCATCAATAGATGATTGAAGTTAGTGATCTTGAGTAAGTGAGAGTTTGCAGATCTAAGAGGTTGGGTGTGGGAGTATTTCTCCACACAGTGTGAGAGGTAGGTCGGGGCTGTGTTGGAAAGACATCGGTGGACCAGGGACAGTGTTCTGTATTGAATCCTTTGTGGGATTGGCTGATGGTGTGCATCTCTCCTCGCTTCACAACGTGGTCACATTTGGAGAGACCAATGGCCGCTCGCAGAGCAATATTCGGAGAGATGCTTTTAGAATACACTGGGACCAGTCCGTAGGTGTTGTGACTTCTCCCCGAGGGGGAACTCTGTCGCATGAGGCCAGGGAGGTGAGGCCCCCACCTGATAGTCCCCATGGAGTTGGTACTTAGTTGAAGGATCTCAATGAGAGGGCCCCGTCCCCGGGAGCAGGGACCACTATCCAATTAGAACACGGTATATACCACTATAATCCCCCCCACACACACACCACCCTCGCCTTGAAACACCATGCAAATGGGTCATGTAACCAACGTCATAAGTACTGGGATGAGGATGCATCTAGTCAACCCAAGGGAAAAGTATTGTACACACACTGAGATGAGGAAGAGTCTAGCCTACCTAAGGGAGGAATGTGGACAGGTACTGCGACACACATGCAATGCAGAAGCATGAAGAGCACTAATGGAACCAGTAGGTTCTGAATCCCCATTTGTCAAGTCACATTCAAAATCAAAGAAGGGAAACAGGAAGGGTAGATCAGCCCACCTGAGTGGAACCGTGCAAATGGGGAACGTGCGGGCCGCCGGCAAATCAAGTTTATTGAGTGGGCAGAGGTGTCCTTTAATGGTCCAGCATGGAAGGACCAACCGGCCAAGCAGAACAGCAGAGGTCTAGATGGGAGAAACATGGGAAGCAAGTGAGCAGGTGAAGACCTGCATGCTGTTGACCACCAAATGCTGCAGGTTGCTGCAGCATCTGAAAAGGCAAGGGAAGCCACAAGAAGCCCAAAAGGGAAAACAGATAAGCCAAAGATCAACCGGAAGGCATTGGTACACCCCAGACAGGTACCAGTGTTGCTGAGACGCTTGATGGGGCTATACAAAGGGGTGAAAGCAAGGAAACTCGGTTCAGGGACCCACACTCACAAGGATGCTACACTACCGACAGGGAATGCTATGCTCTAGGACCCACAAGACGAGGAGTCAAGTCTAAGTGGGAAGAAGTGTGCAAAATCATAGAAAGAGGCCAGGGGAAGGGAGTCATTCACCCCTGGCATTGCAAACTGTGCCAAAACTGAGAAAAGGCCAGGGGAAGGGATACATTTTGCTTGTGTTGTGTTGTGAACTGTCATGTAAGCCTGAGCAAAGGCCTGGGGATGGGAAACATCACTCCTGGTGTTGTGGACAATGATGTACACCTCAGAAAAGGCCAGGGGAAGGGTGACATTATTCTGGTGTTGTGACCTTTGAAGGTGTAAAGGCTCACTCCCCGATTTACAGATGCATGTCTAAAAATATAAGACACCCCAATGGGGAATGAAGAGAACAGGTTGCAAGGTTCAGTTCCTTTATATAAAGTTGGCACCCAGAGAACTCTGCTGCCGCGAGAGGGCTCTGGCAAACATTACAATTACATGACAATATAAAGAGAAACAGCGTCATAGATGATGCAACTAACATAGGGTACTAGACCAGTGCAGGATTGGATAGACTATATAGATAAACATGTTTGAGTAGGCGCTGCTTCATTTGGATTGGTTGCCCAGTTGGTGGGAGGGTGAACAACACGTTGTCCGGCTGCCAGCGTCCAGGAGGGGTGAGGGTTAGGGCACGGTGAGATATGGCTGACACTAACTAAGCTAGCATGAAAAACTACCACTAGACACACAATAAACAATGATCATTAGTATACCTTTGAGTAAATCTTACAAACCTATAAATTGCATACAAACAATTATACCATTATTCATTAGGACTTATATGGATATCGGGCTTAGGGGTCTTGGTTGGTGCGATAACGTTAGTTATAGGGCGGGCCTGTACGCATCAAAGAGATTGTGGGCCACACTGACATCTGTTAGTTCTATGGTGCAATATATGATGACAGAGGTCTGGTTTTAGTAGGGGGCACTCTGGGGTGGGCTGCAAAGCAGGGTCACACTTCTGGTACATCAAGAGAATACCTTAGGAGGTCACAGGGTTATAGTGGCAGTCATTTTCCAACAGCGGGGGTAAGAGGGCACTTGCGGGTTTGTGGAGATGGATGAGCTACAAGTTAGGATTCAGACCGGTTCACAAACAGGACAGTCATCTCAGAGGAAGAGTGAGATGCTACATTTGTATATTTGTTTCAATTATCCACAGCGCATCCGTGAGAAAGGGCTTTCAGACAGAGTGAGAAAAGGTGGGGGCCATGAGCACGGTGGAGAGGAGGAGACAAGCCTTCTCGTATTATCGAAGTGAGGCCTAGTCCAAAGATGGAGTCGAGGGTACACAAAATGGAAGCCAAGTGTCCCCCGCAATAGCCCTGTTTGGTGCTAATGTTCCCCCGCTATTGCACGAGCAAGTGGTCCACATTGTGCTGAAGGTGTGAGGGGGGGGCCCAAACAACCCCTCACTCCCACACATTCCCCCTTTTGTTACATCTAAAGTAACAAACTCATCTTTTTTTTATTATTTTCACTCCAATAGTACTCTGCTTCTTGTACTGCTTCATCCCATGCTGGGGTCCCTTTGATTAGCATCCAGGCCCTACAAACACTTCTTAGGCTTTGATCTCTCCCTGGGTATTCATCAGGTGTGCATGTCATGTATATACCCCATCCCCATCCAGATCCACCCACACCTCCCTGTACCATTGCAATTCACGTGGCTCTTTGATTGTGGTGTGGTATAAGTTATCTACCCTGTCGTCATGCTGGTGATATACAGTTGTCAGGCGATACTTTGGTGGATTTGACTCCCCTGTCTGTATTTGAGGGTCTATCATAGTTGCTACTGTTGTCGATTTACCCATTGTTACCTTCATCATTGTTGAACTAGGCATAGATTTTGCACACATTGTATGCCCAACAGGCACACACATAAAAATAGTAAAACAAAAATGATGACTGGTACAAAAATGTTCATCATGATGCTGAACCAGGATGGTATCCAATTAAAAATGTTGTCGGACCAGTTGCTCGGCTCTATTCCTCCTCCCGTCCGCATTCTTTCTCCCAAGCTGTGTACTGCCGAGATGACTTGGGAGAGGGTTCCATTATCCTCGTCTTCAGAAGGTACGAATGTACAGCATGCACTCCTGATTTTTCGGCAAACAATGCCGTCCATTGCTGTGAGAAGGTCCAGGGCGTACCGGTTCTGCATTGTCATTAGGCGCAAGGCGCGAAGTTTCACTTTGATCACATTGAATCCCTCTTCAGTGAATTTGGCCAATTGGCTCAGTTCTCACCGGTCTATCTGCAGCCATTTGGCATTTTGCCTGAAGTTCTGGCGCCAGGAGGGAAGCAAAGAAAGTTTCAGCAGAGTTAAAAAGTTTGTATTTGTCAGGAATCCCCGCCAGCAGTTCTGATGATTTGCTCGAGATATAGTTGGATGACCTCTTTTTGCGAGACACTCTGTCTTGTAGCTCCTTTTTAGACACAATGTCGTAGGTGGTGGGCTCTGTTGTTGCTGGCTGGGGCGTTGACGATATGTCAGCAGACTCTTTCCCCTTTCGGATATGGCGTTCTGGAATCACCATCAGCTCTGATTGCAGGGTGGCCAGGTCACATGTTGCCCTTCCACGATGATGTCAGAGGCAGGTAGGCTTGCTTGTCACATACCCAATACATGTCCTTAAGTGCTGCCTTGCCCTTTTTCATATCCGGGATGATGATTGTTTAGTTACATTATCTGTCTGAGCCCATTCGTACCTTCCCTTCGCCATGGAAGCAGAGCTAGTGTTCTATTTCTTTTTGAATTTTGATGGGCTTCTCGAGGGCAGTGACCCACGTGAGTTTTGCGATGTGCTGGGACCAGACGGCAGTGCATGTCTCTTTGACCCATTGGAAGTTCTCTTCAGTAATTCATCACAATGCTTCTGCCTTGCAAGTAACCGTTTTGTCTTGCCATTTGTTTTCTGCGAACCGTGTCCCTCTGATAACAATAAATGATTCTTTGATGCAAATCACTCCTTGCGGCTTACTCGTGCAGGTTCTCTCGTTCTGTAGCATTTCTATTGTAACCATGTGTCACTGGAAGGTGCTCCAAATCCTACACAATATGAGATGAACTAAACATTGGGCATCCGACAAGGGCAGTTCTTGAGGTATAAGTATATTAGGTGTGCCTGAGGCATGCGGTATGAGATAGCAAACATAGCAGCTCTCGTTTGTGGCTTGTTTTGCTGTTGCACTCATGTCTGAGTACCATTTGTTTAATTGATCTGGGTGGCGGGGGTCTTCAATTTCATCTAATCCCAGGCCATGATATACATCATATCTTTTTCCTCCCACCCCCCCTTTTCTGTCTCCTCCTCCCCCCTTCCCTGTTGTTTATCACTTTCACTCTCCGGTAATTCATGGGAAAGACATCTGCCCATCACTTAGTTCACTAGCAGCTTGAGAGTTTGGGGTAATTGGGGTGTCGGGTTTAAAGTGCATTACAGTGCTTTGTGAGGTAGGTTCTGTGGTTGCATGTGCATTAATATATATCAGATCAGGCTCCCCGAACCAGGAATAATCACTGTCATACTCATTGGTCTCATTATCAGTGCCTGAACCCATAGCAGCTAGTGGAAAGACATGGGTTTTCTAGTTTGGTTTTTATACAACGTGGTGAGATTGTTGTTTACAGAGCCATTTTGTTTCCAAATCGTTGTGACTCCAGCCCATATGAGGATTGAGCCTTCCCGTATCAGGTTTACCCCGCTCCCCTCCTCTTTCATATCCCCAACTATAAAAGAAAATGTCCAGTACAGGGCAGGAAAAAACATCATCACAGAACATACTACTGCTGAGAATGCTAGTCTGCATTCGTAGTTATACCATTTATTTATTCTATCTTCTACTCTATCACGATATACATTTGAATCGTTTTTAGTGAGGGGCCTCCTTTCCGTCATATTTCCACCTGAAGGGGTGATATAAAATTGTTAAGTATATTGCAAAAAACCTCTCATCTGTTTTTACATATTTTATTTTCCAACATTACCATTTAAATTTCTAATTTTTCAGCTATTCACTTTTTCTGTTTCTATTTTAACACTTCTATGTCACTTTATGAAAAAGATCAACTTATTTATAAACAATCACAATAAATGAATGATAGGAGCATGCAGAGACGTAGAGTGGTAGAGAGAGTAAGAGAGAGAGAGAGAGAGAGAGAGAGAGAGAGAGAGAGAGAGAGAGAGAGAGAGATTTATACTGTAAACTTTTTAAATGTAATGCTCTTCACATCTTTCTTCATCGTACAATTTTTCTTTTCTTTTTTAGTTTGCGAACCTACTTACTTAATTTTTTTGTATGTTACACATTTCTTAATTTAACCACTTGCAACTTCTTGGCTCTGTTGTTGCTCACTCTGAAGGGTTATACTATCATGTGCTCTTCTTACATCTGAGAGATGCACGAAATATTTCAACTCCTTTACTTTTACTTCAATCGGTGTGCAATAGATAACCTACTAGGGATCGTGAAATCTTGGGGAGTTCCATCTACTCGTGAAACTTCTCATATATACGTGTTCTCCTGGCAAATACTGGCCTGTTGGGCTGTCCTGTGCTGGTGTTGTTGTATCGGTCTCACTGTTCTGTGTACATGGTGGTGCTATTTGTCTCGCTATGCTACGCACTGCGCGTGTCAATTGGGTAATGTATTCCTTAAATTCATCCACCAGCACTGTGGCAGCTCTGTGAGCATCTAATGCTCTTCTTACTGGTGAGAGTGGCGTATGGATGCACCGTCCCGTCACTATTTTTTGCAGGCTCAAATGGTGGTCCTTACTTGGCTGTGTTCTGAGTTGGAAAAGTGCTATGGGCAAGAAGTACACCCAACTTGGACAATTTGCTTTTGAGCAGGCTGTTGATTTTTTCTACCATACCGTTCGCCTGCGGCTGATAAATCGAACATAATTTGTGCTTTACACCCAATAAAGTTGTCACTTCCTTGAAAAGATCATTTACAAAATGAGTGCCATTGTCTGACCTTATTACATCGCATATGCCCCATCTGGAGAAAACCTCTCTCACTAAAAGCTTTGCAGCACACTTTGTATCTTGGTGAGGGCATGGTCCAGCATCCACCCACCTTGAAAATGGACAAACTATTACAATGAGATACATTGCTCTATTACATCTTTCTCCCATATCTGCGTAGTCAATGTGGAGCTCTCTAAAAGGCCACAAAGGACGCAGAAGTGTTTCTTGTAGTGTTCTAAGAGTCATCCCTGAGCATTATGTTTGGCATGTAGTACACTCTACTGTAAATTTGGACAAATGCTCCTGCAGATTCGAGACAAACCACTCTTCTTCAATCTCAGCTGCAATGTGTTGTTTACTTACATGTGTTGGGAAGTGCAGTTGTTGAAATGCTATCTCTCACAATTCTACTGGCATCACTACCTTCCCTGTTATTTCTTGTCTCCATATCAAATCTGTTGATGATTGTCGGCAACCTCTTTTTGCCCATAATTCATGTTCCTCTACTGGTGCACGTTTTTGTAATTCAATTATTTGTGTAATCAGTGTCTGGTTGTATCCTTCTTCTTGTATGTCTGAATTGGTTGTTTTTACAAAACATTCTAAAAGTTGTGAGACATTGAAGTATGCAGCTTCTTTCACAGCAGCATCCGCTGCCGCGTTCCCCAGTGAGATTGTGTCTGTGTTATTGGTATGTGCTTGGCACTTTACCAATGCTACCACTGATGGTTCTGCTAGTGCTTCTATTAGATCATTCAATAATCCATGTTGTACTGGTGAACCATCTTCCCTTCTAAATCCTCTTCTTTGCCATCTAGACAACCGTGAGTGCACCATTGTTGTGGCATATGCTGAGTCAGAATATATTGTCACGGCACATCCTTTAGCTGTACGTAGCGCTTCAATTAGTGCTATTAGTTCTGCTGCATGTGCTGAATAATGTGAGGGGAGGCATTTCTGCACAATCACTTCATACCCTTCTTCTTCCATCCTTACCACTGCCGCCCCTACATGTTTCTCACCTGTCTCTCTGTCTGTTGATGCTGACCCATCCACAAAATATATTTCCCCCTCCTCAATGCATTTTCACTTGCTGTTGGAATGTCTTCTTCTCCTTCATATGTGGTGCAATCATGTGCTTCTATGTCCTCTACTGTGCATGGCTCAGTAATGAATGTGGCTGGGTTCACTGTCTTCAATCTTACCACATGAATGTTTGGACTCGATATTATGATCTTGTATGCTGTCACCCTTTGCGTTGTGACCGTGGATTTTGACCTTTCTAAAATTGCAAACAGTGAGTGCTCCACGTACAGTGTCACCGGACAACCCATCACAATGGTGGCGCTCTTTTCTACAGCGAAGGCCACTGCTGCGAGAGCTTGTTTTCACACGAAGTGGCCCTGCACTACCGAGTTTAGTGAGCTGCTGTAATAGGCCAGTGGTTTCTGGCCTAATGATGTCTTTTGGGTTAGAACTGCTGTCATTAGTGTACCATTACAATGTGAGAACAGGTAGAACTTCTGGTCATAATCTGGGTTCGCTAAAACTGGTGCGTGAGCTATAAGGTCTTTTAATTTGAAATACTGATTAATCATTTCTTGTGTCCATTTTAGAGGGATGTTTTCCTTTTGTTCTTCTTTTAAGGCTTGTAACAGTGGGCACATGTATGCTGCATAGTCAAGTATCCATGCATGGCAGTAATTGCAAATGGCGAGCAATTTCTGCATGTCTTTTCACTGTTTTTGGTATTATCAGGTGGCGTATTGCTGCTGCTCTGTCTGGGATAATTCTTTTTCCATCTTTCAAAATCAGTTGCCCTAAATAGAGCACTTCGGTTAGGCAATATTGCAGCTTACCTTTGTCCACTTAGTATCCTTTTGTGGCTAAAAAATGTATCAATGTTATTGAATCAGCCCTGCAATGCTCTTCACTTTTGCTGCTGATGAGCAAGTCATCCACGTACTGTATAATTGTGCTCTCTTCGTCCACATTACCAAGATCTTCATGCAATATTCTATTGAAAATTCAGGGGCTCTCACGGTACCCTTGTGGTAATCTGCAATGCTCATATCTGTTGCCTCCCAATGTTAATGCTGTGAGATATCGACAACTCGGGTCAAGTGGCACGGAGAAGAAGGCATTCTTCAAATCCACTACCGTGAAACAGGTAGCATCCTTAGGTATGCTACATAAAATTGAGGTGGGATTTGGCACTAGAGGGAATTCCTTCTGTATGACATCATTAAGTGGGCGTAGGTCTTGGATCATCCTCCAAGCCCCACCCCTTGCTTTTTTGATCAGGAAAATTGCTGTGTTACAAGGAGAATTTGATGGCACTACAATACCTTGTTCTAATAATGCATTTATTGTTTCTTCTATTCCCTCCTCTGCTTCATTTATAGTGGGTACTGTTTTACTCTAGGCGGTATTGCACCTGGTTTAAATTTTATTTTTTATTGGTGTGACCTCTTGTAAGAGCCCTATGTCATGGGGGCCTCTAGTCCATAATTCTGGCAATACCATTTCCATATCTTCCTCAAATATAGTTGGTGGCACATTAACACTAGGCATGAGAGGGTTGTGTATTTCTCGGTGTTGGATCATGATGTCACAAGGTACACTTATTTCCATTATTATCTCCCCATCAGTGTCATTGTCAGTGAGCAACTCCTCATCAGTTAAATCACGTAGAGCTATGTTTGGGTCTATGCACATCACTGTTCTTCACTCGCACCCATGTGTGTCCAGTCCTATTACCACAATACGTTTGCTTGAAACATGTACCCCTTCCAAATCAATAGACAAGATCGTGCCAGGTACAACATCCAAATTTACAATTGGGCAAAAGACAAAATCAGAAGGCACTTTCCATTCTTTTGCGCATTATCTCAGGCACCACTCTAGCAAGCACCCGTATTCCAAAAACGAACATGTCCATATCCATGGGTTCCCCCTTACCGCAATTTAATTAGTCATAGTGCTTGTCGACCAACGTTGCTCTTAGTGGGCACACCCCTGGAGTGGAGCACACTATCCCCCGTTCAGTGAATGATATTGTCATATTCAACTTGCTCATGAGGTCCCTTCCCAACAAATTTTTTGGCGAGTCTTCATGATATAGTAGAGGTGCTCACACTGGTTTTCCCCCCACCGTTATGTCAAGATCTTTTGTGCAAGGAACGTTTAAAATAGCCCCAGAGAACCCTTGCATTTCCAAATTCTTTCCCGAGAGCAGGAACCAGCCTTCCATGAGGCACGATTTCTCAGCTCCTGAGTCCAACATAAAGATGAATTGTTTGTTGCCTATCTCCGCCCCCACCAGTGGTTCCTCTTCTGCATGTATGGTATTTGATAGGACTGAACACGCAAGAGCTTTCTGTGGGCTGTTTTAATCAGCATATGTCTCTGTTGCTGGAACAGATAATTAATTGTCGACCACTACTGCTGTGCCACGAAAATGTGCAGGCGCGCCATTTGCTGATGTTGCAAAAATGTTAGTATTTGCATTTCCAATAGTGTTCTGCCGTGCTACTGGTGGTTGCATGCCTCACCGCTCTGGTTGCTGTCTAGGTTGCATCTGCTGTGATCTCTGCTGTGGTTCGTTATAGCATTGTTCATTCTGCCCACTCTCACCCATAGGTAACCCAAATGGACTGCCTGGGTGTGGGTGGCCATACTGCTGTTCGTTTCCCATGGGAGGTTGCCCTTGGTAATATCCCAGTGGTTGCATGCTGCATTCTCTCGAGAAATGTCCCCACCTTCCACAATTCCAACATGATCCTTGCAACCCTCCCCTCATTCCTTGTCCCCCAAATCCTCCATTTCCCATTCCTCCAAATCCTCCTCTCTGTCCCCTGTAC
The DNA here is from genome assembly GCF_040938575.1 of Ambystoma mexicanum. NCBI lineage: Eukaryota > Metazoa > Chordata > Amphibia > Caudata > Ambystomatidae > Ambystoma > Ambystoma mexicanum. The sequence continues at coordinate 224,520,958 of NC_090925.1, forward strand.
CCACCTCGTCCTCTTTTGTGTCTGCCCTGCCATTGGGGCCCTTCGTACTGCTCCTCTCCATCCTATTGCTCCTGTCCATTTGAAGACCAAGTTGCTGCCATCCTCACTGGTATACTTCCTCCTCTCCTTCCCCCCTGCCTGTCAGTCGATGTTGCTGAATTTATTGCCACAACCTTCACTAATTTATTCTGTACTAACTTTGCTTCGTCTGCCAATCTTCTCTGTGCTATCTCCTTTTCTCTTTTTTTTATCCTCCCACAATGGTGTACAATTATATTATGGGTCTCATTACGAGTCCGGCGGTAACCGAGGCGGTAAAACCGCCTGGTTACCGCTAGACTCGTGTTACCATTCCGCCTCCGTGATTCCCGGAATTACCAGGGCATGACAACCCCGGTGACCCGGGAATTCCGGATGTGGAATGGTGTAAATACCCATTCCCATTGAGTCCTCTGGGACTCAATGGGAATGGGGATTATGGAAACACCAGCACCATCTCTTGACCCCCTTCAGGAGTCGTGATCACCGGTATGGAAACAACGGTGGCGGCGGGTTTACCGCCACCGTTGTTTCCATACTGGGTGAGTTGTAATGAGGCCCTATGAATCTCTGGCCAGCCCTTGGCCTCTATCCCAGCTCTTTTATCCAAGGCCTTCTGTACCTCCTTGGGAGCCCTTTTTTAATGATAAAGTAGAACAGGGCGGTGGACTGGTCCCATGCCGTGCCCGTTTCAGATCTCCACAGGTCTTGCACCCGGAGAATGAATTGCATAGGCTCTTCCTCCTCTCCCATAGTGCACTAAATGTAAATCGGGAGTGTCTGGGAAGGTTCTCGGTAATGCATCTTATACTTGAGCTCTTACGTTGTTAAATGATGATCCATCATGGCGGTCACAGTTCATTGTTACCCCCGGAAAGCCTGCATTCACCCACACTCCGTCAGCTTGATCACCAACGCCGGATACTAGTAAACATTTTACATCCCCTATTGCTAATGGTACCCCTGCAGTGTTCTTTTCGAATGCGTGTATCTACTTCCCTGGCCCACCCGAAAGTGGAGGGAGGAGTTTCAACAGGTTATTCTTGTCCATCTGTACCCAAGGTATGTAATTTGGCCTTCCTGCTCCCTTATGTATCAGAGGCGTCTGTAGTTTTGCCTTACCTCCTTTTTTACTTCCGTTCCCTTCTTTGTCTTACTTTCCAACATGTTTCCTACTCTTTGCCTCAACCTTCCTTGCCACCTTGGGAGGCTTTCCTCCCCTTGGTCAAATCTAAATGGTATCTGAGACCCCTCTGCTGCTGCCCCATCTTCGTATTCATCTAGATCACTCCATACCTCATATAACTCTTCTTCTGATTCTCTCCCCCCCTGTTCCTCCCCTCCTTGGCTATCTGGTGTTTTGGGTTTTATTATTCTTACTCTTGCAGGTTTGCCATTTAAATGAAAGAGGAAGTCCCCTGATTGCCACTCTTGTTCTTGCCCTATTGGTATAGGTGTTGGTGTTGGTGGCGGTGGGGACGGGGTGGATCCTCCCGATACACTCGGCGGTGGTGTCAAATTTGTTACTGTCAATTGTGGTACTTCTGGCCCCTTGTGCAAAACGCGTGAGCGAGCTGCCTATCTAAATCTCCAGTCAACTGTGCTAAATTCACCGGAGCGGCACTAGTTGGTCTGTATAGCCCTCCCGTTTCATATGGTGGTGGGTCTGTGGCGCCGGCTGCTGCCGGAGTGCTCGGTGCTGGTGTATACCGCAGTTCACTGTATCCCGTAGCTGGCCTTGTCAGCAGTGGGTAAAGCCTAGTGAGGTCATTCTCTCCTGTTCTTACTGTACAGTCCTCCCCTGTTGCAACCTCTCCCCCAATCCGGGGATGTGCTTTTTTCTAGGGATATTTCTTTACTTACCTCACCATTGGGGGCTGCCTCTTCAAATATTCTCCACTAGTCTAATACTTTCCGCCTATTTTGTAATTGCTTTTCCCTATATTTGGCTAGCAAGTGAGTTGTTACAAGATCTAACACTCTTTTCTCAAAGGACCCTCACTCGGCCATATTGGGGACACCCCTTCTCCTCTTATTTCTGTTAACCATTGCTTGTGATATTTATGTATTTTTTCACTATACAAAGGGAGATGCTGGCAAATATGTGCTAACAGTGTATTCCCTCCCATGACACCTTATCTGGTATTCTTACAGGTATTCGCTCGTTTTCTGAGTATACTTACACAATGCAATATATCAGATAAACACCCTCTGGTGGCACCTTTGCCCAACCTTATTTCACTGTCATCATCATCACAAATATCAATAACCATTTTTTACTTACACCTTTTGGCACGAATTACAAAATGTTACTAACACTTTTCATCAAACCTTTTTTCAGAGAACACATAGACACATGTGTACTTATCGACAGACCAGCACAGTGTAATTCAACAACATTGACCATTGAACATTGAACATGTAACATGTAATATCTTTTGTTTTAGATCACTCCTTTTCACTGCTCTAGTCCCTTACCACTTACTCTTATCTTCTCATTCAGTCCCCACCTCTGAGCCCCCTTAGGCTACCTCTTTAAAGAATTCTGCTCACACGGAAAAAGAATATTCTAAATTACTACTCTGAGCCTACTAAATATATGAGACTCCTACTTTTATTTTTCTCTTTATCTCCACTTATTCCCTGGTCCAGGGCACTGGTCCAGACAATGCTATGCAGCGCCGCCTTCTACCCCCCTTCGGAGCTAGGATCCCCTATTCCTCTTTATCTCTTATTTCACAACAACCTAATGACCATATAACGGATAGATAAGAAAAAAAGCCTCACAGTTTCACTCACACAGGCCCTAACCCCGCTTTCCAGTAGTCGCTTTCCCACTGCTTCATTACCCTTATCTTTTTTAACCCTTACTTCTCAATTTTCTCCCTTTCCCCTGAGATTCTTGCAACTAGTACTCACGTGTTCAGCAGGGTGGTCCGAGAGCCTCAGTTCAGGGTGTATCCACAACCGAGTCTGCACCCCAACCAAGCCATGACCCGCCTTGCCGAGCAGTTAGTTGGGTATTTGCAAAGATGACAGGAACCCTTGGAACCTTTCATTTTGTGCGCACACTGGTCAACCGCGGAGGCAATGGTTTTGCTGGGGGCGTCCCGGATCTCGCCACACGGCACGGGCCTCGGCGCACCTGTTCCGATCACATCACGGGGGTCACCAAATATAAAGGGTCACTCCCTGACTTACGCATGCCTGTCCAAAAAATATAAGACACCCCAATGGGGAATGAGACTAAGAGAACAGGTTTCAAGGTTCAGTTGCTTTATATAAAGTTGGCATCCAGAGAACTCTCCTGCTGCGAGAGCGCTCTGGCAAACATTACAATTACATGACTATATAAAGTGAAACAGCGTCATAGTTGATGCAATATAGGGTACTAGACCAGCGCAGGATTGGATAGACAATATAGATACATATGTCCGAATAGGTGCTGCTTCTTCCGGATTGGTTGCCCAGTTGACGGGAGGGTGGACATCACGTGGTCTGTCTACCAGCGTCCGGGAGGGTTGAGGGTTAGGGCACTGTGAGATATGGTGGACACTAATTAAGTTAGCATGAAAAACTACCACTAGACACACAATACACAATAATCATTAGTATACCTTTGAGTAAATCTTACAAACCTATAAATTGCATACAAATAATGATACCATTATTCATTAGGACTTATATGGTTATCGGGCTTAGGGGTCTTGGTTGGTGTGATAACATTAGTTGTAGGGTGGGCCTGTGCACATCAAAGAGATTGTGAGACACACTGACATTTGTTAGTTCAAGGGTGCAATATATGGTGACATAGGTCTGGTTTTACTAGGGGACACTGTGGGTGGGCTGCAAAGCAGGGTCACACTTCTGGTACATCAAGAGAATACCTTAGGAGGGCACAGGGTTATAGTGGCAGTAATATTCCAACAGCGGGGTAAGAGGGCACCGGTGGGCTTGTGGAGATGGATGAGCTACAAGGCAGGATTCAGTCCGGTTCACACAGAGGACAGTGATCTCAGAGGGAGAGTGAGATGCTACATTTGTATATTTGTTTGAATTATCCCGGGCGCATCTGTGTGAAAGGGCTTTCAGACAGAGTGAGAAAAGGTGGGGGCCATGAGCTTGGTGTGCACGGCACTGCGGAGGGGAGATAAGCCCTCTCCTATTTTCAAAGTGAGGCCTAGTCCAAAGATGGAGTTGAGGGCACACAAAATGGAAACCAAGTGTCCCCCGCAATAGCCCTGTTTGGTGCTAATGTTAGCATACAGGCAATGGAGGCCTCCCCCGCTATTTCACGAGCAAGTGGTCCACATTGTGCTGAAGGCGTGAGGGGGGCCCAAACAACCCATCACTCCCACACAAAGTCCAGGGGAAGGGAGATAATCCCCTGGTGTTGTGAATTGTGAAGGAAACCTGTGGAAAAGCCCAGTGAAAGTAGAAATTCCCCCTGGTGTTGTGAACTATGATGTAAGCCTGAGAAAATGCCAGGGGAAGGGAGACATTTTCCTGGTGTTGTGACCTGTGAAGTAAACCTGTGAAATGGCCTGGGGAAGGTAGACATTTCCCCATGTGTTGTGAATTGTGAAGTAAGCCTGAGAAAGGGTCAGGGGAGGGGAGACATTCCCCCTGGCGTTGTGAACTGTGAAGGTAAAAGCCAGAAGAGTATCAGAGCAAAGTCAAGGAAGGTTAGAGGAAGAGAGTCATTCATCTGGCACTGTGAAAACACTGAGAGCAAGATAGCTGGAGAAGGGAGTCATTCTCCGGGAACCCAATAATGAAGAAACAGCTATGGGCAATATGGAATTTTGATGTTTGTAATGGAACTTTACCTTTTGAGTTTGAACTGAGAACTTTAGTGCTTTACAATCTGGATCTTTGTTTTGTGCCTTGGAAAGGGATTGAGACCTGGGGAAGGGGGTCATTCCGTCGGGTAAAGATCGCACATAAGAATGGAAATGGCGATCCACTGTCCAGAAGAAAGGAGCTATTCTTCTGGACCAAGAAGATCCACTACCTCTTAGTTTAGTTATAAGTGTAAGGGACAGAAGTAGTTGTTTGACACAGGATGGTGGACTCTTGATGTACATGGACATCCTGACTGAATCCTTAGTATTTTAGTTGAGGTAGGGAAAACCCTCTTAGATTTAGGAAATATAGGTTTTTTAGTTGTTTCTGGTATAATACAGGTTTATGCTAACAACCATACCACATTGTGTCAGTATCCTCCTTCTGCACCATTACAGACATAAATTAATGTATACTATTCCAATACATACACTTCTTGTTTTATATTACATTTCTGAGCTCCTTATTGGGGTACAGGCTTTCCTAGTGTGTAGAGATTCTAAATACTAATACTAGGCACTAGAAACATCAACTTCTCTGACCACTACCAAAATGATGATTGAGTGCCTACAACTCCCTTATTAAATATCTTGTGACCCTCCCATAGTTGGAGCAACCCAATATACTGCATCATGCATCATGCACACTACCATTGGTGGAAAGAATTGGCAGGTAGGGCACCATTTGTTTCCCTTAAGTCATCATTTATTTATTTTTGCATTTTTATAGCGCAGATACAGCCCAGGGGCATCACAACACTGTTACTTGTGGCAGGCTTAGTTACATAATTACATGGAATGCAGTACATTGGCATAGCATACTAGAACAGAGAATAAGAGAGCAGGGTACATAAATTCTGACCTCTTTCATATATATGGGGATTAGTGCAGTTTTTGTTCCGGGCAGTGAGTTTCGGGCAGGATTTAAGTGAAGAGCAACATTTTCATGGCTTTATGGAATGCTAGGCGGGAGACTACTCCTTGTAGCGGTGGTGGTAGTGTGTTCCATTGCAGAGCTGATAAGTAAGGGAAGCTAGCACCCCCAGCTTTGACCCTCTTAACTCTAGGGACTGTGCGCATGTTTGCGTATGGTGTTCTGGTTGTTCTTGTGGAGACTGTAGGGTGGAGCAGTGTGGCGGATACACTTATGAGTGAGGGCAAGCACTTCGAAGAGGATTCTTTCTCTGACTGGGAGCCAATGTGCCTGTATCCTGGTGGCTGTGATGTGTTCCTTTTTGGGAATTCCTGTGGCTGCACGTAGAGCGTTATTTTATAGTATTTGCAGTTTGTCCATGTTTTTGGTGGAGGTCCCTAAGAACAGTGCATTGCAGGAGTCTAATCTTGATCCTGTGATAGCTCTGGTAATGGTGATGCAGTTATCCCTGGATAGGAAGGGTTTGGCTGCCTTTATGAGTTTGGCATCGTATGCCGCTGAGGTTTATGTGCACTGAGAGTATGCATGATAATCCAGAGGTCAGAAGAGTAGGAGTAACCTTATGGTCATTTCCTTGCACAACCATCGGCATACACATCTGAAGAGTTGAAGTATCACCAGGTAGCAACAGCAGTTCCTCATAGAAAGCAGAGAACATCTGCACAATGTTTGACAATTGCTTTGCAGATTTTCTGATGTGAGAAAAAGCTTTAATTTGAGAAGGTAACTAAAATGTGCAAGCACATATGGGACAGCCATATTATATCCCCATGTGTGGTTAATGGTGACCGAACACTCCCACATTCTTTGAAGCCATTTCAGTGGGGCTCAAATTGATTTCCACCTGCTTTTGGAGAGTGGAAATGTTTTAGCAAGCAATGCATATTTTGGAATAAACATTTCGTGCCAAACAAGTGTTTCAGGAAAACATGGGTGGGATAGATGTTTGGGTTTAGCCTCACTGATGGGCTGTAAACTAGAAATACTGATAGGTAGGGCAGCATTTATAATGGCTAATGATGTAATGCTCCGGACGTCACCTTGTGAACTCACTGTTATGGTCACTTAAAGTTATCAAGGTTGTTACTGATGCTGATGGAACCAATGGCAGCAGACCTCTACTATAATTTAACACCACAATGCTGAAGATCACTGACTAAGACATCATTGTGAGAAGACACACATGCCCCAGAGGCAATTGGTCAATGTCTTCTTCTTTCTCTCTCTTTCTATCCTCTCCCTCTCTCTCTCTCTCTCTCTCTCTCTCTCTCTCTCTCTCTCTCTCTCTCTTTCTCTCTCTCTCTCTTTCTCTCTCTCTCTCTTTCTCTCTCTCTCTCTCTCTCTCTCTCTCTCTCTTCCTCTCTCTCTATATTATGTTCAGTGAAACAACTGTGTTAAACGGACGTTATGGTTAAGTTGCACTAATAAAAACCCATGACATTTAGTGAAAACACTTTGTTGGTGCTATTTTTAGTGTTATAGGTCAGCTGACATGTGTTTTGACCATCTAGCGTCTTTCTCAAGGCATGTGGATTATGGACAAATCATTGCTGCAAGGGTTTTGAAATGATTCCGGGATGCAGTAACTCAGAAAATCGGGCCACTGCTCTTGGACACAGGCTATACCTCAATCACCAAAGGTACATCACTATTTTTTGTACCCATATTATGACACTTTTCAAAAAATTAAACACGGTCACATTTGCAAAAACATGCTTTCAGGTCCTTGCCAATGCTCCTTGCATGAGTTTGCTGCAAATCCATCGATGTTTTATTTATTTTTAAAGTGTCAAAATGTACGTACATAAAATAGTCATATAACATACCCCCCACTTGACTAAATTCATTCAGTCTTTGCTCAAACATTCAAGCTTGGGTCTATAATCCTTCTGAAATCTTGTGTGCATGTTTGTCAAACTGCAATAAAGTTATAATCCATCTACAAATGAGACCCCCCTCTAAATCTGCCTTTTTGACCAAATCTCACGGCACTTTGCAAAATCATTTGATCTGAGTCTAAAGTCTTTTTGCAAAGATTTGAGCAGATTTGTCAGACAAAACCAAATTTATAAGTCTTTCAAATATGTTGGGACTGCCCCTCTAATTTTGCTCCCCCTTGGCAAAACAGCACCACTTTGCAGAACCATTCAGGGCCAGGTCCAACATCATATTTCAAAATTTCATGTTGTTTCATTGAGTAGCGCCAAAGTTATATGCCACCCAAGAACTACTTTTCACCAACCCTGTAATGCCTAAATATGTATGGATGTGGCCGAACATCTGAGATGCTCGTGAACATCACAGGCCTGTCCCCGGACCTCGCAGATGAAAAAAAACAACTGGATTTTTATGGCCATATCCCATCCTCATCACCCCTCACCTCCCCAGAGATTGTCTCATTAATTTGACAAGTGCAATGTTTTGTTTTTGAATATGTTTTTACTGTGATGCTCGCGGACAACGGCGGCTGTCAGCGGATCCAAAATGGCGGGCGTTTAAAAACATATGATGCACCTCACATTTTTAATTGACTAATCAGCAGGCACATATGATGTCCACGGACATTACGCTGCTCTCTGATTGGCCCTGTAGTGTGTCTGTGGACCGAGTCGGGAAGAGAGTTTGCGGACCAGACCCATGTATCAATAATTGTTTATGACCTACTTTTTGCCCTATTTTGAAAACACTACTGGACGGATTTACACCAAGTCTACAAAAGCATGCTTTCAGGATAAAGGCTGCACAAATTTGGTGAAAATCCATCCAGAGGTTTGGGCTGTAGGTGTGAGCAAAACATTTTTTTCCATTGCATCTATGAGCATTTCCACACATTTTGGGACCCATAATATAACTTTGCCCCCCCCCTCCCCTTTATGAATCCATTGCAGAATCATTCCAATTGGGCCACATTCTTTTTCTGCAAAGTTTTGTGAGTATTTGTCCAGGTGAGGCAACGTTATAAGCAGGCCAAAAAGTGCTCATTCTATGTGTTGAGCTACTTGACCATAACTACACGGTCACTACCGCAGGCCCTGTAATATATATGTTCTCCCCAACATTTTCCATAGCTGTTCTCCTTATGAGAGTATGGAGGAACTGTTGTTTTCAAGATGTATCTTTATAAATTGATAACTGTATATCGCTTGATACATGGATGTCCTTGCTCCTGTCTTTTGGCCCAAGTATACATAACACCTCTGCACTTTTATTTACTTATCTCGGACTTTACAGCATGAACAAAAAGAGTTTGAATAAAGTTCCATATTCTGTGAGTAATGAGTGGAAACCTTTGAGATGGAGGAAGTGAGGTCATATGTAGGAGCTCCCGTGAGCAGTTTGGGGTGACTTTCCGTATAGACTAAATAACAGATAGACTTGCATGTTTATGACATTGAGTTCATGTTCTCAAGTCTTGAGAGAACTTCTTTGATACATGCAGTGATCAGATATTTTCTAGGGGGAGGTTTGATACCCTGTGGTTCTACTTGACATGGTGATGGTGGTCTTTGCTATGTCAGAGCACAGTGCCTGTCCTTCCGCACCACCAACTTCTTGACTTAGTCCTTTATGGACATTGAGGCATAACTTCGAGTGCGTTAATGACTTCAATGAATTCTTGTTGGAGTCTTTTTCCCCCAAAAAATGTAAGCTTTCGGGTTGGTTGGTTGGCTTTCATTCTGGCTTAATATGTTTGGAACAATCATCGGTGGACGCTTGAGTCAACTTTCACCTGTGCATCATCTGCATCCAGGTGAAAGTTGACTCCCTTGACTCTGACAAAGCTGGAATGAGGTCTAGGGATGGAGCAACTGGGATGATCTATAATCAGCCCCACAAGTGACTTTGGGTGTTGTACATGAGTGTTGGTCCACAACGACAGTGCAGATGTGTTCTATACCTGCAATGGTTTTTCCTATGTGCAGAATCAATTGGTGGGTGACTATCAAAATCCTGGACAAGTAAATTAGAGTGAGTAGTGACTTCTGGCATCTATCAAGGAGGTTTGAATCTTGCTTTTTAAACTTTGGAGTGTGTTTTTCACTCACTAAACAGGTCCAAAGCTTGATTAGTTGGTGTTTAGCATTATCTTGGTTCTAGGTGGCTCTTGAGTTCGGTGATGAACACATTTTTACTGAATTATCCTAGTTATAATGTATTCAAACTGAGTTAAAGATATTCTGCAATCTGTGAGTGAGAATTGGGTGTTCTAAGAAGTATTCTGTGAGGGTAATACATTTTCTGGATTGATTCTAGAGTCCTGAATGGTATGACACACCTGTGTATGTGCAGAAAGGCACTGCAGTAAGGGCGAATGGGCAAGGAGCGAGTTGGTCATTAGCTTTAGATTGCTTTAGTTTTAGTTTTGATGATGTTTACAATGACTGTAGTATTGGGTCTGAGGAATAATTCTCAGAATTGACTGGTGGGAAAGTGGAAAAATGTAACGTGTGGGTATTTGGAACTGTTCGTGTGTTGCACATTATTTTAATGTGAAGCTTGACGTGAGAATGCATTTTCTCTTTTGTGAAGAACGTGTTTTTTGGAGGCACTTCATACTTGTTAATGCCTTCTATTTATGTGCAATATTACTTGTCATTTGTGGGCTTAATCCATTTGTAATGGGTGATGTTGAGATCAGTTCTGTTTGCGACTTTCTACTATCGACTAACTACTATCGTCCCAGTGGCTTTGATGGCTTTGATGCATAGCGGTCGAGTCATTAACGCCCTGCATGTCTGACAGTGTGTTCACGTTCGAGCCATTAACGCCCTGCATGTTTGACATTGTGTTCAGCATTTATTCGTTCTTCTAGGAGGCGGTTAGGTTGGTTTTGTGGGATTCTTGTTTTGGTTCTCCGTGGGAGGGTGATTCTCTCTAGTGATGTGGTTATTGTTGTGGTTGAAGGTTGCTATGAGTTTTGTGAGGTCCTTGGCAATGAGAGTATCATGTATGTTTTTGGTGGGTAAGATGCTTTTTAATTGCCAAGATTTTCTTGTCAAACCTGTTTGCCAATTTAAGGAATAAGTCAGATAGGGTTTATGATGCTTCTTTTGTAATGCGCTAAAATGAGTTTGCTGCAGAATTGCCCCATTGCTGCAGAATATTTACATTGTTTATCTGTGATGTTTGTTCAATATAAACAATTGGTACTACATGTTCAGCCTTGGTCCTTCCTCCTTTCTTTTCTTTCTGTTCTTTTTTCTTTCATTTCCATTATTTCTTGAACTGTTCTACAATGCCATTAATTATTGTACAGCACCTCAGTGAAGGCTGTTCATAAATTCAGACAGACACATACATACATGAATGAATAAATAAATACATGCATTCTTTATTCATGTATTTATTTATTTTGACATTTCTATAGCACATCAACCTGGGGGCATCTGGGCACGGGTTACATGAAGGCAGTGGTTGCGCTTTGGTTACGAGGTTACAGACATAGGTAGCACATTGGTTTCCAAGTAGTGGTTACAGTAGTTATCAGCATAAGCGGTACATACATGTTGTCTAGAACATAATTTCTAATCAGGGTCAGGGTGAAGAAGGTAGTGCACAGGTTTTTTGGGGTTAAGTTCCATTTGCAGGTCTTGTGAGAAGAACAAGGTTTGAGGCCTTTGCAGAAGAACGAGAATGAGTCATCAGAATTTAAGGCTAGAGGGAGGGCATTCCAAAGATTGGCCGCGCAGGGCAGGCGCATGGGCCCATTGTTGAGGAGCCGCTTGTAGCGGCAATGACCAGTCAGACACAGCTGCTGAGCGGGAGAGCACGTGGCATCTTTATTAGTGCGGCTCACATGCATACGCATGTGACCCTAGATATGTGACACAGCAAGAGCCCTATGGCTCGTCACTAAGATTACAACAGGTAGCAGTAGTGGACGATCCAGAATGTTCGGAAGATTTCCTGCAACATTTCAAGATTGAAAAAAGGGGTTTGGGGGAGAACCCCCCCATTACAAAAATAAAATTAAAAAAAGAAACATTTGAAAAAATAAAATTCGGCAAAATTGTGTCGAGAAAATGCATTCGAAAATATGCCATTCGAAAAAATCACTATAAACCATCGGGCATAGAGTATGTCTACTCCCGTTCCATCTATAATGTCTTTGTCTCCTGCCCTCTTCAATCCGTCTTTTTCTAAGCACCTCTTTAATATTCTTCTGGCCCCACCATCCTAGCATTTCACCCAACCACCTTCTCTTAACTCCACCACACCCCCTCTAGATGTTATAAATCCCCACCTCTCCTCTCTTACTTTTGTCTGCAACCTTCAACATACTCCTCATCTCCTTCTGTATCGTTTCCTATGGCCGACCCCAGGACTTCTGATGTTCATCCACTCCTCCTTACTCTTCGATCCATCTTCACTAGCCACTTCCCCTGCGATCCTACCTCCTCTTTACTTTCCATAGTCTTACATTCATCTTTCCTCTTTTTACGATATCGTCCAGCCTCCTGTCCTTTGATGTATTCCCATCTATCCCGCTTTCTTCCTTTCCTTGACCATCTCAACCCAACCATCTTCTGTCAGCTGCATCTTCATTGCCTCACAAAACTCTCTTTGTCCACCTTTCTACCTTTTCGACATGCCCTTCCTTTCAGGAAACGGAGCAGCATATAAAATGGCATTGAACCAATGAAGTCTGGTCAGGTCTTTATGGGCGTTCTCTTCAGATGGGGTTTGGTTTCTTGGCCAAAGCTTGCAAAGGTTCTGCTACTCCCCTGTGTCCGAAACCCTTTGCAGACCTGTGGTGTGTCTTTATATAGGCTCGTCGGCAATTTGAATGGCAAGAGGGGTGCCGCTATATCGGTGTTCTCTGCTTCATGGTTTCAGTGTTCCTTTTCATCTGCTTGCCGTGCGCAGATACGTAAACTCTGTATTTCTGCATTCAAGGTTGTTGTTGTGTGCTATGGGAATGTCTGAGTCGGTATTACACTTGCTGGCTGGATACATCTCTGACTCTGGTAGTTTATTTTGCTTTTTAGCTTTGCGCATGGGTTTTGGCAGCCACTCCTTTTCCAAGTTCCTTAGTGAGGCCATGCCGAGCTTCACATGCGTGGTGGTGGTCATGCCCCAGTGATATGGAGTATTGCCTGGGTGAAACAACACCACTGGAGTGCAGGGGTCTCTGAGGCTCTACATATACTGAGATTTCCTCATAAAGGGAGATTGGTGTCTCTTTTCTCCTCTTAGAAGCCGCTGCCATCTTATGGGTAATAGCGGGTGAGCCAGGGGATCCTCCCCACACTGACCAAGGCCCAACAGCCCCCATGTCTATCTAAACCATTAATCCAAGGGTCAGGCACAGGAATTCGACACAAGCCCCATCACAAGTTGTAAAGTTATTTTTGTTTTGGGAAATACTTTCCTATATGTGTAAACATAAAAGTATGTTGACAGACAAAAATACTGTAAAGACTGGAGGGGGGTATGTGTACTTCTGCCCCCTATATGTAGGGTAAAGACACAGAACAACCCCAGCAAGGCTCTCAATTTGGTATAATGTGGCGAGCAGCCAGGCTTAAGCTTTCAGGGGGTGATGAAGGCAGGTTCTTAAGTACACTGTTCCCCCAAAGCCCCCACAAAGGAATGTCCACACACTATGCTAGGTGATAAAACAGCTTCTTTATATAAAATAAGAGTTGCTACTTCTACCAACAGTATAAACATATAAATAATAACACTTTGTACATGGACCGACTAATTCAGAGAATGGTCAACGTATACACTGTATGTGGTACCAAACACTACTTAAATCAGTAAGAACTGCACTAACTGCAGACAGTTTTAAATGGCAGATGAATTCTTAAATAAAGTGTAACCAGCATAGAATAGAAAAGAAAGGCATGTTAGTTATGAACACTGGCAGAAAGCTATCTATAGACTAGACAAGTAGTTCTGAGTGACCCCTCCTGGGCAACCTGTAATGGAAAAGTTAAGGAGTAATGTATGTTGTCTTTTACAGCCCAGTCCAATATTGTTCAATAACGTTTGTGCTTTCATTTAAAAGGATCTACCACCCCAAAGTACCTGAGAGGCCACAGGAGAACAGGATCCAAGACAAATCGGGAATCCCTGGACTTCTCCTGTGGCTAGAAGATGCTCTTCCTTGTTACAGTGCCTTTGGTGTCTTGGCAGGCGAAGAGGCATGGTTTCTCGGCTTTACTCGACGAGTCCCTCTGAGGATGGACCCCCTTTGGAAGAAGGAGCCACTGGGATGCTGAGCCAAGAATAAAAAGGAACCAAAGTCTTTCAGAATGGCAGCAGTTTGGCTCTTCGCAGTGCTCTCATGTGGTCGATGAATTCTCCAACTGTAGAAGTCCTGTGAAGTCCTGTGAAGAAGTAACTTGCTGTGGTCTCCTTAAAAGCTTGGTGGATGGAGACAAGACCCCTGGGACCCTTCAATGACTTCTGGTGGCGACGGGTGGATAGGTTACTTTTAGTGTCGGGTTTCGCAAGTACCCAGCCTTTCATCACACTACACTGCATTGATGTCAGTTTCAGGCTGGGCTGTCTCATTCAACAGAGGCATACATGGTGTTTCTACCCACCAGTCATTCAGGACGAAGGGACAGAGCCAGAGCTTCCCAGGACTTTGGGAAACAAGGTAAAAGGCAATAGAAACCAAGAGGCCACAGGGGCCATCTTGCCTTCTGTCAGGAATCCACTGATTCCTATGGCAGGCCTAGTTATCCGAAAATGGAGGACACTCAGAGCCACTGTCAAGTCAGCATGTAGCTGCCACCAGCCCATACCCTGCTCTGTGGGCTACACACAGGTGCCAAAAAACACATGTGTGCCAGAAGTGTATCCCATGGGTGATGTTCACCAAAAGATAAGAATGAAGAGCTTCACTGCCCGAAGACCAGGTGGGACCTCCGTGGCAGAAAACATATAGAAAACACACACAGAGAAGTGGTAGGACAGGACAAGGAAAGGAGACCCTGTACCTCCATAAGGCATTTCCAGCATCATAAATACAAATCTTTGTTTTTCAAAATATGTTCTTTTTCACAGAAAGCAATACAATATCAAAACAATGATTTCGGAATGATTCAAACATTTTGCTTTCCCCAAAACATATGATCTACTCCTTCTGCTACATTACAACGCCATATCACTTGGATAGGAAGACACTTGATATCATGATTTGACTATCTAAACCAGAGTGAGTGCGAGAATCTTGAGAATCATCCATTTCTGGTCCTCCTTTTCTCCTTACCCCAACATTAGGGTGAGAAGAAAAGGAGGAGCAGATATTGATGAAGATGAGCTAACTAGAGTGACACCAGAGTATGTTCACATTCCCCACAATCACAAAGTGTGTCTTCCTTACACAAAAATCCATACCTTGCTGTACTGCTTACTTTAATGTTACCTGAACACCCAGCACAGGGAGGGGAGAAATCGAGAAGCTGTGACTGCAGCACTCATTAATACTCAGTACAGGCCCTCTGGGGAAAAGAGAGATGTCACTCGTTTCAACAGGGAATTTTCTCATTAAATATAATCCTCTAAGCATTCCCAGCTGTCAAGGGAACAAAGACCAGTCTGTTTAATGAAATATGAACTTCTTTTGGGTTGAATAGTATCTTGGTCTTATTCATGAGCACAAATAATTGAAATCTCTTCTGCTTGTTAGAAACTATTGGGAACAATTGTTGAAAACAGTTATATGGAACATTAGGTGCAATAAACATATATGATTTTTTAAAAATTCTAACCACAGTCTGAAAAAGTTGGGCCAAGGTGCTTTTCACCGATTCCCAGCATAGCATTTTCCAAAATCTTGCCCTTAACTAAAAAAAAAAGTAAATGTTTCACTATTTTACAAATCTAAAAATTGTGTTAACTCTCGGTTAAAATGTATGAATGTATTTATTTTTTTATTTGTGTTTCTTCTAACGGGCAACTCGCCCTCAGGCCTCTGTGCACACAAAAATAAATCTTGTCTAGACAAACAAACGTGAAATGCATAATACCAAGAAGAAATTTCATAGCTCCGGGAACACAACAAGGATTTCAAAGAGATGCCACTTAGTCATTTGAGTTGAAAATGTGAGCCTTCATAGCTTTCTTAATGCTACCACAATTCATAGCATCCCTCCAGTTGGATGGAAGTGTATTCCAAAATCTCTGGGGCATGGTAATCAAAGCTCGTCCTAGCAATGTTTGTTCATTTGATGTGTGCCATCTGGATCTGAGAAATCTAGGTGCTATAGCTTCCTGTACATGTCTTGCACGATACGTCAGGACCAGGGTCGTTACCTGTGCGCCATTTGAGCGTCAAGGGAAAGATTTTATGTGAAATTCTGTGACACAACGGAAGCCAATGTAGCTCTCTCCTGGCCTTGGTGACATATGCCATCCTTGTAAGACATTTTACAGCTCTGCCTGCTACGTTCTGAATGATCTGCAGTGATTTTAAATTCATTTTGGAGGTACCAACCAGCAGACCATTACAGTAATCAATGTTGGTGTTGATCAGAGCACCGGCAAGATAGGCCAAGTTGTTAGAAGAAAGATAAGGCCTAGCCTGCATGACAAGGACATGCACAGGTAGAATCAAGGTGTGCAACGTGTTTCTTCATAGATTGGAGTCCCAAACAACTCTCAATATCTTGACAGATGATACCACCAGGATGTTACAGCTAGTGATTACAAAACTGGTTGTACCCCTCCTCAAGTTTCTTCAATCTCTGAGCAGTCAACACTCTGAGTATTT
This sequence comes from Ambystoma mexicanum, assembly GCF_040938575.1. NCBI lineage: Eukaryota > Metazoa > Chordata > Amphibia > Caudata > Ambystomatidae > Ambystoma > Ambystoma mexicanum. The sequence goes on from NC_090925.1 coordinate 224,537,504, forward strand.
CCGTTCTGCTGTCCTTTAAGGCAAAGGAATGAACAGCCATCAAATTCTGTACTAGTGAATTAGCATGATTGATCGCTAGGAGTTGATGTCATAATCACCAGTGATCTCAAAAAGCAGCTGCGTGTCGTCCGCATAGTTAGCATATTTTACCCCTGCTGCATGCAGTAGATCAGACAATGAGCGAGTATAAAGATTGAAAGGTTCAGGGGACAGGCATGATTCCTGCAGAGCCCTGTGTGGCATTTGAATGCATTTGTTTATAAAGGCATGCATTTCAAAACATCAGCATCTGAAAATAGAGCAAAGACTGCAATTTTTATAAACTACTGATTTTTGGAAATCCTCTGGTCACCCTATTGACAAAGATGACCTATGCATGTCCAAGGACGCTTAGCCACTGCAAATGATGCGTTGGTCAGCCACCTTGCATACATATGTGTGCACTTTATGAATACCTAATGCCTTAAACATATTGTACCAACTCTGAATTGCAGGATCAGCTGTAATTAAGGGAACTATTTGGGTCACCAAGAGCACTGGGCTCACAGAAGGGTATTACTTAACTCTTGATGCCATTGCCTCTGGTGTGGACAAAGAGGATACCAACGTAATGCCATAGCTCCTGGTGCAGCCCCTTATCCAACATGATCATCTTAATAATTGACATAGTGATTTTATTGGTACTAAGTTACAAGGAACATTTGATACTCATTTAAATTGAAGTTCATTAAAAAAAAAGAAATATGTTTTTTATTGTTTTTTAAACAACAGCACAATTTACAGACTCTCATGTACATTGCATATCACCGTCCAGTCAATTATGTCTGCATGTTCCACACTCCCCAGCTGCCCCCACCCTCTTCCCAGCCTATTCCACTGACATCCTGCTAACATCTTACATCAACTTCAAATATGTACATTTGCATTCGCTACTGGACTATGTCAGACCATTATTACTGTTTAGGTATTAATATGTGGTAAGGCACTCAACTCCTGCAACATATGTTTCCAGGAGTCCAGGTCAATACTGGGTTCTCCTTGGCCACAGAGGGCCACTTCCTGCCATACTGAGGTATCTCCAAGTGCCCATTTTCTGGAGGTCACTCCACCATAGGCACACTTATGGTCTCTTGTGTACTTTCCACCCCATTGCTATTCTTCTTTTTTCCAGGATGTATGCTAAATCATTCAGCTTACTGACATGTCTGCCTGTTTCGGTCTCGTAAAAATGCCAAGCATACAGGCTACCAGAGTGCTCGTGTCTAACGTTATACCTGCCCTGGCCAAGGCCTGTGCTATTTCTTCACAGCATAATCGGATCTCCAACCAAGCCCAGAAAATATGCACCAGATCTGCATTAATCAATCCGCATTTCGGGCAAGTTTGTCCTGTTGCTATGCTGAAATTGGCAATCCTCTTCATGGTCAGGTATGCCTTATGAGTTATATACAGCTGTACTATTTGTAGCTTCTCATTTCGAGACACCTTTTTATGATAGCTAGTGCCCTACCCCGGACCGCATCTGTTAATTGCTCTTGCAGGTCTGCCAGCCAGCTGCGCCTGGTCTGCTGCTGCATGTCCCCACTCTGTGACATCAGTAACTCATATAACCTAGACACCGCCTGTCCACCTTCCGATATATTGCAAAGTGTTTCCGTAGCGTCATCTTCTTTCCAAATCCCATCCATACCCGGCCACTTATGCTTTAATCTAGTGAGGAGTGAAGTGTGTGTCATGTATTGTCCTGCATGTTTACCTGTTTCTGTGGTTAGTTAGGACTAAAGTCCATCAGTTTGCCTTCATGTAATAAATCTCCTACCATCGCCACTCCCTTGGGTTCCCACTTCCCAGTACTTTCTCACATTTAGTCTAAGTTGTGGGTCCTCGGCCTTCAGTGACCAGTTTGACCTGGAGGGAATAAGGTGACTGTTTATCAATAAAGCGACAGGCCCTGCACCAGATCATCCCACCCAGCTTCAGCAGCAGCAAGGGCTTTGGAGTTCACAGTATTACCATCCATATCACCTCCTTCAAGTAAAATGGGTCACAAAAGGGCTGCAACATCATGGTATCCTGGGACTGCTCATCTGATAACCAATTTGTGATGAATTGCAACTGACTCGCCACAAAATATGCCTCAAAATTGGGCATATTTATGCTATCTTGCTTGTACGGTCTCTGCAATTTAGTTGGTACTACCCTGCATCTTGTGCCGTGCCATAGGAAGCTTCGACAAATAAAGTCGAGCCTGTTAAAAAGCCTTTAGGGATGTTGTACAGAATATTGGTAAAGAAATGAAGAAGCCTCGGGTGCACTACCATTTTTAATAATGCTCCTCTACCCATTAACGAGAGTGGTAATCTGACCCAGAAAGCCATGGACATCTTCACTTTCTCTACCACCTTTAGTGTGTTCTGTAAATATTCCATCTTGGGGTTGTGAAATATATCCACTCCCAGGTATCTGAATGAGTTGGCCTCTCACTTTACTGGTATTGTAGGCAGTGCACTAGGATAAGTCCCCTTGTATGCAGCTAAAGGGATCAAGCATGATTTCTGTGCATTAATATTAATTTGTGATACATCTGTGTACCGCTCAAACATGTCCAATATATATTGTAAGTTGGTTGCTGGATGTTTTAAGTAAAAAAGCATATTGTCTGCATACAGAGAGATTACATGTATGTTGCCCTGTATAACTATGCCTGCTTCATGTTATCCCTTCCTGAGATACACTGCTAGCGGTTCTGATGCCAGTATGAACAGCATCAGAGACCACTGGTAGCCCTGTCTGGTACCTTTCTCCAACTGCCATGGATCCGAAATGTGGCTCCTGTCCTGAGTCTTGCTTGTGGGCTGCTATACAGCAGTTGTACCCATTTTATGTAAGTTGGCCCAATGCAAAAGCTGCGCAGCACCGCTGTTAGCCATGGCCATCTAACGAGTCAAATGCTTCTACCGCATCCAGCGAGGCTACAGCGTATCACTGTGTGCTTCCATGGGTACTATCTATGACATGGTGTAGTCTCATCAGGTTACAAGTAATATTCCTGCCTGGCACATAGCCCGTCTGGTCTGGGTGTATAGATATTACTGGCCTAAGCCTCATCAAGGCCATAAGTATTTTCCCATCCTGATTAAGCAGGGAGAGGGGTCCATACGAGCCACAGTCAGTTTCTGGGTTTCTGGGTTATTGGGCTTTAATAGTGGAACTATAATAGACTCCCTTAACAACGCTGCCAGTAGACCTGTATTCAATGCTATGTTCAACATGGCTGGTAGCTGGGGCGTCACATAGGCCATGAATTCCTTGTAGAAGTCACTAGGCAATCCGTCTGCCCCTGGGCCTTTACCTGTCAGCAACTCTCTTACAGTGGCTTCCAGCTCTTCTATGGTTATGGGGGCCTCAAGCTTATCAGCTGTCTCTGCATCTAATTTGGAGAGATCTATCTGTGGCAGGGTTTCATCTATTTCTGACGGGTCCACTCCTGTCGTCTCTGTATATAATTCCTTATAGTAATTGTAAAAGCACTCTTTAATACTCTCTTGCATTACGCACACCTCCCCATCCCTTCCCACAATCCTGTGTATCAGTTCTCGTTTGGACTCACTTCTGCATAGCCAGGCCAACCTGTGTCCTGGCTTATCACCCTCAGCATGTTGTCTCTCTACATATTTCCTGTAGTTTAGCTTGCCTAATCTTTCCCAATGTATCAGACTTTCCTGTTTTAGCCGGGCTACTTCTCGGCCCTATCTCTGGACAATTCCCCCAAACAGTCCTTGGCCTCCAGTTTGGTCTCCACTTTACTTAACTCATCCTCTATCACAGCTTGCATACCCTTAGCCTTGGCAATCAACGTCCCCCTGATCACTATCTTGAAAGCCTCCCACAATGCGACAGCGGAGTCGGCACTTACCGTATTATTTCTAAAGTATTCCTTCACCCCCCTCCCTCAACTGTTCACTGAACACCACATCCCTGAGTCACTCAATTCTTAGTTTTGTGGGGTACATTTACCAGCCCAACAGAAATCCCTGCATTTCTAGACTGCATGTTAGCCATTACAGGAATAATGGCTGTGCTGTGTCTGCTGAGCACATATGGGGCGAGATGGAGCACAGACACCAAAAGAATGGCTGCAATTATTTTTTTCATGTGCACCTAAAAAGAGGAATTCAAAGGCATCCTGGCTCAGCGCTCCTGTGCTGTGATCTCCAAAATGCAAAACTGCAAAAAGTAAAAAAATTAAAACTGCAAAAGAAAATGTTCTGTGTTTAAAAATGACCTTGCACTAGTGCTATGTTCATCTTTAAACCTTACACAGTTTTGTTCCAGTAAAACTCAGCCTTAGTCCATCTATACTCAGGCTGAACATCAAATGAGGGCTATTCCTCCCTGAACAGCATTGTTGTGCCAAATAAAGTCTATGAAAAGCAGGAATTATCTTTCAGGGCGAATTCAACATTTACTTTGGAAACAAATTAAACAAATGCAGAGCCCTTCAAAAGAAAGCTCTTCCTCCCTGGCTATGTGTCAATTACAAAGAAAACTATTTCCAGCATCTTTCTGTTCTCTGAAATTGGCCTCATCTGTAAGAGCTCTCAGAAAATGAATGTCCAAGAAACCGCATTTGTGAAATAAAACTAAGCTGAGAAGCACATGTGTAAATCCATTTTTGCAAAACCTGTGAAAGGATACTTTGAAAGCTAAAATGTGAAATCATCCCAAATACTCACACAGAAACAGTATTTTATGTGGGGGATGGGATTTGGTTTAAATGTATAATATATTTATTTATTTAAAGAAAGACTGGCTTTTGTGAAAGAAAGGGAAAACAAAACGTTTGAAAGCTGTTTGAAAGCAGCAGAACCAGTTTTCAAAGCTATCCAGCCCCTTTGGGAAAGAAAGCCCCTTTACAATTATGAAAGGCCCAGAGGTGTGGGAAGTAGTGACCTTGCCAGACTGTCTGGCACTTTTGCAGCCAGGAAAAATGGATCAAGAGGGACTGGCCTTGTTGCAAGGAAGTGTGAATTCCTTTGACACTTTCAACTGCCTGGGATGAAAGAGCATCATGGTAACCCTGTTGTTCAGCTGACCAAGAAAAGACATGTTGCTGGGGGGTTGGAAAGACTGCCCACTTTTGGGACCAAAGCCAGCCCATTTTAATGGAAAGACGTTTTTACATTAAGACATTTATTTTAGTAATATGAATAAGCAGTAATGTGAAATTATGATGGTTTTAATGTGATTTTTGAAGCAACAATATTAGACGATGCTGGTCTTCATAGCATGTGGGGACGTGAACAGCATTAAAGAGGCATTTCTGAAGAAAGCGTACATGACAGAGATGTAAACATTGAATGGAAATATGCCTGAAATTGATAGGCTCATGTGTAGCCATTTGTGGAATTTTAGGTGAAATATTTTCCATAGAAATCGCAAAACATTGCCAGAAGGACAAAACAGCTTCGCACAAACTTGAGATTTGGAATGGCATATTCCTTGTAAAATATGAGGTCTGCCTATCTAATTTTCATGATGATAACAATTGTAAATATAAGTGTTTTGTTTCATAATAGTGGTATAACAATGCACACCATAAAACACACACCCTAAAACTGATATCACTTCCCTGGGTCCAATCTGCTTAGAAGGAGGCGGCGACATCCAGAGCCTGATCTATTCCATCTTAGAGGTATGTCCAGGTTAGTTCGGCCCACATAGTAAAAATCCTCTGAAGTCATCCTGCTTATAAAAGGAGGAGGCATAGGGAGAGTCAGACATTCAAAAGTCCAACCTGCAAAATCCAAAGATCCATACATTCCACATTCACCTTGCAAGTCTCCAGAGCCAGACCAGAGGTAGCTGATCCATATCCAGGCAGAACCACTATCCAGAACTAAAAACCCTACAAAAAGGGGGAAAGGCTGCTGACCCTTTTGGTAGAACCCAGTGACCAGACCTGTCCTTGCCCAGCTGGTGCACCCCGCTGTCCACTGTGACCAGACCCCGGTTGCACGGCTTTTCCCTTAAAGGAGAGCTCAGCTGCTGCACAGTGACCCGATCCTTGTCCCGCTGTCCAGAGTCCTGGTTAGCTGTCCAAACCATCCAACTCAAGTGCATTTTGTAAGTATCACCCTTCCCCAGTACTAAAAACCAATACACCACTCTGTTACCTTGCATTCTGTTTAAACCCTATAAGAAATCCTATAAGTACCCTAGTAACTTCTTAAATTGTCAGGATCCTCTGTGTATCCTGTCCTTAGAAAAATCTGTATTAGTCTTCATGTGTAGTGTAATTCTTTCCAAGTCATCTCAGTCCATTCTGTAAGTCCTTAGTACTATTTTGAATTAATTAATGTCCCATAGAGATGAACGCGGCGTGAATAGGTTAACCTTGCAAATTAACCTCCTTGTGTACCGTGTCTTTCTTTAAATATATAGCCACTAAAATATAGTTGCAGTAGAACCAATCATTTTCTAACAAAACCAAGTTTGCCTATGAAAGTGTTTCCATTTAAAATCCAATTTTCCTTCCCTATAAAGAATCTCATACTGTCACCCATCCAGAGTCACCCTTTCACTTTAGTATTATACCTGGTATGTGCCTTTTGTACCTTATCAGTAAAACTGATTTCCGATTTGGACTGTTTAGCTCATTTTCTAAGCTGTTTTGCTTGTTTTAAACCTGTGAAATCTAAGAAATTGCAACTTTGCCACATGTGATTCTTGCTGCACTGTTTTGCCTTCCAAAGTCGATTTTCTCACTTGTATGCATGTTGTTAAGTAACTTGCCTTGTAGCTTGTAAGTTTTCTTGCTTTTTTGTACAGCCAAACAAATTCTTGTCTTATTCATTCAACCGCACATGTAAAATAACTACTCAGTGAATTGCCATTTTGCTAATTTTTCAAGGGTACAATCCGATGGTAGGTCAGATTTCCAATCCGATTTTTGCCTATTGTACCTGACTCCTTGCTACTCCTCTCAGCCCACACAAAGCTTGGTTAACAGGGGTTTGAGGGCGTGTTGTAGGGGGAATGCCTAACAGTTGTGCCATTTAAACGTATTACCTAAAAGTAATATTGCTTTCATTCAGTTTTGAATTGATGTGTCTGATGGTAGAATGTTAAATGAAGGGTATCCTATCATTTTGCTGTGTAATTATCACCACACTGGTGATTGCTGCCCTATATTGAATCTGTTTGATTTTCATTTGAATTAAAAATAAATAAATATTTCATTATTACACACCGGCCTGGTTCATGGTCCATTGCGACACAGGGTGTACTTCAAGGGGGGGTGTGAGACGGTTGGCTGCCTTCTCAAAAATAAAATCTGAATGTAATGAACTTAAAAGTGTTTTTATTGTGTACTGTATCCCCGGCCAGTAGAAAGAATCCTGGCGTGGGTTGTTTCTGTATCTTTAAATCTGTGACAGTTTGCAGGTCGGGAGGCGCACCCTAGGCGGTGGGTTTGCCATGTAACCTAGCCAAGCCATGTATTCCGCCAATTTAATTGCTCCTATTTTCTCTCATCCTGTAAATACGTAGTCCAATCTATTATGAAATTGATGTTCATTATGATCAACATCAAATGACTCAAAAGTTGTCCCAGGATACCAATGTACAAACTTGCCACTTGCAGATCCCTCACACCTCTTATCCCTATGTGCCTTTTTTTCTAAACTGATAACATTGCTCCAAGATAAGGCTCCCAGTTTAATGGGATTTATTTCTCTACATTTCTGTCTGTATTTTTTCATATTCATTTTTTGGTTACTTTGTGTTTGGCAATATTATTTTTTGCACTGCAATAATAAGTTGCAACTGCTGTTTCAACACATTCATTCAAATGAAAATTGTACATTACTGTCCACATGTTTGTAAAGGGAGGTTCATGAATTTGAGTCCTTGCTCAGCAAGCCATTGTCTGTTTTCACCATAGCAATAAGCAATAACAAAGTCAACAGATTTTGCTTTTGTGTAGGGATGAGGTTGGCATTTTCCAGGCACTGAGATAATAGTACTACCTGGCCATAAAATGGCAAAAGCAAGTACATGCTGCTAGTACCTGGGCATGTTAGGACAGTTTGTTTGTTTGTTTGTTTGTTTATTATTTATAATGCGCGATCATACCCTAGGGTAACAGGGCGCAGCCTTTACATGAATTTGCGAGACTTAGTTACAACATCAAAATATATACACAACACAATGAGGTACACAAAATAATACATATCTACAAGTGTCACACGTGGTTACAATGTGTGCAGGAGGCGCATGTGGGACATGCTTGGCATCTGATCATGATGGGCCTACATATTCAGCCATTGAACTACCTTGGAACGGAAGTTATGGTATGGCATGTCCATTCTGGTCGTAGGCGGCAAGGGGTTTCACAATTTTGCAGCTTTCACAGGGAAGCTGCTGCCACCTATTGTGGGGCGTTTGAACTTCGGACAGAGAGGCAGTCTTTATAAGTTGTTCTGGTGGGTCTCAGGGAGGCTTGTCTGTGAAATCTGTCTATCAGATAGATCGGGCCACGTTGTTAAGGGATTTATGAGTGAGTGAGACCGTTTTTAGGGAAAATTACTTTTTGCTTTTTTGACGTTTTACAGGGGGAATCTCCCTCACTCTCCCTACCCTCCCTATCCTAATTTATACCCTTACCTATTATTTACTATATATATACTAAAATACCTACCATTTTCGATCAAATAAATTTCTCCTTTGTTTTTTTTTCATTCGTTTTTTTCTACAGATCTGGGGGCAAGTAGAGGGTGTGATTAGCCATAGGTACTGGCATGGCCATGGGTTGTCAATACATGGGTAAAACAAAAACCAAACAACAACCGCGGGCTGTGTGTCCCTCCTCACATACCATCTCGCTCCTATCTTCACTCCCACAGACAATAGTTTTGGCTTCTAAGCAGCGCTGCTAGCTAAAACTAACACATGTCCTCCCCTGCCTTCACCTCTGACCTTAGAAACATCTTCCCTGCATTTAAACATCTTCAAAGGGAAAGAACTTCCTTTCAGCCTCCTGAACTGATACTTTCCCAGCCATTGTCCTGCAACGGATGAGGACAACAACAAGTGTGTGAGGAAATGTATCAAGTACGGCTGCGGCGAGAGATTACACACTCACAACAAGTAACTCTCCATCTGCCACACTCCCAGCGGCAGGCACAGTCCTGCAGGGTAGCATTTGAGATTATTAAAATACGGCATACACTACAAGAGGTTGGGTGCATGAACTAAAGGAGTACCTGCAATTAAGATGAAAAATGAAGGTTGATGGCACACAGCAGCACTAAAAAAATATCAACACGTGTCTATACTATAGATGTCACCTGAACTGATTACGGGCATAACATAGTTGTGATGAGTATGAGGAGAAAACAGGTGCAACTGCCGCCCATCAGGGACGTCATTTAGGGGTCGCCAGAGGTCACAACGGCGACCTCTGGTGTCTCCCTTGCGACCTCTGTGGTGTCCCTTGCGACCTCTGACCTCTAAAAAAAATGTACAAAAAAACCTTCTTTTTTTTGTTTTGTTTGTTGTAATGCAGTCTCCTGGGCTGTGGCCAGCACCATGTGGCTCTTTACTTCTGGAGTGGCTGGCTTTCTTTTTCAGGCACCTTAAAAAAAAGAAGAATAATAAGAACAGAAGTGCCACAAGTCTATATTTTTAGCACTGACCCTAAATAAGAAAGAATAGGAATACCAATAATGTGTCTTTCTGGAATTCTATACAGTAATTGCTAGACTCATTAAGGGTTTATTTCAGGCACACTTCAGGGGGTGAGTCACTGATTTACAGGCCGATTCAAGGAATAAATGTGCGCCGAAAATCTCTGTGTAAGTGTGTGAAAGCATGCGAATCGCAGCACAAGTGCGAAAATCGCAGTGCAAGCGTGCGAAATCCGTGCACATCGATTCATGGAAGTCCATGCGCGTGTAAATTCTGGGATGTGCGCTAAAATTCTGTGTGGCGCACGCGGGCGCACACGTCATCAAACAGCGTGCGCTACGCGCACAGCAAAAGCACACATAGTGCGGCGCACACAACAAAAGTAGGCAGAACACGGGGCGTAACACGCGGAATGGGGAATAATGTGTGAAATTGTGGGCGTTACGGGGGAAGTACAGGAAGCAAATGCGCGGAACACCCACATGCGCGCCTACAACACGTATTCATGGAATCGAACAGGGCAAATGCGTGCCCCAAAAAAGATGCGCAAATCCGGGAACAGGTACGCCAGCAGGAAGCAGGCGTACGCGGACCCGCGCAGCATAAAAGTGCACGCAAACAACAAACAAGCTCAGACGCTACAATGAATATACCGTTCCTCGCAGCGGTGGTCGTGGGACACCGCAGGAGGAGTAGGATAGTCAGGGCAAGAATTTTTGGGATGCCTGATGACCAGGTGTATGGGAGGTACATGGGAGGTGTATGGGAGGTAAAGGTTTCCACCTCACATAATACTCGACCTGGTGATTGAATGGGAGGATGACCTCACATCACCCACCCTGTGCTCCCAAGCGCTGAGCCCCTTGGAAAAGGTGCTCAATATACTGCACTTCTTGGCCACTGGTTAATTTCAGCGGACAAGTGCCATAGTGGGGGGGGGGTGTCACAGGCCACGCAGTCACGCTGCCTGCACCAGGTGTTGGCCATCATGACTGCACGCCCATTAGTCAGCAGGAACAAATACCTGCCCAGAACAACTGCAGAAAGGCAGGCTGCCGTCCAGGATTTTTACCGGTTGGCACATTTCCCCAAAGTGCTAGGTGCCATTGATTGCACCCATGTGGCTCTACATCCTCCCAGGGCAACTGAACACATCTATAGAAACCGCAAGCACTGGCATTCCTTCAACGTGCAGGTAGTATGTGATGCCAAGGGAATCATCACCTCAGTATATGCCAACTATCAGGGGTCCACCCATGACAGTTTCATCTACAGAATGTCAACCCTAAACCGGGACCTAGAAGCTGGGCGGCATGGCGATACATGGCTGCTTGGTGAGTATAAATGCTGCTGCACATGCATGTATGTCAGATACTGAGTAATTTCACAACCCCACTAATGATGCCCATCATCACCTCCCCAGGGGACAGTGCCTACCCTCTGAGCACCCACATGATGACGCCAATTCGGAACCCCACCACACCACCTGAGGTAAGATACAACACAGCCCATATTGCAACCCGGGGCATAGTGGAGCGCACATTCGGAGTGCTCAAGTCACGCTTTCGCTCCCTTGACCGCTCTAGTGGGCAGCTGCTATATGCGCCCCCAGTAGTGTGCAGGATCATAGTGGCAGCATGTGTCCTGCACAACGTTGCAACCCGCCGGGGCCTACCGGTGGACATGGTGGTGCCCCCACATCCCCAACCACATGCACGGCTGCTGCACATGGGAGGGGAAAGGGCACGTGGTGAGGCAGCCCGTACGCAGCTGGTGGCTAATTACTTCACCTAAAATCACACCCCTGTGGAGTGCACACAGCCCTGGCACATAACAGCTGACAATCAATGACGATGACATAAGGGGCAGTCAACTGTCACAACCATACCAGCCTGAGATTGGTCACCTGGAAGTGTTACATTGTGTACATCCCTACCTACCGAAAGACAACCAATGCTGTGTCACAAAAGACACACATTTATGCTGCATGAATTACTACCCCCTTGCAAAATACAACATGAAAATAGCACTATGTCACCCAACCCCTCCCCATGTCCGCCACCCAACACACCATGGCATGTCATGCAATATGAAAGCAAACAAAGGAATGCACAACACATGACACAAGTGTCACAAAGTGCACTGTCCAAAATGGAAAGAGGCCACAGACAATATGCTCCCAGTAATCAATAACAAACAGGACACATGACCAAATACTTACCAGCAACACAATACAGCAACACAGCATGAAACATTGCCAAATATGATAGTACAAACTCAAAGTAGTGCAAGTCTTACAACCTGAATAATGCAGCACATCCACCCCTTCCAAGTGCAGAGTGTTGCTGTCAGGCAAATGTGTCAGTGTACTGCATACAACATGAAATGCATCGGCAAAGGAGAAGACCTTGTGAAGACATGAAGAAGGTACCTGCAAATAAGGAGAAAGACATGGATGCACAAGCACATATCAATACACTATGCAGTGTTTAATACAAAAACAAACCCCACTAGGGATGTCCACACAGTTATGACTACAGACTGCCCACACAGCTCATGGGAGACCAATGTTACTGTGTAAGTCACTGTCACTTGGTCACACCATTTGCAAGCCCATGGAAATGGGAAGCAGGAGGGGTGTGTGTGTCAGGAACCCAAGCATATAACCCAAACACAGGAAAAGTCTGCATGTGCCCAGCCGGAATACACACAGTGGATGCCCACGGGAGCCACACAAGGCAACACACTGTAAAAAGAAAAAAAAAAAAGAAAAGAAAAGAAAATGGCCATGTGGGGAACAGGGGGGGAGGCCACCCAGTAGGTTTGAGGACAGGGTGCACACCAACAGCCACCTGCGTGGATTTGGCAGAAGAAAAATACCTCCATGGGCTCATGGCCTGCACGGCTACGCTAGTGTGGGAGGAATGCTGCTGATGCTCTCATCTCCCTCTGCTGCTGCATCAGGAGGTGGTTGTGCTATGGGAGGCAGCCCACGCAAAGCCCTGGTATGGTCCTCCATGGCAGCAAGCATGCGGGTTTGGAAGGTCTCGTTCTGGAGGATGATAGTACGGAGATCCCCATGCAGCACCTCCCGAGTTGCCTCCAGCTCAGCTGAGAGCGAACGTGTGAGCTGCTCCAGCTGCAGTTCTGGCCTTAAATTTCGGGAAGCCTCAAGTTCACCCAGAGTCTCCCTGAGGTTATGGAGTTCTACCCTCAGGGCTTCCCTGTGGCCCTGTGACTCTATAGATATGGCTTTGCGCAGAGTCTCCAGTGCCGCCCGTCGGTCCCTGTTGGACGCCAACATGTCTTCCCTGTGTGATTGGCAAATGGAGTCTGTTACCCGCTGTTGTTGCTCCATCTGCCTTTCAGGGGGGAGAATGGAAGTGGCCACCCTCTCCATTGCCTGAGCCATCATTTCAACCAATGCTCCCTGTTGGGCTGCTATAATGTAAATGGAGTTTTCCCATACAGTATTGCCTGGTTGCGTACGGCCACCGCGTCGGCGGGCAGCACACCTGTTCGGGGCAAGGCGATCTGCACCTTGCTCTGCTGGCACTGCCTGACGCTGCAGGACTGCATTCCCCCTCTGATCTGCTGGCCCAGGAACAGGATCAGATGTTGTGGAGTGTGACCCTGCATCCGTACCAACACTGACATCCCCATAGAGGGTTCTACCCCTGGTGCAGGTGGGTTGGACAGAACAGAATCCCTGCCAGAAACACTCACCTGCGACTGCACATAAGTCTCATCATCCGATTCAGCACCTGAATAGAGGTCTGAGGAGGTGCACCCAGAGACACCCCTGGACAGTATGGTCGGCAATAAGATTGGGTTTTCACTGGTGCCCGGTTGTGCCTGAGATTCCTCCTGGGTCTCCTTAACCTCAACAGCATCATCACCTGCAAAAACATGAAAGACAAAAAATGGAAACAGGCATGAGCACCATAGCACACACATAGGCCTGACAAGCCAGAGATCCAGTAAATGATTTACACATGTCCCACATGACTATAACCCTGGCATGCATGCACTGTCAATGAGTTGGAAGGGGAGGCGAAAAGCAGACACTGAGGACACCAAGATGGAAAAGCAACACATTTGTTGCATGCTGGGTAGCACTGGCATCACACATTAGCCTGTGAGTGGCATGTCCAATACACATACATGACACATGCCAGCACACAGATCGCATGTAGCATAGCTATGGTACATTTGACAAGTACAGCCATATGTCAGTGAATGAGTACTGTCACCCATCCATGTGAGATGGACATGATGAGATGAAAAATGCTACATAGTGTGACAAAATACACATGTGCCACACACTGCAACACATCCAGTGTACAATAATACAGTGATGGCAGGCAGATGTACACATCAATGGTTGGTCACTTCAACATTACAGGAAACAACTATCATGTACCACATTCAAACAGGGACCAAAATGTATGTGAGCAGGCCAATACTCAATCAGCCTGAATGGTCTAATCATTCACATAACAAGGTAACAAATGTGAACCAATGTGGGGTGTAATCAATGACAGGAGCATGTCACATATGTGACATTAGGGCTGATAAATGTGTTGCAAAAATGGGAGAATTGAAACAATCAGCCTGAATGAACCCTGAAAAAATCTGAACAATGTTGTTGCAAGATGACAGTTCAAGGGCAACTCCAGTAATATTGCGCTAATTGGCTACTGTGGGCAGAAGGGATACTGTCATACCCAAATTCAAGGCCGGTGAATGTTTTGGAGGAAGCACATGGGTGACCCATACCAATCAGGAGTACACACCCTCACCTGGCACTCAATCAGAACCCGTCACCCAAACAACATACACATGGATTATACACACATGCATGGGCACTCACCGGACAATGCGTCGTAATCTGGTAGGTCTCCCACGCCTTGGATCTGTTCCTCTGTGATGATGGTTCCCGCAACAGACTCATGTTCAGAGAGTTGGTTGTCCTCTGGTGGAGACCCACCGCCAGTCACCAGAGTAGAGGCATGATTTGAGGCCAGCTTGTTCTTTGTTCTGCATTTCAGGTCATTCCACCGCTTGTAGCAATCATCAGCTGTGCGCCTCACAAATCCAAGGGCACTAATGATGTCCGCGATGGTCTGCCAGTGCGCCTTACGTTGACCAGGTGTGGTCTTGCACCCTGCAGTCACCACCATTTCACGGCTATGTGCCCACACATATGCCACAAGTGCATCAAGTTCGGCATCATTAAAGCTAGGCTTCCTTGACGTGCCAGAGTGTGTAGCCGTGTCTGGGGCCTCAGCCTGTAGTGCCAGAGCAACCTTCTTCTTCTTTTTCAAAAGTGGTGCGAATCCTGAGTGGCTTACGCCGCTCTGGTCAGTAGGGGCAGAAGCACCGGTTGACTGGGTACTAGGAGTGTGCGAATGCGCAATGACCATAGGTCTTGGTGCAGGCATTGGCTGCAGGGTGATGTTGGCAGGGCCAACGTCGGTTTGAGGGACCTCGACCGACACTGTTCCGGATGGGAGACTCAGAGCTGGGGTGGATAGAGCTGCAGCTGCCCCTGCAGCCTCCCCACCCTGCCTACTTGGGGCAGCAGATGACATTGCTGCCCCAGATCCACGTGGCCTGGTGACAGCAACTTGCACTGCCACACGTGGCTTAGACTTGCTGACATGGAAGTCAGCCTGGGAGTCATCCTGTGCCGGTTCATTTGCCAAAATGGGCTGGTCCAACAAGGGCTGAGCTGGGATGGTGTCAGCTATGTTTCCCACAACCATGGGGGGCACGGGTGTCCCTGATTGGTCCTCCACACACAGGGGTCTAGGGGCACCCTGCAAATCCTGGCCACGTCCCCTACCACACCCACCATGCCCACCTTTTTGAGGTTGGCCACCTTTGCCTCCCTTACCGTTTGGTCTCCTCCCAACCATGGCACTGATGTTGTTGTGCGTAAACTACTGTCCTGGGCAATTGGGGGTGGAAGGGGTAGGGTACTAGATGGAATTTGGACCCTAGTGCACTAGCAAGGCTGTCTGTGATCCCTGGGGGAAGATGTCATGTCACGCAATGCACAGGCACCCCGAAAACAAAAATGAACGTGCACGCATCCCCTCGTAGACCACGTGCGTGGAAAAATGAACCCGCACTACGCTGTGGCACCCAGAAACACAAAAATAAGCGTACGCGTAATACACGCAGCCTACAGTGACCTCTGAAGAGGTACGTGACACACGGGGCAAGCACAGTTGGTTAACACGTGCGTGACTCACCGTATGCCTGGAAAAAGAATGTGAAAAAGACGCGCGTGTGCGTGTGGGCAACACCCCCACCAAAAGAAGAATTGTATGCTGTCTGAGGAAACAGGACAAAAGAAGAAGTGAACACTGTTTGAGGAAACGGGCCAAAATAAGAATTGAACGCTGTCAGAGGTAACAGGGATTACGAACTTGAACCGTTGTGAAGTAATCGCGTGTGAACTGACTAGAAGTACAAAATTCACCCACTCGCTCTCAACGAAAAGCACATACAAGAAAATGGCATCCTACACATACCTTTTCAACCGGCCCACACGTGCAACGTCACTTACGTGTGTACGCGCTAAGGCCCTTTCCTCGAATTACACGAGCTGACACTAGGATGTGCAGTTTTTGCACGTGTACAATGAACATGCACCCGTGTTCAGGGAAACGCTGTGGCGCGTCACGTCACAGGCGCGCTTACGTGCTAAGGGCCTTTGGTCCCATGAATTCGTGTACGTGCTGTGTCTTCACGTGCTGATTCACTATGCACCCGTCATGAGGCAAACACCCGCATGCGTAACATCACAGACACGCTTACGCGCTAAGGGCCTTTCCTCGAATTACACGCTGATGTGCAATTTTTTCACGTGACAAATCACTCCGTATCAAGCTGGCCACGCGACAACACATGGAAGACCACGCTCCTGCCCAGAAGGCTGAATTACTGCTCCCCAGAGCCCCGAGCACACTCCCACCTGCCATCTGCTGCTGCCTGCCAGCCTGCTGCCCACATGCCCTGCTATTTGCTGCCTGCATGTCAGCCAGGGGTGCAGTTGCTGTGACCACCCCTGCTGGAACCAAGGACTCCCGACTGGGATACCATTGCTCCACAGTCTAGCCCCAGGACCCAGTTGCCCACCCACACCTGCCTCTGGGGTTGCCATGTCAGGCACAACACCATCTGGCACCACTGGCAACCCCCAGCCAGAGATTCAGAGGGCCCCCAGCTTCAGTGCCAGGGAAGTTGGTGTCCTGGTGGAGCAAGTCCTGGGGGAGTATGATGCCCTCTTTGGAGGTTTGCACGCCGACAATGAAGGACGGACCAGGATCTGGTTGGACATCGTGACTGCCATCAACGAGGAGGAGGTGGCAGTTTGTGACATCAAACATGTCCGGAAGCGCTGGGAGGACTTCAGGTCAAGGACCCTCGACAAGGCCCAGCGTCTCTTGAAGGCAGCGGATGCCAAGGGGCGCCGGGGCCAGCGTCAGACCACCAAATGAGGGTCCTGGAACACATACGCCCAGCGCTCCACGTCCAGGTCCTTGAGAGGCAGACCCGTCTGGAGTCGAGCGGTAAGTGTACATGCATACTGATTGGACGCTGTGCGTGTTGTGGTGTGCCAGTAGTGTGCAGGTTATACATGTGTTTTTGTAGGGCCATGTATGGATGTGTATGTACAGGGGCGTGAGGCTGACACATGTGAGTCCTCTCATGTGTGAGACACATGGATGGTGTATGTTTTGGTAGGCATGCAGGCCAAATGCAGGTGTGGGAGCACACAAGTTGGCATTGCTGTGTATGTACGTTGGCATGGTTGTGGTGTCACACATGGATGGTGGTTCCAGCTGCATGTATCTGCACTGTGTTCATGTGTGTGTATTTGACAAGTGTGCAACTGTGATGCAACATGGATGCATGTGGCACTGACATGTAGAAGGCTGAATGCCAGATGTGACAATGATGGCAATCTCATCACTATGACAGTTGGTGGACATGTACACATGCATGTAAGTGTGTTGGTGTGTGTGCATGTGTTGTGCACTCCCTGTGTTTCATGTGACGTCAGGCTCACCTTTGGATGCTGATGCTGTTGTATGTGTATGGATGGTGCTGCCTGGTGCAATATTGCTGTGGAATTGCTCATGCGTGTGAGTAGAAATGACATGTGTCTTAGGGAGTGTGATGCCATGTCTGAAGTTTGACACTGCCACTCATGTACAACTGTCATGTGTGTATCAGTCCATTGTACAGTGCCCTGATGCCTGTGTTCTATCTCTCCCTGTCTGCAGTGTCAACTGATGACAAGGGCGGAGAGGGTGCTGTGGAGCAAAGCGGCAGGGATCGCACCACCAGCCGGAGGCGCAAGGCCCGGCTCCCCTCCCAGATTGTCATCTCTTCTGGGAGTGAGGAGTCTGGTGCCGTGTCCCAGGCCGCAGCTGCCGAGGCTAGGTCCAAGAGGCGGAGGTCGGAGAGGGACTCCTTGGCAGCAGAAGGGGCAGCTGAGACCCCACAGGGTCTGACGGAGGAAGATGGTATGGAGTCATCCAGGTTGGTGGGGGGTTTGGTGGAGGAGGAGGCCGTGGAAGGGACACACACGGGGTCTGGAGGTGGGGATTCCACTGGTGCTGGTGGTGCAGTGCAGGGGCAGGGACAGGAGGCAGCACAGGCTGCCACGGAGGTGCCTGTGTGTAATCCTGTCCCTGATCCTGTGACTGCATCACCCTGCAACAGCAGGGATGCCTACGTCCAGACCCGTTTTCAGGGAGGGGAAGGGTGCACAACAACTGGCCTTCCTCTACCTGCGGACGTGGCTATCCGGGACCGGGTTGAGCCTGTCCTGGCTGGGATAGCGTTGCGTCAATGGGGCATGCGAGGTGACCTGCAGTGTTTTCGTGAAGACACTTGACGTCATCTCAGATGCCGCGTTGAGCTACTGGGACGGGTCCCCAGTGCTGGATTCCTCCATGTGCTGGACCTTCTTGCGACCCCCTCCTCACCTGAACCCCCTACGCGCCAGTCGTCCTCCATGCCATCTTCCCACCCATGTATCACCTGGGTACCCTGTGGAACTGCCTCTGACCCAGCGGCCAGGATGGTGGAGGACACATCCCTGCCACAGTTGGGAGTTGGACGTCCAGCAGGAGTGGCCACCACGACAACTGCACCCCAGCCAGAGGAGGACGTGCAGGCAGCAAGAGCCAGGGCGCAGGCACAGGCACAGCAGCAGCAGCAACATGGTGGGAGCAATGATGGCTCGGGGCCTTCAACATTGGAGGGGCAGGCATCGGCCAGAGGGCCGGAGGACCCAGGATTACAAGTGTCTTCCATGTGGCAGCGGTTGGGCCACGCCATAGAAGCAGAGCGGCAGCGGGCGGAAGAGGCACGGCTCACAAAGGTTAGGGCGGAGAACTCCATGCAGAGGGCACTGAGGCGGGCCGAGTGCCTCGAGGCAATTTGTAGGGAGTTGTAGGTCAACATGTCATCATCCCTGCAAACCCTTGGGGCCATGGAAGAGGACCGCCTCCAGCACATTGAGCGGGAGTTCGATGATGCCCTGTCCCGGGACATCAAAAATTGAGCCGTCGGACTAGCTTGCTGCCATTGTAAATAGTTAGTTAGTGTTAGGTTTCATTTTTGTTTTCATTTTTTTTGGTGCGCTTGGACAATACCCCACATTTTTGTATATAGTTGTTCATTAGTTAGTGTATTTTTGTAGGTTTCATTTGGACAGTTGGGCTCATGGACCCAGGATTTCATCCTTGTAAATAGTTGGAGTGTGGATTTGTCGGCATTTTCTTTTTTGATTTTTCCAAGGAGCAATGGATTTTACTTTTTCATTTCTGTTTGGATTTGCTTTGTTGGAGGGAGACTTTGGAGACATTTTTGATTTCATATATTTTGGATTCTGGTTTCCTTTTGTTATTATGTGACATTCTGCATTTTTTTCCTTATGTCCATTGTTTGGTGTTTAAATTTGTTTCACCACATTTTTTGTTCAATACATTTTTTCCCATACTTCAATGTGTGGTATTCTCTCATTGTTTTCATGCATGTCACGGTGTGTGTTTTCACATTCACTGGCACCCATTGTGTGTGTGTGACGGACATGTGTTGATGTACATACATGCCATTTGGATTGTTTCATGTAATGGCCATTTCAATGTGGGGAGTATTTTATGCTTGGTTGGTTATTTGGGCAGCGGTGGTGTGCGGTGGGATTTGGGTGGCCATGAGGGCCATGATTGTGGGTCATGTTGACGTGTTGGGGGGGACATGAGTGGGGGCCTGCTAGCCGGTGCCTTTCACTGCTGGGTGGGGGGGTATGAGTGGGGGCCTGCTGGCAGGTGCCCTTCACTGCTTTGGGTGGGGGGACATGAGTGGGGGCATGCTGGCAGGTGCCCTTCACTGCTGGGTGGGTGGGTGGTTCGGTGGGGGGACATGAGTGGGGGCCTGCTGGCAGGTGCCCTTCACGGGTCGGTGGCTGGGTGGGTAGGGGGACATGAGTGGGGCCTGCTGGTAGGTGCCCTTCAATGCTGGGTGGGTGGGTGGTTGGGGGGACATGAGTCAGTGCTCACTTGTGCGTGGTGACAGGTGGGCTGGCTGGGGAACTTCGCCAGGGTGGATGGCGGCATGACCAGGGGTGCAGTGTGTTCACCTGTGTTGTGGTCTGCCTGCAGGCCCTGGGGAGGGGTGTGAGGGCACACCTGGGAGGACACACACTGCCAATTCGTTTGGGCACCCCAGAAATACACGTGCCCCGCTCGCCCAAGGACTATCGCGTGTGAAACTCCCTGCGAACCCCAGTAATACACGTGCTCCGCTCGCCCAAGGCCTATCATGTGTGAAACTTCCCGCGAACACCAGTAATACACGTACCCCGCTCGCACAGGGCCTACTGCGTGTGAAACTCCCAGCGAACCCCAAAAATACACTTGTCCCACTCGCACAGGGCCTACCGCATGTGAAACTCCCCACGAACCCCAAAAATACACGTGTGCACGTGTGAAACTTCCCGCGAACCCCAGTAATACACGTACCCCGCTCGCACAGGGCCTACCGCGTGTGAAACTCCCCACGAACCCCAGAAATACACGTGTCCCGCTCGCACAGGGCCTACCACGTGTGAAACTCCCCGCAAACCCCAGAAATACACGTGCCCCACTCGCACAGGGCCTACCGCGTGTGAAACTCCCCGCAAACCCCAGAAATACATGTGTCCCGCTCGCACAGGGCCTACTGCGTGTGAAACTCCCCGCGAACCCCAGAAATACACATGCCCCGCTCGCGCTAGGCCTATCACATGTGAAACTTCCCGCAAATGAGCGGGGTACGTGTATTCTGAGGTGTGCGTGGGGAGTTTTACATGCGATTGGCCTAGCGCGAGCGGGGTACGTGTGTTCCGAGGGGTGCGCGGGGAGTTTTACATGCGATTGGCCTAGCGTGAGCGTGGTACGTGTATTGCGAGGGGTGCACAGGGAGTTTTACATGCATTTTCGTGGTTGGGAAGCTGTATGCTGGTCCACTGGCCTGTGCGTCATGTACTGGATTTGTGCGCTGTTCATGGCGCATGGGGCGGGGTTAGGGGCGTAACTGGCGCTGCTGCAGGGTCGCTGCGCTACTCTGCGCCACGGCTGCTTAGGGATGTTCAAATCCATGAATACGCTGTGCGCCGAAATGGGTTTTGGTGCACGTGGCTGGCGCAGACTGCCGCACGCGCACACTGTGCGCCAGCCGTGTGCGCCACTTGTGTGCTGAATTCTATGAATTACCCCCCTAGTCTGTTCTTAAACACGTCAACTCAGCCTTTCATCCTTCTGAGGTTGATAAATGAGTACCAACACAGGTTGGGTGATATTGGGTGTATATGTTTTCTATATAAAGCGCTTAAGCGTAAGTGCTATATAATAACACATCATTATCATTTGGTCATGGACGTCTGCTTGCATTTACAGTAATTTGGTAATATGGGCCTATACACTGATCTTAACGATACATATGGCGATACATTCTTGTATGAAATGTACACATCACATTATAGTGATATCGTAGCCATAGTTTTCGTAGTGTACAATGTGATGCCTCTTCCTGTTTTGTCAACGGGTGAAAGGTCGTGCTCCATCGCTTTCCGCGATATCACTTCAGGGTGGGGTCAAATGACATCACTTCCTGTGATGTCATTAGGGGTCAAGGGTTGTGTGATATCACTTCCGCTGCCCCTGGCATTTTGGTAAAATGACGTCCCTGCCGGACATCTAGGTCACATGGAGTTATCTGATGGGAATGCCAATTTGGAGTGCAAAGAGAGCAGTAGCTCTCTTTTTTACCATTTGCTTTAACATTGATAGGAAACAGAGTGTAATCCGTCTGTGTGTGTAGAAATGTGTGAGCCTTGCTCTGCATTTAAGCTCCCGCCTCTGCCACCTGTCTACCACGCCTTCATGGGTTCAAACACCAGCAGGGCCGACTCAGCCGGCTCATCTTTCCAAAGTTAACACAATTGATACCATAGAGTTGGATGACTATAACACCTACTGCCGAGGCCAAAAGACAGTTTAGCGTGTTGTGTTTGCAATATAAATTGCACTGTTTATCATTGGTATTTCTTGCAGGTGTTCCAGGTGCGGGCATATTCGTTCCTTCCCATGCGTGTTGTTTTATGTCCTCGCTGCACCATTTCAGCCGGGCCAAAGCGATTCTGGAACTCTGGAAAAGCTCATATTTAACGTGGAGCCAATCCAAGCAAAGCACATCAGCAACACCTGGGACAGAATATCTTGCCCATTAAAATGTCTGCATCCTGTCTTTACACGGTGTCACAATAATGTTTACCATGGCTTTGCAGCACATCTTTCGGATTAGTAAAACACTGCCCACATTGCCATGGAACGGAATACAGACACCTCTTGAAGACTGCGTCATCCACTTCAGAACTCATTATTCCAGACATGAGCAAGACACCCAGTACAACGTAATGCAACACATTGATGGGAATATGTCTGTTTATGTTTATTTAGTTTATATAGCGCTTTAATCCAAAACGCTTTACAGTATAACAACAAGGTACAAAAATGGAGGAAGCAAGTTAACAATCATGATAAAAACCAATGATTCAATATGTAGAACAGTTTCCTTGGAAAGTGGAGTTGAGGGAACGGAGAGAAGGAAGGGAGAGGAGGTAGAATGGAAGAGGAGTAATAAAGTCAAATATGTGATATAAGGTCAAGTCGATGTGAGAAGGGAGGGAAGGGAAGGTATCAGGGACAGGAAGATGGAGAGGAGAGATGGTAAAAGGTCAAGGGGGGAGTGAAGAAGTGCTTTCAAGGAGGTGTGGAAGGAGGTGTAGGTGGTGATAGAGCAGATAGAGAGAGGTAAGGAGTTCCAGTGTAGGGGGGGCCAAGAGCTGAAAGGAACGGAAGCGAGAGGCTGCACATGGTGACGGGGGTACAGTGAGTAAGAAGAGGTCCGCAGAGCGGAGAGAACGAGAGGGAGTGTAAAATGAGAGAAGAGAAGAGAGATAGGGAGGAGCAAGGTTGTGGAGTGATTTGAAGACCACACAGAGGAATTTGAATTTAAGTTGGGAGCGGAGGGGAAGCCAGCCAAGTTGAGAGAGCGAGGAGATCATGCACAATGTAAAAAGGCATCCCTGTGTAAAACCCTATTCTAGGTGCCGTGCATGCCGAGTGAAGCACATGCATTAGGGGTCTGTCCCTGCACGCAT
This sequence comes from Ambystoma mexicanum, assembly GCF_040938575.1. Taxonomy (NCBI): domain Eukaryota; kingdom Metazoa; phylum Chordata; class Amphibia; order Caudata; family Ambystomatidae; genus Ambystoma; species Ambystoma mexicanum. Next base: position 224,560,923 of record NC_090925.1, read on the forward strand.
GCACCTTTTCTATCAGTCCTTCAGAATGTAGGGAGCTGGATGAAGAAATGCACATGCGGTCCTCTCCTGCAGCTGCTTCCCATTACCTCAAGCCACAGCTGGATGTTAGCTTGACTTAACTCCAGTGCATCGTGTAGAGCCAAGGCGTTAATCTAATATGATCGCTGTTTCCACAATAACTTGTTTAGACAAACAAAAAAGAAATAACATCACTTGTTTTATTTCTGCTTCTTGAAGGGAGTAATCCAAAAAGGATGCATTACCTGCTATAAATCAGAGACCTTTTTGAACATGTTATGTACCCAGTTTAGCCAAACAGACATTGTGATGGTAGACCAGCTGTGCATTTTTACATGAGCTCGTTTTTGAATGAGCGCTTTAGTTTTCATTTCGGGCATGTGCAGATTCTCACCTGCCTCTGCCCCACACACTTTGAAAGGCGCGAAGTGTGGTTTTGAGGCACTGCAGGTTGTGCATTGTTGTTTTTACCTATTCTGGGTATGTGGCTATTTCCTGTTTGTATGTGGTGTCGGAGTCTGGAATGTTTGGTATGGAGTGTTCTATTTGGAATGTTATGATGTGAGTGCCTGTGTCCCGAATTGTCAGTTGGAAACTTAAGCTTGGCACAGGAGGACCGACGGATGCTTCTCTCCTGAGAACCTGTCTTATATGTATCCTGATGTACTTACCTGTGTACCACAAACCTACTAAAGCTACCTAAGCCAACCAAGGCTCCTGAGTGATTTGTCCAACTCTTAAACTTACAATATAACATGCATATTTAGCTGCACACCCACACATGCCTTTACAAATAAACAGGTAGCACATATTTAAAAAATGCCTACTTCCAAATGCGCGTACCGAAGCATACACATGCAGCGTGTTCAATATTCCTCTCCTTACCTTTCACATGGATTAACATGGCAGCCTATTTGGTAGATGTATCCCTCAAGCAAAGAATTAGGGCCTCATTACCACCGCTTTACCGCTCCGCCGTACTGCAACTTTGGTGGTAAGGTGGAGGAAATTATGCTCCAGCAAAATGCTGGCTGTAAATCCTCCACATTATCAAGAAAAAACGGCATCATAAGTGAAATGGCCTTTGGCAGAATTAGCGCCGGCATTCATTTTGCCGAAACCCCCCTGGAGTTATATGGACTGCAGACAATAGAGGCAAACACCACCACTTGTGATCCCACAGTGAAGCCTCAGGACCAAGTGACGGTAATGACACGTAGACCCTGAGAACATTTTACCAAGGAGGCAAAAATATTGAAAACGTTTGCCCTCTCCTTTCGACTGGATCCAAGTGTAAAGCTCCACCGCGTGCGTATAGAAGGAGGTGTGAGGGGCTTAATAGGCAGTGTTTAAACTTCCAATGTATCTTGAGGGCCAGGCGTTTTTCCAAACAATGAGCTGGGGGCAGATCTCTCTCTTCTGTGGGTGCCTCCCTGTGGAACAGCCTGCTTGCCTCTCTGAGTCTTGAGCAGGACCAACTCCGGTTCAAGAAGCATCTTAAGACCATCTTAAGACTTAAGACATCTTAAGACTTTCCTCTTTGCTTCTGCCTTCTCTCTTCCTCTTCCCTGCTGATCTCCTGTCTGATACTGCACTGATAATGCACTGGTGTAGCCACATTCTGAACCATGGCCCGAGGTCCCTGCCCCCCAGCTGCACACCTGCACTTGGGGGCCCGAGGTCCCTGCCCCCCAGCTGCACACCTGCACTTGGGGCTGTATCCAGGGACGTCATTTCACCAAAATGCCAGGGGTAGCGGAAGTGACATCACAATACCACACACCCAAGAGCCACAATCAAATATAATACGATATCACTGTACTGTGACATGTCATACAAGAATGGATTATCATATGTAGCAGTGTGTCAAGGCCCATGTTGCCATGGGAAGCGTATGGACCCAAATTCCCTCTTTATGTGGATCCGCCCTGTTCTTTCAACAGGACTATAGAGCAAAATCACATTCTGGGGGGACATGGGCGGATAGGCGGGTATAGGAATAAGGGAATGCCAGGATAAAAGGGGAGAGGGAGAATATTTCACCAATGAACATGAATTCTTCTAGTCGATAGCATCTAGTCTTTAATGATTTTGGCACTTACCCCATTTTCTTCTGATTCATCAAGTTACCTTCAGTGTTGTGTTGTACTGTTTGCAGTTGTTTCATGGACTGCATTACTCCTGCACAAAATAGCCGAACGTCTCCGATTTTTATCTCCTTTCAGAACCTAGAGCTATGTTTAAAATGGCTTTGATTAGTGCATTGGCAAATACTGCTACCTGATCATCTTCCTGTATCAAAGTGCTTGCATAACTCAAGAGGAAAAACATTTCAAGTTCTTGTTTCTATACATTACTACCATCGCACTCTCACACTTTCAAAACAAGTATAATTGTTTGTTTCCCCTATCTCTCCGCTACTCTGCCTTCCTGTACTCCGTCTGCCCTTCCTTTCCCCACCTCTGCCCTCCTTCTCCTCCTGCACTCTTTTCTCCGTCTTCTGATTACCTGTGTTCCCCATGCCTCCCTCATCACCCCTGCTTCTCCTTGCCCCCTTCCTTTGCCTCTCCTTGGCCCCCAACCTCTCCCCCCCCCAGTGTCCCCTTTTACTACCCCTGCCGTACTTCAGCCCATCACATTTTTTGTTCCCTCTTCTCATTACCTCTGGTCCCCCATGCTTCTGTGCCCCCTACCTCTGCTTCCCCTTCTCTGTATCTGCCTCTCCCCACTCTTCTGCATTCCTCCTCTCTTACCTACCTCTGCACTCCTTCACCCACTCCCTCTTTGTTCCCTCTTCTCCTTTCCCTCATACCCGGTGCTGATGTATTCCACAGCAAATAGCTCTGGAGGTCATCGTTTCCTGAGCCTTTTGTTCTGTTTTATTAAATGATGCTCCTGCTCTGCACAAGTTCTGCATGGGGGAGGGGACTCATACAACATCATGGGCAGCTGGGAAGGGGAGGGGGACTCGTACATCTACACAAGGGCCTGGGCAGGAGTGGGGGTACTCATATATCAACATGGGGAGCTGGGCAGGGGAGGCGGGACTCAAAAACATCACGGGGGGCTGAGCAGGGTTTGGGGACTTCAAAAACATCACGGGGGCCTGGGCAAGGTAGGGGGGACTCAAAAAACATCACGGTGGGCTGGGCAGGGGTGGGGGACACGTACATCAACACAGGGGGCTGGGCATGGATGAGGGGACACAGACCGCATCACAGGGGGCTGGGCAGGGGTGGGGGGACACGTAAATCAACACAGGGGGCTGGGCGGACACATACAACATCACGGGGGGCTGGGCAGGGGGGACTCCAACAACATCACGGGGGGCTGGGCAGGGGTGGGGGACGCATACAGCATCACATACAACATCACCTACCAACTATCAATGCATATTGTCTATTTAAAATGACTATTTAAAATGTATACCTCAATCATATTTTGTCTGCACAAAACTGTATTTCACCTGTATTTCACCTTCTATTTAAGGATGTACTTCAATTAAATTTGACTGTATAACATTGTATTTCACTTGTATAAAATGTACCATGTAACTGTTATTCGGTGTGCAGTTAACATGTTGAATCAATAATTTCGAATGCATTCATTTCGAAAAAAATAATGTGGAAAAAAATCGAATATTTATTTTTTTATTTTACAAACAAACAAACGGGGGGCTGGGCAGGGGAGGGTGCACTCATACATCTACACGGGGAGCTGGGCAGGGGAGGAGAGACTCATAAAACATCAAGGGGGCTGGGCAGGGGTGGGGGACTCCAACAACATCACGAGGGGCTGGGCAGAGGCAGGGGGACTCCAACAACATCACTGGGCGCTGGGCAGGGGGGAGGGGACTCAAAAATCAACCCAGGGGTCTGGGCAGGAGTGGGGGACTCCTACAAAATCACAGGGGGCTGGGCAGGGGAGGGAGACTCAGGCATCTACGTGGGGGGGCTGGGCAGGGGTGGGGGTACTCGTATATCAAAACAAATGGGGGGTTTCGGAGTGTCTCTACCAGCACAAGCACAGCTTAAGACTTGGTTGAGACTCTGCCAGGGGCCATCCATCCACAGAAGCTGTATACTCATATATCAACACGGGGGCTGGGCAGGGGTGGGGGCACACATACAACATCACAGGGGGCTGAGCAGGGGTGAAGGGACTCCCAACAACATCACAGGGGTTGGGCAGGGGTGGGGATACATACAACATCACGGAGGCCTGAGCAGGGGTGAAGGGACTCCCAACAACATCACAGGGGGCTGGGCAGGGGAGGGGGGCAAATATAAACAAGTTTAGCAAGTGGCGCAGGCGCTGCTTTTGGGCTGAGGCGCTCACAGCGGAGTGGGAGCTGCATCCCCAGCACCGCTTTGAAAGCATAATGGTCACTTGTAAAAAGTAACGCTAATAGCCAACAGCGAGGGAGTAGGGGACTTATACAACAAACAAGGCAACTGGAAATGGGCCAGATTTGGAATTTGGCAAAAATCACCTCTACTACGGATCTGGAATCTGAGGGAGCTGGGAGCACAAAGCCCACGTCCGAGTTTCCAGACACAGGAACCCGGTCCCGCAGAGCCTTGAGGAGGGAAATTCCCAGCTCAGAAGCCAGGCCGCAGATCACACGAGTCCCACCCACCCAGCACACTCATGCCCAAGTCCCGACCACACTAAACACAGACTTAACATAACATATAAATATTGTGACAGCACATGTAGCACACAGAAGCTAGCCCAGGAGCAGGGGAGCACCGTGACACGCAGGAGAACACACGTGCTCAGCAGCTGTAAAGACAAAATGGAGGAACCTAGACACACCGGCACCGTTGCTGTGGCCACGCCCCCTGCATTCCAATTGGACGAAATGCAGAGGTCACAAAAGATGGACAGAGGTCGCAAGCCAATCGGCAGATGTCGTTCTTGCGACCTCTGGCGACACCTAAATGATTACCCTGGCTGTATCTGTATTCCTACAGACTGTCACTTGCTGATTTGCACTTAACATTGCACTGCCACCTGCTGGTTGCACTTCCTGTTACTTGATGTTTATATCGTATTTCCTTCACTTGCTCCTCCTCCCCTCTGCACTTTTCCCATTTCCTCTCCCCTGCTCTTGCGCGATCTCAATGTCACTTGGCCTAGTAAGATCGTTGTCTTGTCTGCCGCCTGCTCCGTTCCCCTGCCTTGTCACGGTTTGAAACACTTGTGTATGGGTGCACCAAAAGTTAAAATATGATATCATATCATATCTAGTGTTTTATTCCCGCATTCATGTTTTTATGTGATTAAATGTTAATTTGTATTGGAACATAAGGTCTGCACGCGTTTCCAGCATTGCCAATATCCAGGCGTGTACTTCGGCCATTTACTGAGCCCATCAAATTACCAAAACTCTAAAGAGTGACAGAAGAATGTGCAAAAGCTCTGGGAAGACCCTTAGGGGGCATTCCTGAAGAGGCAGCTCCCATCCCCCCGTGATGGTACTTGTCTCATCCGCCTGCTGTCCTTCCACTTTCACCTCTTCAGATTCATTGCCTGTCCCCCTCTGGTTCCCCCAGTTCTATTGTCTGCACGGGGCCAGCGACGCCTCTGAGAAATTTCTGTTAGAATCAGTGGGGATCTGACATGGATTGACAGCCAGGCAGAAGTCTTAGGGGAGGGGCTACACTCCTCTCCTTAACCTTCCCCCAGCCAACGGATTGTAATCTTGACATACTGGTCAGCAGGTGTTTGTTAAGAAACTGGGAGCGGCGCAGCAGCTGCAGCACGCTCCAGGCCTGATGACGCAGGTCCCCCCTCCCCCAAGACAGTTGACCATTGGACCCTGTGAAAACAAGTCACCCTTTTTCTTCAATGCCGGAAATAGCTATTATGGAATGTCCAGTCTTGTCTCGTCACAGTTCTTACTAAATGATTGCTCCCTGCCTTGCCTTCCGAGACAGAATCCAACACTTTCCAGAATGCTGCCCTAATCCCCAAGGAGTATAAAGCCACCCCTCCTTGTCCTCTTCCTGTGTTTATCTGCCTCTATGCAAGGAAGAGGCTAAGACCAGGCTGTTACCAGTTCCAAGCGTAGGAAAGGTAAGAAGGGGCCAGGCGAGGTTGTGTTGTTGCAAAGGTCAAACCCCTATACTCCCCTCTACCAGCCCACCTTCCCTTTACCGTGGCGTAGATGTTGCAGGCCTGGGGGGTCTATTTAGGCAGTGCTGCTGCTGGACACACAGATGGAACGTACTAAAGTTCACATTAAATAAAGCCACGCAATTGCAGCCTTTAATATGTGAGCATCCTTTGCCCCTTATAGGTATGCTGTTGTGGACACAAGGTGGGTCACACATTAAGAAAACACGATTTTGGACTACAGCTACACCACACAATCTCTGCTGATCCTGGGAGGTTGCAAATCTGGCTTTAAATATTTGATTCCTGGCAGTAGCCTCCAGCCATGGCAAACCCGCCCCACGAATTATATATTATTTTTTTGAAGAGAAACAGGGATTCACAGAAGCGCTTTATAATGGTGCAATCCCATTGGAAAATGCTCTATGAATCAGGCCCACAATGTTTAGGGTCGCATGAGTGCGGATCCTATTTGGACATTTACTATCTGTTCAAAACATCAAATGGACCCTGAATGCATTTTCCCATAGATTCTAGCTGCGGGGAAAGAAAGCAGCAACGACCTAACAGACCGAGTTACCTTGTGAATGCTGTCAGCATGTCACATACAGGCACAATGTTATTTCACTATTAATAAGCCACAGACCAGTTGTGCACAGCCTGCTACAATACCCACAAAATGAAATGTGTGCACAATGGCCTTATGGCCTAAAATGAATCACACAAATGCCAAAGTCACCTTTAATGATATCATCCGTTGATAGCATTGTTTTTATTTCTTGCTACACCCAACACGAGTTTCGACCTCAAAAAGGTCCTTTTCAGCGCAAGCAAAAGTATCTTGAAAATTCGAACCAAGATATCTCCTGTTTCATTCATTAATGCTCCAACAGTTTAATGCACCGTGTAGGCTCTCGAAAACACGTTAACTTGACTTCAAATTCCTTATTTGTAACACACTCTTGTCTCCAAAACAATCCGTCTGGAGATTTATATCAGAACTTCCAAGCGGGGCCAGTGCGGCGTGCCACAACTGATCTGAGCCTTTTCTTTAAGTCTATTTTTCTGTGAAGTTGGGCTTAAGTCAGAAACCTTTCCAGATCAGTGGAGCTAACCTATTGCTCTTGATAGATACTAGGTTATGGGTCAGGCGATTAGCTCGAACCTAGGATTAGCCCTTCCCCTTGGTCTTGTTGGATTCCACTACTTATGTTCAAAGCACACCTTCTGCACTGAGTATAATGAGCTCTCGAAAGGCACTATGTTTTTCTCTGTTTGCAATCTATTCACATCATGAATGCTGCCTCCTGAATTTGAAGCACTAACACACAGAGACAGGTGCATCGGCAAGCTTAATGATTTGTTGCTGTGCCTGGTCTTTTAGTAGTATGGTCTTTCAACAATGTATTGCACTTAGCAGGAACTGTATGGGTTAACACATGTTTGCACCTGAAGACCAGTAAAGTCTAGCACATATTTTGCACTTAGAAGAATCTGAATAGGTTAGCATATGTATTGCACTTGCAGAACTGTGAAGATTGGCACATGTTTTACACTTAGAAGGAACTGTATAGGTTAGCACATGTTGGCACATGAAGAAGAGTGAAGGCTACCACATGTGTTGCTCTTACAGGAATTGGGTAGGTTAGCAGTTGTATTGTACTTGAGATTAAATTATAAATGCTAACACATGTATTTAGAAGACTTCCGATGATGGGCAATGTATTGCACTTGGATGGACTTTCTGAGGGTGGGTAATGTATTGCATTTAGATAAACTGTCTGAGGAAACGCTGTCAGAATCACTGTCTGATTCAGAACTGACAGTTTCCCTTACCTCGTGTTTCCTGCAACTTTTCTTGTTGAAGGGGTAGGGTCTTTTTCTCTTGAGGTAGCCAGGCTGACACCCCAGATTTAACCACAAGGTGTGCAACTGGGCCACTGCTAAGGTAGATCCAAAGATCCAGAGGAGAAACCCTCTGGCATAGAAAACCCCTCTGGAGTTAATCAGCAACCGTCTTCACTTGTTTTCAAGATGTCCAAGGCCGTAGTGGATGAAGAAGGACTGCAGAGAGAACCACAAGGAGGACTGTAGAATCAGGAGCCGGACGACTGTGGGATGTATTGACCCACCTTCACTGCTATGCTGCATCACTCTGTTATGATGGTGCCAGACACAGCAAAATGGCCGCAAAACCCCTGTGCGCGCCAAAACCCCTGAAAATCGCACTTTTCCATGCACAAAAAGATGGCTGCCCAATCTGCCATGCATGTTGTCGGTGGTGGAACAGAGCAAAACTACTGAAATGTGTCACTGGGCTCCACAGCAATTGAAAGTGGAGTGCAGAAGGAAAAAGCAGTGCTTTAAATCACCTTTGAGTGAAACTTCAGAATGCCGGGACAGAACACACTCAAATATTCAAAATTCTAGCTGGGTGCTACAATTCACTTAGTTTAAGAAATCATTGTGAACTCACAAGGTTCTGAAAAGCTGAGAGCATAAAGAGATTTCCACAGGAAAAAGTGGCCTGCCTGTGGATCTGTCAAAAAATCTCTGTGCAGCAGAGGCTGCTGTGATGACAGCAGTCAGGGGCCTGCCTGATTAAACTTTAACATGTATAAACTGAAAATCAAATGTTTGCAATCTAAGAGGCCTGTTACTGATAGTAACCCATATTGTAATTCGTTGAGCCCATGGTTTAAAATTTTGAATGAGAATTCTAGCTGTATTTGATACAACAAGTTTGTTTTGTGCTAAGGAAAAGGCCACAGAATTTAACAAATAAATTAAACCTGGCTGAAGCTGCAGAACTTGAATAACAGGTTTTTCTCACAGAAGGAAGGTCTCCCCCCACCCCCCGAGCAGGAAATCACGCAGAGGTGTTAATTACAGGGTAGGAAAGAACCTGGTCTACAGAGGCAAAAGGAACAATGATAAGCTGCAGAGCAAGAAATTCGAAGTGTGAAGACAGTCGTTAATGGCCTCTGCAAGAAACAAACATGGGGGATGGGTCCTGGGCTTCCAGGGAGAGACCAAGGGGTGGAGCCAAACGACCATTTGTTGCTTAAGAAGTACAAAGAACATATTTTAAAAAGACTGATAACTTACTATTTAAAATTGTGAAACATATAAAAATAACAGTGTTAATGTAAGTTCTGGCTGTACGAGTGAAGAGGCGCCAGAACTGTTTGACATGTTCTGGACAGTAATGGCAAGAAATGTGATTTTACACGAAATGTATTTCTGCTAGAAATGTGAAACTTTATACACGTATTCCCATGTTCAACACGCACACTTGTAGAAATTTGCTTAAAAATTGGACATTGTGTTCATAGTGAAAAGGGCAAAATTCTGTGAAAAGCAGAGACAAGATCCCACAGCTACAGGGTTATGAGGAGTAGCTGCTTTGTAAAATATGTAATATGTATATGTGATTTTTATAGAGGTGGAAATATGTATTTTGCCAAAAGTAGATTTTGTATTCCAGGGGCTAGGAGTGGATTCTCAGCCTCATAAAATTGCACCATAAAGATGACATTCTGTTTCTCTCCTCATATCAAGGCAGAGAGTAGATTCTGACCCAATCACTTTTCAAAGGGGCAAGCTTAGGCTAAACCAGCACACACACCCCTTTATGATTGGCATAAATAGAGAGAGCTCACCACACAGATTCACCCACTATCCGGATGCTGGTGGAGCACCCTGCTGCTGAACTCTACATCTTCCTTGCTCCAGACTCCAGAAACTTGGAAAAAGCAAAAGACCCACTGCATAGCTGAACCATTCTCAGCTAGGCCTCAAATTCCAGAACAGAACCCCACAAGCCTAAGGGGAAGCAACATAATACAGCCGGGCTGTGCTGTTACTGCTTGCCTGCTGAAAATAAATATCCTCAAAACCAAGAAGGGCAGATCTGATCCAGTCCTGTGCCGTGCTGTGACCAGAGCGCCTTGCAGATCTGATCCAGTCCTATGTGCCCAGCTGTCTTTCCAAAACCAGGTCCAATTCCCTGACCAGAATTGATGGTCCCATTTAAAAGTTTATCCAGTGAGAATAAATAGGAAGAATTGTGTCACTAGCATATGGGCTTGGCATAGCCTTAGCCCTATTTTAGTCCCATCATATCTTGTATTCAGAACCTGTATTTTTAGGAGTATCTTTGCATTGTCTGAAACCTCTCTCCAACCCATCCTATCTTTCCTCCAGAACCTGTATTGGTAAAAATATCTCTGCGCTGATTTTCTCTCATCTGAAGAAGGTGACCTTCCTTAGCAAGCAGTCACCATGATGAAGTGACTGTGTTCCTGTGTGGTATTCATTTTGTTCACAGTCATCCTTTAGTGTAAGCAACCCATTTGTCATTTTAAAAGTGCACTCCTATTTTCCATTCTTGCGCCTATCTTGAAAAAACGACCACTACTAAAATGTCTGTAACTCCCTCAGTTTGTGTGCTAGAAACAATTTCAACTTCTGCTTGTAGCTAACATCCATACCTATCCATCGCACCCAAAACCGCATTCCAAATCAATGCGATTCTCCCGTTATCGCGAATATCGCGCAGTGAAAAGTTTTCAGCAAATTTTCGTTGTGAGAAGTTTTTACACATGTAAAACAGCTTTTAATTGCTTCCGACTTGAATTTTAAGATTTCAAATTATTTCTTGGGATTAAATCATTGCTTGTGTTTGTGTGCAATTATCCAAAGCGGCACCCATAAAAATGTATAACAATTTCAGCAATTCCATTCTAAAGATAATCTGGAAAGCCATTCTGACAGCTTGACAGTCAATTCCGTTTTTTCTTGTGTTTGTAAGGGGGAAAGTGGGATTGATATTCTGTTTGAATTCTGCCATTCCTTAATACCTGCTCTCTCCTCTGATCTCTGTACATTAAATATTGGGGGTTGAGGGGTGTGCAGGGGGGACCTCTAACCACAGTGCTATCTGATCTGAACCCACACAAAGTATTTCTGTGCTGAATTGTTTTGCTCACTAGTTACTCCTTGTGGATTAAAGAGATTTTTCAGTGTTACCTCACCACATTGGTGATTGTTGTGTACCTCTTAAGACATATTGTGATTACATTTTAAATACATAAATTAAATATTTACCTTTGCAAACCAGCCTGATTCCTGGTTCAGTGTGACTGGGGGGGTTCCAGGAGAGGGGCGTGATATGAGTGGTATATTGTTCAAAATAAAGAACTTTTATACAAAAATAAATAAGGATTTCAGTTGTGCACTACATGCTAGGCGTTGTCTTGGATGTGTGCCGGATTTAAATCACTTACCCGCCAGAAGAACCAAGGAGCCATAAGAGGTAGTAGGACATAAGTGGTCTTCGAAGGCTAGCAATATCAGCAGGAATCACAGCAGGAACACACAAATTAACAGATACAGTAAGAGTAGTCTAATGGAACCGAGTTAGTTGAAGAAACGACACAGCGCCAATACAACTTACCGAGAGGTTGCAACGTGAGGGCTCTGACAAAGGCAAGGGCTTACATTTTCGGGTCTGCAAATATCACGCGCTGTGATAGACTGGACCAGTTCCAGCTTCTAGACCATCAAACACGCCTTCCCAATACTGCGTGACGGAACCATAGGGCATGACAGAAATGTTGCGCTTGGTGATTCATGACACACACCATGTATTGCACTTAGATGGATTGTCTCAGCGTTTGCAATGTATTGCATTTAGATGGACTTCTGAGGGTGGGCAAAGTATGGCACTTGTATTGTCTGAGAGTGGACAATGTATTGCACGTTGATGGACTCTCTGAGGGTAGGCAATGTATTGCATTTAGATGGACTTCTGAGGGTGAGCAATGTACTGCGCTCAGATGGATTGTCGAAGGGCAGGCATTATATTGCATTTAGATGGAGTTTCTTCGGGTAGGCAATAGGGCAAGGCAGTTGGTAGATAGGCAAACCTACTGACCCAAGCTGACTTATACTCTTGTACTGTCAGATCCTCTCATACAATATATACACATAGACTAGATGTATTCCAACAAGGTGCATGTTTTGAATCTAGGTTTATTTTCAACACAATTTAGGCTCTAAATCTAGTGCAGTGTTGAAAACAGGTGTAATTCAACACAGTGTATACTTTTAATCTGGGTGCATTTCAGCACAGTGTATACTTTGAATATAGGTGTATTTCAACACAGTGTAGGCTTTGAATCTGGGTGTATCTTCAGCACAGGCTATGCTTTCAATATGAGTATATTTCAACACAATGTATGCTCTGAATTCACACTTGTATTTCAACACAGTGTATTCTTTGAATTTTGGTATTTTTCTACACACAGGGTATGCTTTGAATATAGGTGCATTTCAACACAGTGTATGTTTTGAATGTAGTTATATTCCCAACAGTCTGTGCTCAGTAACCTTACTAACAACTCAACATTCTGCATACTCATCCTCAAACCCTAACAGACACCGCCACCTGTACCACACCACAAACTGCACACAATCCACAACACCCAACTTGAAACCAAACACAAGTATACATAAAGCACCCATGCACACTCATATCTCAACACCACATGACACCTACCAACTGAAAATGCACCAGCGCTCGGTGACCAGTTTCTCGAGCAGAAGCTGTCAACAGCACATCAAAGCTCTCTTGTTCTTTTACCTCTTAATCCCACTTAGAACCTCCCCCTAATCCTCCTTCCATTGCAGAGCCTCTAGGGCAACAAGAGACCACGCATGTGGCAACAGCTTGTAGTACCAGATAACATAACAAGAATGTTTTCCCAAAAATAAACAGAAACATCAACTGATAAGAATTGTTTCTCTTTGCAGCCAACAAGCACCTTGTTTCAGGTTAAGTAAACCTCTCTCATTATCTCTGTGAAGAAATAATGGGATACAAATTTTAGGCTTAGTAAGTTTGTTTCTTTAGTGCAATAATACTGCTTGCATACCAATGCAAATGAAGCATCAGAGTAAGCATAATGGCATCCACCTATTCAGTCACTGGTGGGGAGTCACTGTTAAATCCTGGGGCTAGAAGTGAAATGCTAGGTCACATAAATCAGAGGGTGGAGTATAGGGCCTAGCAACTGAATTCTGCCAGCTCACTGCATTGTTGCACTCAGCACAAGTCACAACAGCATCGTCGTTGCGATTTAGGTCCACAGAACATTTTCCTGTCTCCATACATATACTGTTAAGAGCAAGACTAGTGGCTATGAGGTTTCTCCCCAGTGAATCACGGGGCTTCTGCCAGTCCACAACAAGTTTGGACAACTTTTACACATTAGAGTTACTTACATCCTGTCATGACGCGGGGCTACTACTAGAAGACACAAAACTCATTTTTGGGAACTTCAAAGAAATGGAATCCGTCCTGATGAAGTCTGTGTAATTGTGAAAGCACAGGTGGTTTAAGAGATGGCCGAAACACACTGGGGGTAATTCATGTATTATTTGCGCCGGAAAAAACGGATTTGTGCGCCATGCTGCCCACAAATCCCTGTTTAACAAATGGGGATTTGCGGGCAGAATGGCGTTTTTCAAATACCGTTTTTCAGCGCAAATAATCCAGGAATTACCCCCACTGTGTCCACTATACAAACAGCTACCACTGACACTGCAAATAGAGAGTAGGTCTTATATGACAAAACTAAATGTATAAACAAATCTGGATATTGCCAGGTTCCACATACATTACATTGATAGGATCTATGTATGTTGTGTAAAGATCTTAACTGCATACATTGGGTTTCTTTTGTGTCTGAAATTGCAATGCAGATTCACTGCTTGGAACAGAAATTTGTATGACGGCCCTTATAAAGGCCACTGAATGTGTACAGATGATTTGTATTTTAAGTAAATATGTGTTGTTTTGGTATGAATACAAAAAAATCATATTTTAGAATAAACCAATAAGCCTAAATACCATTAAATAATTCAACAACTTGGGTGTGACATAAAAAGCCATAAGCCTTGGTTATTGTTACGTTTTATATTGCCATTAGCTAACCTGGAGGATCAAAGATTGTGTTTCTCAGAAATAAAGAGACTTCATGTTCATCATATAAAATGACAGCCTGTAAAGAGAAAAACCTATTTTGTTTTCGTAGCAGTGACACTGGTATCCTACGTTAACTATGGCCTATTTGTGTGCATTAGATTAAGAATGAATCTACCTCTGTTCTAATATAGTGTACAAAAAAGATTGTATTTTAAACCTCATGCCCAGTTATAATGCTAAAATGGTACATGAAAGCACATCTTGTCGATTCAAAGCTATATTTTCTGAAGTGTGCATGCAGCTGGTGTTTTCCCCAGTGAACTGAAAGGTCTGTGCCTTTGAAAATTTGAACTCAAGACCTTTGGGGCAGGGTCCACCAAGGAAACAGGCCTGGTTTTCAGTTCAAATGTTAAAAAATACAGAGAATTAGATCAGAACTGCAGCAACACAGATAACATGACCAACAGAAAAGACCCGTAAGGTCAAACCTCGCCATAAAATTGTGCATTAGCTCAGAGCAAAGACATTTGAAGCTCAGGAGGGGAGGGCAGAATCACATAGGCTGAAAAGCAAGATGTCCAAGTCATGTGGTTTGGAAAAAATTAAACTGCTTGGGTTTGATCTGAATGTGAAACTGGAGGACACATGCAATGCCTTCCCATTGATTAACATTGGGCCACATTTTCTTTAATTAAAAGATAATCGTATGTCCGAGTGAGCTCACTAATTCTAAAAGGGATAAAACATATGTTGGGATCATATAAAAAATTACACTTGTGTGATGGATGGAATTTATGTTATGATCAAAATGATGATTCTGATATTTTCATACATCTGAAGAACTGGAAAATTGATAGAGTGATAGATGGTAAAATTAATGTTGGAAGTATGTAGTGTCAGAGTTGTTACTATTATGGCACAGCCGCAAAGCACAAAAAACAATGGCTCCACCCAGGAAGTGCATGCCGCCATAAAATTAATATTGTCTGACTTGCCATAATATGTAGAATCTGAAAATATGTAGATTCATGTAGTTATCTGAAAAATTAGCATAGCTGCCATGTTGTTAGATTTTCAGAACCCAAAAAGGTAAAAGCCACCTGCCATTTTTTAATGATGTATTTTTATTCCTCCCTCAGCCTACATCATATACCCCCCCCCCCAACTACTGGTCCTATCAGCAGCCAGTGGGCATCTTGCTGGGAGGTGAAGGGAGAGAGTGCTAGCCAATCTTTACCATGGGAATTATGATAATGTAGGAGTGTCGTCAGCCCTATAAGAGATCAATTTTGCATCAGAACAGGGCCTTTTCCACTTTGTTCCTAGAGGTAGTCTACTGCTGGACTCTTGCAAGGAACAACTATAAGAGAGGCCTCAATCCTCGCATTGGAGACAGTGTCAGGGAACTCTAGAAGATAGCTGGTACCCCATCAGAGCAGCCAGGGGAAGTCTGGGTGCAGGAGAAAATCCTTGCCTGAAGCCCTTGACCAAATCTTTGGTGTCCTCAGAGGAGCCCTGCTGGTTTTCCCTGGATGACCCAGGCCTCCCATGTAAGTAGACTAGTCCAAAAGCCATCATCCTTTTACATTAGCAGGTGGGCGGGGGTGAAACTGGTTAGGCCCTTCATACCTTATATTAAATCTCACTCAAATTATTTCCCCATGGAAAACCCCCTCTCTGTGGAAATTAAATGGTGTGGGGAACTGCCGGCCTTAATCCTTTCCATTAAATCGTGGAGGAGGGAGGAAGCTGTGTAGATCCTTAGCACATTGAATTGAAGTTAAATCTATTAATTCCCACATAGAAAATCACGGGATGAGTGTTGTTAGAGTTAGAAACCAACAAAGTTCCTGCCCAGTGTGTTATAGTCGGTATAGACAATAAAGACTTGGGTGACTGTCCTTCTGAAACACCTGACTCCTGTCCAGAAGAGGGGCTCCAGCGCCCCTAAAGAAGTAATCCTAAAACGCTACTTTTCAGGTGAATGGGGAAGGGGTGAAATTAAATTTCCTATTTATTCCCATGCATCGCAAACTTGAATCCCAAAGCACTGGCTGTCCTTGGAATTTGTGTTGAAACACGATTTTCCCATTGAATTCCTTTTCCCAACCTTGCCTTTCAAAAAGAAGCCTAAAAAACGATTTTCCCAAAAATTTCCTTTTCCCAGTCTTGCCTTTAAAATAAAAGCCTAAAAACATTGAGTTTCTTTGTCAAACATTGCATTTCTCAAAACAAAGCTAATCTAATGTTTCCATTGCATAGTGAATGTTTTCTATTGGTTACTATGTAATTAAATCTGATGTAAGTTGTGACTGCATATTTCAAAATTCTACCTGTGTTGTTTTAATAATGGAAAGTGATTGCAACAGAACATTTATTCCCTGTAAGGGTTACAGTATGGAAGGAATTTAGAGCAACTAATATGTTCCATGTATAGAGTTTTTGCCTCACCATATCAGGGTTTGGAATGCAGTACAAACAGATGAATTGTACCAAGGTGGCATGCGCTATAACATCATTGGCTGGGACATTATATTTGTTATTAATGTGCAAGATACCATTTCAGTAATAAGAATGGTTCTGATGGCTCCTTCTTAGCGATGCCTTTTCTAGCACGGTGATGTCACTTGCTGTGTAAAATATGAATTCCCTGACACTGATCCGTCTCCAGTCATGTCATCTGTTGATCTATTGGTCAGTCACATAACATGCGTCCTCCAGCCCTTTGTAAAGGTAACATTGTGTCTTTCAACGGGCCAGCTGTAGGGTTGACACAACTGATGGATCCTCACATAATCAGGACTGAATTCAGTTCTTAGAGACAAATGGGTCGATAAGGTGTATGTGCTTCTTGCATTCTGCATGCTTGGTGATCAATTAAGGTGAAATTATGGACAATCTAAAGATGGGCTCCCCAAGTAGTGTCTCTTCTTCCCTCCTGACATGGTATCTGCATACATCTGCTCATATGTTGTGTTGTGCTGCTCTCCTTTGGTACTGTGCCAATTCACCACTTTGGGTTCAGCTTCACGTCAGGTAGCATGCATTAAGTTTGATTTATTTTGTTATACATAGCATGGATCAGCATGGGGCATCCTGTCACCTTGCAGTGTTTGCATCTCTTTCAGGTCAACTTGAAAAGAGTATCCGATTCAGGGAGATGGTGTTGCCCTTACAGGTCTTTTGGTTCAAGGAACAGTGATACCCCAAGTGTTGTTTTTAGACTATTTCTCAGGGTTGTTGGATTATTTACATATACATGTTTTTTTATTAATGCCTGCCACAGGTTCCATTTCGTCTTGTTAACCATAGTGACATTCCTCTCTTCTAAATGGCTCCTGGCACTAATTATATGGACATATTGCAGGTCATTCCGGAGTGGCTAAAGCCACATGGCCATTTCTTTTTATTCTGTTTAGTTAATACTATTTGTTCAAAATCACATTGGGCGAAGCAATAACAAATGTGTTGCTTGATGATCCATGGCTACTGTACAAATCCATATGCCTTTGGTAATGTTAAGGATTTCAATCAGGCGATGCACACCTTAGTCTCGGCCCAGAATGCAGTGCGCAATTGAAATGCTTCTGGTATAGACTAGATTCAATATTGAGATAATATACCACTCATATCACACCCCCTTTTCAAATACCCCGGGTCACAATGGGCCATGAACCAGGCTGGTTGATAAGATATAATATTTATTTATTTGAAAATTAAAAGAAATCATGCAATGTTTAATAACAAAAGGGATGTAAGCAAAGTACTTGGTTTAACTTTCTATTGACACATCTACAAAGTACCAGGGAATAGGAGCACTTTTGGATTTTAGGTAAAATAGCACTTGAGTTAGAATTTCCCACTGCAAGGTTCCCTCAACCCACAAATAATCAATTTTAAGTGGATAAACAGAATCAGCACGTAATCAGGAATGACAGATAAGAAACAGAATTTAAATCGGACCCTCCCTCCCCAAACAAGAGAGAAAAACAGATTTCAAACCCTGGCAATGCTAAAATGACACTCGGAAATGGATGAATAAATGAATGAATGTGTATAAAACTCTTGAAAGAAAAACAATTCTTTACTGGAGCAACACTGGATAGATACAAGCTATCACAAGCAATGGATTGTGCAAAGCCATACAATTCGAACTTGAAGGGAAGATTGGAAACCGTCTATAATCAAAATGACACATTGTAAAATTAACACACTTTTGCAAATCCCGCCTGAATGTACCAAAACGGTTTTTAATATAAACGGGTGAAATATTGTAAATCGATTTGTGTTGGGTGTAGCTATGGATCCTAGGTACAATATGGAAGTGTAATGAGGTCTCTAGCTGTTGAATTGAGTGAGTTATGCAAGATCAAGTGAGTTGCGTTTTTGAGAAAATTGAGGTGCGAAAAAGGAACAGAAATCAATTTTGACAAGGACAGTTTTACTCTACACTAGGGCATTCAGGCTAGGCTACCAGATTGAGACACAGTAAGCCCCGGGGTTGACTCGGGAGTTCAACCCTAGCAACTCCGCGCCCGCCCTGGCGTAACCACTCCGATCACTCCAAAAAGGATTAATAGCTGAGAATTTTACACAACAAAATTATTAAAGATGTTGGCACTAGCACAAGGAATCAAATGCAGGGTTTCAAGAATGATTTTTACAATATTACAATTATCAGGATATGGATATGAGGACTTAGAGCTTAGGATGGAACTAAGCAAGGCAAGGTTGACTTTGGTTCTATGGTTCCTATTGATACAGTCCACTTTTAGTTTGGATTTTGGACACTCAGCGATCTGGATCACCACACGGATCTGGTCTAACACAGGACAGCCAGACAAAATCAGTGGGACAGGGACAGCTGGGCAGGGACTGGACATCAAAGGATAGTTCTCTGGACTGGCAATTGTGGTTACTGGATACTATAGATCAACCGGATAGCAGATTTGCAGCAGGCATGCATTTAGTGAGCAGCAAGCCAGGTTGGATTAGGATGCCAAAAGTACCACAGTTTCTCCTGGCTACTGGGAGATTAGTGGGTTTTAATATTGTGGGGTGGACCTTGCTGGAGCAGAATCAGCACTGATTAGGTTTTGCAATGGGCCCTGCAATAGGATCAGCAAAGCTTGGCCTTGTTGTTGGAGTCTGAAAGATGAAACAGGAACAGGAACACAGCGCAGGAAATCAGGAAGACAGTCCTTGTGTGTTATCAGGGACCCTTATTTATAAGGCCTAATGACATCATCACAGTATATGAAAGGGGCAGGCTTCACTACACACGCCCCAAACAATAGGATTGGACAAGGGCATAGTTTCCGCCTTGCTCAGAGCTGGTTGGATATCAGAAAAGTGATGTCAAGTTCATGAGGTGATTTTTACAGTGTCTAGAAACCTCCCATAGTTACTGGAACTACAATCTAATTTTGCCACCAACAGATATTTGTGCAGTTGCAACTTCTTAGTAAATCAGATACACAGGTTACATATTTTGTGCCTCACATTTCAATCCAAACCTCTAGTCTGTTAGGCTTGGTTTCGCTCCTCTGCCAGTTTTTTGCACTTTTCAATGGGATTCATATTACTCAAAATTCTGCAACTTTATACATGGCTGGGGATTGTCATGAGGAATGTATGTACACAATCTTACATTTGCGACATGGATGCTTTTCTTGTTATTCAACACATATCACCATTTATGTCCCCTAAGTGTCATTACATTCTACCAAGTTTCAAAATGCAGCCACAATTTCACTTTTACACTGTAAAAATTCCACATTTTTACAAATTTTGGCAACTGAGATACACGTCTTTTTAAATTTCTTGATAAAATAGTCTTTAGAACAAATGGGAGTCACTGTTTGTCATTTTTCTCTTTCCAGCTGACACCAACTGGCATTTCCTTTCAAGCATGATGGGGGGGTTCCTTCAGCCTGATTGAAGTTTTATGGTCTTTGACACCTCCAATTTCCTTCCCTGGGAACTACATTGTCCCAGCCTGGAGCACAGACAAATGTCTGACGAGCTTGTGAATATTCTTTGTCCTGGAAGTTTATGGTGTGCCTCCCTTCCTATGGGAAGTTACAGAGCTGGGACTTGAATAACTGTTTTTTCGTGGGAGCTTGCAAACTCAGCCCATGGGCCTCATTGCGACCCAGGCGGTAAGGGATTGTACCGGAAAGGGCACTGGTGCCGGTAATCCCTTACCGCCCAATTACGAGGTCCCTTTGCGGGTCCCTACCATAACGGCTGGTTTTTCCAGCCGTTAAGGAAGGGACCCGCAAAGGGACCTTGGACCTATGGGGCAAAAATGGGAATGGGGAAGGGCCAATGGTGAATGGTGAATGGGGAATTACTGCCCCGCCAATCTTGGAATGGGGCGGTAATTCCGCCATTCACCATGGCGGAATCCAGCATCAACCATGGCACTAATAGCGCCATGGTTTAATGCCTGGGTCGTAATGAGGCCCCATGTGTTTTAATCTTTATTTTCTTATTCTGAGTCTTCAATTCAAACCCGTGGAATCAAAATAGCCTATGTGTGTATTTATCACCAGCCACAAACCTTTTCACATTGCTGGGTAATGGCAGGCTTTCCTTTAACAGTTTACTTTTTAAATGGGCATTTTCCTCCTTCAGTTTTGCAAAAGCCCATTTTACATGTGTTGAAAACTGCTAGCATTTCTTTAATTAAATTTGGTTTGGCAGCCCCATCTGCCTTTGCAATACTGCCTTGCAGCCAAAGTCATTTTTCTGGAAGCATGAGTTTTATCTGAATACTGATACATGAAACTGACCAGGCTCAGATAATTGAAGTTCTTTTGAAGACAGCTGGGGTTTGATACATTGTGGAGAAATATGTGCACTTTCCCGTGTGAGTAAAAGCAGAGTTCTTGGTTACTTTTTCTAAAGTTACTTTTGACACTGCCTGTCATTCGGAATTAGGCCCAGTTTTGCTAAGAGACAATGGGCCTCATTATGACCCTGCTGTTCCGGAAAGAACGGTGACGGTAAAATCGCTCCCACAGTTCTTTCCGGAATGGCTGATTCAGAGTCCTGAAGGCAGGAGGTGCCTGCAGGCGGACATGGAAACACTGGCTCTGTCATAGACGGAATCAGTGTTTCTGTGGTCCCCATCCCCATGGAGTGCTGGGGAACTCCATGGGAATGGGGATTTACAGAATTCCGCCTCCGGAATTACTGGGTCACCAGCGTTGTAATGCCCCAGTGATTCCGGCAATCACGGAGGCAGAATAGTATCACAGGTCCGGCGCTAGCCTGCCGGTCTTTCCAGCACGACTACCACCAGACTCGTAATGACGCCCAATGACTTCTCCTGGGCCTTGCAGGTCCTTTTCAATCACAGCAGTTTCATAGTAAATTGATAGATTTAGCATCAAAGCAGCTTTTACAAAGAATGAAAAAGGTTTAATTTTGAAAGGAAATTTTGGGGTTTTCAGCAAAGCAATACTGCCTATTTACATAATTTCATATGTAAGTTTCAGGGGCACACTTGCACGCTCCTGCAGTGTGTCCCCTTGTTTTACCCCATCTGAAATTTGTGTGGCACGGTGAGGCAGCCATTTTTTTGGTCATTGTAAAAATGCAATTTTGATATCCTGGCACACACAGGAGCCAGCACAGTCATTATGCTGTTTCATGCACCAATGCAGCAAAGTGATGTGGTAAAGCACAAGTGAGTGGGTCAATATATCCCACACATCTCCCCCGAATCTTCTATCAAGACGCGGGAGAGTCGGTCAAGTGGGATTTTTTTATTGAAAAAGTAGGTTTAGTCTGGTATGAGTCCTTCTTCCATCAGTGAACAATGTGAAACGCTCCCCTCACTGCCTCTGGTTGGAATGTGGAACAATACCCCTAGCCTTCTCTTGGGTCTTTCTTTCTGGTGTGGAACGACGCCACAGATTTCCTTGGGTTTCTCCTTCCGGGTCCCAGAGGAAGTCCTTCTTGGTAATGATGGTGCAATCAGTACAAATTTAGAAATGGAGCACAAACAGGTTACTACAATTTTCCCACTAACTGCCCATCAATTGGGTTGACAGTAGTGGGATGCACAGGCAATCAGTTATAATTAAACTATTCCTATGTTTCAGATATATTCCCCTCTGAGTTTTCTGTAGGCTCCTCTATTTGTTGCAAAGTGTGCCTGGGGTGGCAACTCTTTAGCTGATTGATGTGGACCCACTTCTCTTCTGTGAAGTGACCTTTGGGGAAGAAGATTCTCTAGGCGACTGGAGAAGTTTTGTCTACAATTTCAAAAGGTCCCCGCCAGCTAGGCAAATATTTCCGCTCTTTGGTCTGGTTCCTTTGGAAATTGTACAAGTAGACCCTTTCTCCTACTTGATATTCCTTTTTGGTTGTCTTTAGATCATAATGAGTCTTCATGATGTCTGCAGATCTTTCTAGATACCGCTGAGCGTACGCAAAAGCATATTGAATGTGTTTCTTAGATTCTCAACATACTCATGAATTGTGGAGGCATTAATCAGTGTCTGCTTATGTGTTCTATAGAGCAGATGCTGAGGTAGCACCATCCTTCATCCAGTCATCAGCTCAAATGGAGACATCTTAGTTGCAGCAGAAATTGTAGATCTGAGGGTCATCAGGACAAGTGGTATTTGGATGTCCCAACTTGGCCCAGAATCTGCCACAAACTTTTCTTAAATGCTCACAATGGTTTTATTGTACCTCTCAACTCCACCACTAGAGGATCGATGGTATGCAATGTGAAGTTTCCTTTTTACCCCAAGTATCTCCAACATCTTTGTCATCACCTCGCTGGTGAAATGACTACCTTGGTCTGACTCAATACTTTGGGGTAGGCCAAAATGTGAGAAGATGTGATTGATCATCAGGGCAGCTGCTATTTCTGCCTTGCAATTTGGGTCCAGGAGACATTCCACCCATTTGGTAAACAAGCATGTTACGGTTAACATGTACTTGTTCCCCCTAGAGGATTGAATCACAGGACCGATAAAATCTACTTGTAAATCTGACCAAGGCAGTGTTATCCCCCTCTTCTGGAGGGGAGCTCGGTGTGTGAGTGAAGTTGGCTGAAATTGTGCACACACAAGACACCCCTTCAAATATTGGTCGAGGTCCTGCGTCATGTGTGGCTAGTATGCAACCTCTCGCAAGATTTTGAAAGTAGTGTGAAACCCCCGATGACCGGCCGCGTCATGGGCGTGACTTAGCATCAGACTTCGGAATGAGGTAGGGACCACCCACTGGTCACAGCCAGATATGGATCTCCTTACCAACAAACCGTCTTGGATTCCGAACATTTTTGGATATTTCATCAACACCCTGAGGTCCTCTTTCCCAATGTAATCGGTATCAGTCAGGGGAAAGTTCTCAGGGTCCTCAATGTGTTGATAACTTATCAATAATCGGATCCCCTTTTTGTGCCATGATTAAATCAGCATCTAGTGTCTCATGAGCAGTTGACAGTTCATTGTGAGCATTTGTCTGGGACCTAGTGATAGCAGTGACCTGGTTTTCCCTCACCAGGGAAACGATCTCGAGGAGCTCCCCTGGATGGCTCTGGTTTTGACCAGCCGATCAGCTAGGTTGTTTATTCTTTTGTCTGGCCCCTCTATTCTGAATGACCCTTGATCTTCTTCCAATAGATGGTCATCCCACTAGAGGTGACCAGATCATCACTATTTTGGATGAGTGTACCATGTTTAAGCGGTTTATTATTAGCACATAGCATGCCTCTGGTTTTCCAATTTACCAGGTGCTCCACAAACCCGTTCCGGACATAATCTGAATTGGTGATTATGACCAGTTCGTGGAGTTGGTGTTGGACAGCAGTGAGGATGGCTTGATGAACTATCATCAACTCTGCCACCTGACTACTACGGGGACCGATTTTGTACCCAGCGGAGAGTTGCAGGGGATCATTCGCCCAAGCATTCCCAATGCCGGCCACCAGTTCCTGTACCCCGTTGTTGTCAACATGGTAACAGCACCCGCCACAGAGACTATGGGCATTCGCTCGCACTTGTCAACTTCATAGACTTTGTGCGGGGAGTTAAGGTATGCCTCCATGTTATCCTGGGTTTTAAGACTTTCGTCCTCGAGACAGTTTTCTCTGGCACAATCATACAAGTCAGCAAGACGTTGCGTGAGGGGGCTCTTCTTGTTTTGGCCGTATCTGACCTCCACAGGAAAGTATTGCATTGACAGAATCCAGGAAGTAATTCTGGAATTACTCACATTTCCGGCCCAGATTCTGTCACTTTGGAGATATTTCAAAGGCTGGTGTGGAGTCTCCACTATGATGTGTTCCCCTGTATAAGGCCGTCTACACACACCCAGGACATAGGCGATACATTCAACAGTGTTTGCCACAAAAGGTCATTATTCACATGTTCAGAGTCATGAATAAAATGTCTAAAATATAGCTCTCTGAAAAACAATAGGGGAACAGAAGTATTACTTTTGATGGTAACGATTGTTCGTGCGTCTAGAGCCTTGGGCAAGAATATGTTGACTAATCTGCTTTTTAAAAATTCACTGCATGTTGTACCTGGTTGTCAAGCAAATATTCATGACAAACATCTTCCCAACGTCGCGGCAAACGTCATATGTAATTCCTAACTATAAAAAAGGGTCTTGTATAGAACCCAATAATTCCAGACTGATAATGCTCATGGACGCAGATAGTAAAATCTTTGTGTTCTTAGCATTATAGCAACTGGAAATCTGGCCTTTGGAAAAAGGCATCATCTAAAAATATCAATCGGGATAAAGGCGGGGAATTGGGACATCCCAATATGTTTTTTTTTGTTTTGTTGTTTTGAAATGCATACAGGAACTGGCATGGACAAAAAAGTATGAGGCAATGTATATGGCATCAGTGGAGTTTACGTACGCATTTGACCTAGTAATGAGGGAACGTCTGTGGACTAAATTGTCAGATCGGGGTATCCCAGAAGGAGTCCTTAAAATGTTGATTAAACTGCATGCCGGCTCCAATACCCAAGTTAGATTGGACATGGAAGGGAATCTGTCATTGAAAATGTAGACCACACACAAATTAAGGCTGGGATGCGTATTGTCCCACTGCCTTTTGTAATTGGAGTATATGGCAGATTTAGTGTAGGCTTTAGTAAAATAATTTCTGGTTTCCCCTTCAAAGACATGCAATATCAGTGGGTCTCCTATGCTGATGACTATATGCTCTTTGACTCCACATGTGTTGGCCTGCAGAGAGTACTCGCTGTTTTGCAAACTATGCAGCCATACATGGGCTGCAAACAAATTCCCCAAAAAGTAAAATGTTGCAATTTACAAAAAACAAATAGATCTGTAAAGGTCACTTGAGTTATAAATAGAGAAACCTTTCCAACATGTAGGCTTCTCTGTTATGAGTAAGCCTGTGAGACATAATATTTGGGATCTTCTACGCAATAAAGCCATTGTTTTCGCAGGCCAATCCATTGTAAATATGGGACATCTTTGGTGGCCCCCTTGATTCATCATAATGAGGGCAAGATTGTCCCCAAACTGTGATGTGGTATCGGAACTATCCAAAATTATGCGATGAAGTTCCTTGAAAAGTTAGAAGCCCTTATTTGGAGAAGGGCCTTGGGTTTGCCAAATTGCAGGCTGGTGGCATTAATACTATGTGCAGGAGCGTATTGGAAATTACTGCTGGTACTGCAAACATTGGTAGTTGCTGGAAACCCTCTAGGAGGATCTTCCTATTCTAATTACAAATAGGAGTAAGAGTACTGTCAATCAACTTGTTCAATACTGCTCGGGGCTGTTGCAGGGCACAGCGCTTTGAGGGGTATGTTTTGATAGCCTATGTCAGAGGCATTTTCCGTGTGGGGTTTTATCAAAAATATGAAAGTATATACATTACAGGAAATTTAAATTACGAGCTTTTAATCTTTATATATGAGATACATTACTCACTGTAATCCTATTTCTGATGCTTGTATCTGCTTAGATTCACATGCTGTGCATAGGCCGAATTCTAGTGAAAGCGAAAAACAATAATGGAGGACAAAACAAACACATATGACGCCATGTCTCGATTTCCATTGAACACTGACAATGACAAGAGGAAGGATGGCCAGAAGAGTGACTCCCTTTTCTAGTCAGCACCTCTCTAGTGGGAAGTAAATGAAATCAGAACCTTAAAAGAGTAGCCTTAGAGTGTGGGAAGCACATTAATTGCGTGCACTTGATCCCAAGTTTATATATTCCCATATGTGGGAAGCACACTAATTGCGTGCACTTGATCCCACGTTTTTAAATTTCCATATGTGAGAAGCACATTAATTGCGTGCACTTGAACTCAAATTTCCACACTGTTGCCAGAAGTGCCTTCTCACAATCGTTGAATTTTTCCTCCACAGAGGATAAAGTCTTGCTTGCGTAGGAGATTACTTTATTGACCTTGTCATGCTTTTTATATAATACTGCTGTCAAGCAAGCATTTGAGAAGCCTGTCTCCAAGAATAACTCCTTGTTTTTGACAGAGTAAGCTAGAGAAGGCGCTTTTGAGAGGCTTCTTTTGAGTTGCTTTACAGCCTCGGCTTGTTCCAGACACCCACTCCCACTTGACCCCCCCTTCAACAGATGGATCAGGGGTCTTGTGATCTCTACGTAATCCTCAAAGAACTTCCTACTGTAATTAGTCAGTCCAAGGAGGCTCCTTAGCTCACGCAGAGTTGTGGGGTCTTTGATTTTTAGGAGTGCTTCCACTTTCTTTTCCAGGGGACAGAGACCCTCAGGAGTTATCACATGCCCCAGGAAATTGACACAGGTCCTACACCACTGTGCCTTTTGAAAGGAGAGTTTTGCTCCAGCAGCCCTCAACTGTGTCAGAACATAACTGATTTCCACTATGTGTTCCTCCACAGTTCAGCTTTTGATACGGACATCATTTACATAGACCATGCTACCCCTTTCACCCAAGTCGGGCATGGCCTTATGCAAGAAGATGTTAAATTTGTTGCTGGTGTTGATGTAGCCAAAGGGAGTCCGGGTCCATGTGTACTGCTTCCCCCCCAAAGGTAAAGGCCAGCTTGTATTGGTCCTCCCTACTGACAGGCATGGTCCAGTACCCATTGGTCAGGTCAATGGCAGTGAATACCTTTGATCCCTGGATCTGGGCCAGCCCCTGGTCAATATAGGGGAGAGGCCATCAGGACATATGGACCCAATTGTTCAGCTCCCTCAGGTCAGCACAGAGTCTCCACTGGCCATTGGGTTTTAAAATCCCCAGCACCAAATTATTAAAGGTGCTGTGGACTGGAAGAATTATCCCACAAGACTCAAGGTTTTTGATTATTTCTGTGAGGGACTCCATGGATGCGAGTGGCAAGCAGTATTGCTTCACAGACACTGGAGTCATTCCAGGGTCCGTGGGAATCGTTGTTGTATGGATTTCGAGTCCACCGCAAAGAGATCTTGAAAATATAAGAAAACTTGTTTCAACTTTTGCCTTTGCTCTGGAGTCTCACAGGCATCAGCTAGGATGACTTGCTCTTCAACCATTTGCCTGAAGCCTGGAAGTACTTCCGGTTTTGCGATCTCCGTGGCCTCCTCCAGCTGGGTGGAGAGGTCCTTGGTGAGCGTATTGACCTGGAATAGGGTTTCAGGTAGGCGAGGCTGTCCTTGGGGACCTGGAAGATCACCTCTTCCTGCCTGATGTCACAAGTCACCTCTCCCTCCACATAAGGACAGGAAGAGTACACCAGGAAATTTTCCCTGTGCCGGGTGAAGATCCTGTCTGGTGGTACGTCTTTGTCACTATCATTGTCACTATCACTGTCAAAACAGTCACTGGGGATTGGTCCTATCAGTTCATTACCTAGATCCATGGAAAAATGTTGGTCATCAACCGCCATTCCAATAATGGTGCCTGCGTCCAGTGTGATGCTCCTAAGGTCACTGTTATCCATCAATATTGGAATGGTGTTATGTTCTACATTAACTAATGGTGTTGGGTTTAACCCCAACCCTTGCTGTAGAAGATGGGCATTGAGGTGAACATAGGCGTCAGGATTTTGCAGTTTCTGTCCTCTTTAATTTTTTAATTCAAGTGGGAATAGTCGTGTCCGTCCTGGGATGTTGACCTTCTCTCCAAATTGAACGTCAACTGCATATGGCAGCAATTGGGCTTACCGAAATGCTTTTTTCTGAATCATCAAAGTCCATGGGATTACCCCCTAGTCTGGACCAGGCTTTGTAATTGATCAGGTCCACATTAATGGCAAAACAATTGAGAATGTCACTGCCTAAATAGAATGCAGAAGGGACATCTCGCACGACCCAACAATTATGCACTGTGCTTTTGTTTCCAATAGAGATTTTGAGCATACACCTGCTAGGCAGGAGATGTTTGGAGTTGGGAGTTACCAGGCCCATTTCCCACTTATTTATCAATTTAAATGTGGCAATGGCTGGATCTTTTGGGAGCTGTCGGAACATGGCTTCGCTGATGAAGCTCTTACCGTTATTCACGCGAACTCAGGCGACAACAGATTCCTTCCCCTCAATTAACTGAATATGGATGAATAACTGTTCTCTAATTTTCTGAATGTCAGCTAAACTTTGAGCTGGTTTCTCATCACTCTTGACTATGGAATTGGGATTTTCAGATTGTGTATTGGTATACAATTTCAAAGTATTTCCTTCCAGTGTGGAATGCCACTTGAAACTGGAAGGAAGGTTGATTGTCAGAAATGGAGAGGAGTTTTGTTTTGTCACCAGTTTGTTGTCCTACAGCAATTACTGTCACGCCAGGTATTTGGTTGTTCTGAAAATTGACCTCAATATTATCAGGTTATTGTTCAGCCATATGGCATGTGTTATTTAAACTAACATGGATGACACTATGTTTTAATTTTATCGGCCTGTTAGTCTGGGTCAAGAGGACCTTGTCACACAGTCTATTAAGGGGGACAACCTTCGCAGGATGTCATTCCCTAGTAGACAGGGTGTGCCCTCTGGAGTTACCACGATGACAGGATGTTTCACCTTATTTCGCCCAATTTTTCTTCCCAAATCTGCAGTCCCCTCGACAGGAATTTCATTCCCATTGAAGTTCTGAAGTTGTCCAGCTAGAGGGGTGAGAGGGATCTGGTATCTCCCCCCTCTTCCTGAATTCAGCTGATTAAAGGCCCTCTTTGACAGAAGAGTGGCTTGGGATCCAGTGTCCACCAGTACCGGAAATGTACACTGCCCTTGCACCTGGATTGGGGCGTAAAATCTACCCTCCTTCTCCAATGGGCAAAGGTAATTGGCATTCTGGGCAAGTTTGGTGGTCAATTTCCTTATTTTTGATTCCGACACAGGGGTAGTTTGGTCATGATCCGGTGGTGGAGTTTGGGGATCTGAAAGAAGAACTTGACATTGGGATATTTTCTGATTCTGGGCCGCCCCCCCTCCCGTTTTTGGAGGCAGTCCCCAGACTTGGTTTGGACAGTGTGGTTTCCTTGATGCTCATTCTGGGGTTCAATGATGGCCGAGTCTTACTCAGTGCCCACATTCCCCCAGTCTTCATTTGGATCTCTTGGGACCCATTTTACTTTGGGAGGAGTTCCCCCGTCCCTGAAGGAGAAGATCTTTTTCCCAGAATCCTCTAAGGATTCCTCTCCTTCCAATTGGAGGACACTAACCTCCTCCACAAAATGTGTCTTTTTGGGTTCTTTATTTCTCCTACCCGCCGATTGTTCCTTGGGTGGCAGGTTTTTGGGGGTAGGAGATTTTGGTTCCGGTTCCTGGGTGTCCTGGGGCTTTTCACTGGTGAGGAAGGAAGCTTCCTCTAGGGCTTTATACCTCCCTTCCCCCGTGCCTCTTCGTCTGGAACCGGTGAGTTGTTGGGGTACTTTTCCCCCTCATTGTTCTGGAGTACCAGGCCATTGGTTGGTGGGGTTCTGAGCTGACATGTTCAACTGAGGGTTCTCTTGAGCCCTCAACATGTGACCCAGATCCTGGGATAGGTTCTGGACCTGGCGTTCCAGTTGTGACACCCATTCCGGCTGGTATGGGGTTATCTGGTCAACCCTAGGTGAGTTACGGGAAGGGTAACTATCCCTTCTCCCATAGTACCTTGGGTATTGAGAATTTTGGTAACCCTCGACCCTGGCTTCCCCTCTCCCAGATTGGGCTGTCTGGGCTCCTGAAAGCAAGGAAAAAAAGGAGGGTTGTCCTGCAGCCTGGGGTTTTGTGGGTGCCAGGGAAAGAAACTCAGCCCGGCAGTTGGGGAATTACTGCCCTCTTGAGGAAAGTTAGGAGGGAAGCTTCCTGGGGCAGCACTTACCTGGTTGGACCCCCCATCTTGGGCTGGGGAAGTCCATACATACCCCAGGTTTTGTCTGTTACCCTTGCATTGGGAGCTGATGTAATCAGAGGCGTAAGGAGTCCCATTTGTGGGATTACCTCCCTGACTACCACCTGTCTGGGATTGGCCCGAGGGCCTTCTGGGTCTTTGTATGGGTATATTTTTAGGGCCCTCCTTCTCCAGATCTAAAATGGGGCAACCTTCACCTCTGCCACCTTAGCAGCAGCAGGGGTGTTGGCTGGTTTGGGGTTTTTGTTTGAATTTTTGTTATCTGTAGGTTTTTGGACCTCATAAATGCGGGTCGCCTGCTCTATGACCCAGTCCAGCAATCTTTTCTCATGAAAGTCCCTCACCACCTGGGTCATTATATATTTTGGGAGTGCATGAAAAAAAGTGGTGATGAACTCCCGACTATCTGTGCGCACCCTCTTGGTGGTCTGCGCAAAGGTGCGTTTGAGCACCTGCACACATTCTTGGGGGACCTGATCTTCCCTGCACTGCAGATTGTAGGCTGCCTTGCGGCCCTCTTGGGGGTTTCTGTGAGTAGAAAATTGTTTCAAGATGGCCACCCTGTAGGTGGACCATCTGGAGTTGTTCTTGTCCTCCAGTCCCGCAAAGAAACTGGAGTATTCAGGGGAGAAGGTCCATTTTAAATATTCTATGCAATTCTGGCTGTCCTTCATATGAAAAGTATCCATCATTTGCTCATATAGTTATACATGTTCCCAAACAGAATACTTTGCATTTTTATGATATGGAGTTATGACACTCCTAATGGCCTTAATCTGCCTAATGAGATCTTTGTTCATAGCTCGCTTAAGTTTGTTTGCCTTCTTTGTTTTAATCACATTAGTCCACTCGCCCTCAGAGGCGCTGCTACTGGAGGTCCCTTCTTGATCCTCTAGGCATCCTGGATTCTGTGAGCTTGAGAAGGGCTCGCAGAATGTTGGGGCCTAGTTTTTCTACTCCTGTGGTGCTCAGAAGTGTCTTCTGACTCTCCCCTGCTCCCATGGTTGGTAGAGTATACCCCCCACTGCCCTAACTGGGTAGAGGTCTTTAGGATGCTCTTTTTGGGCCTTATTTTATTTAGTTCCCCATAAAATTTAACCAACTGGTCCCATGGAAGGCCGTATTTAAGTGGATCTGATTTGCTGACCCTCCTCTCATAGGAGTCTTCCGTGTCAGAGAGATCAGCCCTAACATTGGGGTATCTGTACAGGGACGCCCGTCCATCAATTTATGAGGGGCGCTGATCTGTCAGTCCAATCTTATCAAACCTATTGAATTCTGCCAGCCCCATAGCTTCTGGCTCATGTGATCCAGTAGACATGACGTTGGCAGTGTTCATGGTATTGAATGGGTTGGAGTCCCTGAGTAAAGAGGTCCTGATGCTATGATCAGGGGTTGCCCTCTCCCTCTCTACCTGTTCAGGGTCCCTCCAGTTAGGATTTAGTCTAGCACCCTCTTTCTCCAAACTTGCTAGCTTTTCTTTTTCACACCTAATTTCGTGGTAATAAGCAAAGATCTGAGCCTTTTGTTCATCTATCAAGGCCTTACTGGTCTCAATGATCCACTCTTGCGCTGCCACTGGTTGGTGTAGCCCATCATTTTTTTCACAGAGAGCCTCATTGTCTCTCTGCACTTCCTGCATGTTTTGGGAATACTGAGACATTTTCTGTTGCAGGAGTTTCATCTCCTGGGTTTGTGTATCTTTGGCTTGGGTGTTCTCTTTCAGAGCAACTTCTATTTGTTTGGCGTACTCCAGTAGCTTCCCTTGCTCTGTTTTTAGTACATTTAGCTCCTGGAGGGCCAATTTTCTTTCCTGTAACTTAATTTTTAACTTGCTTATTTCCTGGCCTAGGGCGTCTTTCTCTTGATTTAGGGTGCCCCTCTGCTCCGCCTGGTCATCCCTTTGTTTTTTGATAATATTGGATTTTTGGCGCTCCTGATCAAATTCTGTTTGAAAGTGGAGGTCTCTCAAGATTAACTTATTATTTTACTCTTTCAGTTCATCTATCTTATTTTGTAGGGTAACTATCTGCTCTGCGCAGACCCTGTTATAGGCTAACTGTTGAGTCAGCTTCCGTTGACTCTCTTCTAGAGAGTCAGCCTTTTCCTGACACTGTATTTTTGCTGCTTCTAGTTGGGCCTCTTGCTCTGCATTATTTTGCTGTTGGCGGGCCAAATCCTCTTTTAATTTTATGACATAGTCTCTAGATTCTACCTCCAATTCTTGGCTCTTCCGTAATCTTTGTTCTGCTGAATCTAGATCAGTCTGGATTTGATCTAATAATTCAATTTGATTCTGTGCCAGAACTGTGCTTTTAACATGCTTTTCCGTAACACTCCCGTGTGGAGATTTAGGTAGGCCGCAATTCTGGCAATTTTGATTTGCCTCTCTTTAATTTTTGGGGCCATGTATAATTCACTCAGAGCTTGGTGTAATAGGCCATTGTCCTGCCATGTATCCAGTTTAATGGCAGTGACCTGTTGTTGTGTGATTTCCTGCAGCCAGACATTTTCATCCTGTTCTGGCCATTCATCCCTGACAAAAAGCTTGTGCAGGATGTGTTCCCTAACCATATTGATCTCTACTGGAACAGCCATTTTGAAAATGTTCTTTCTTCATTATTTTGGGGTTGATTTAATTTTACTTTTATAGACAGGCCTGGTGCTTAGAGTATTTGTTTTGGGAGGCGCTTGTAGAGTGTAACACAGTATTCATTGGTATTACTACTCTGGTATTACTATTACTTAGTCTGCTGTGTTAGACTGTCACGGATAGTAACCATACTCAATCCTGGACAGGCCCCCAAATTTGTTAAGGATTACAATCAGGCGACACACACCTTAGTCTCGGCCCAGAATGCAGCACACAATTGAAATGCTTATGGTATAGATTAGATTCAATA
The DNA here is from genome assembly GCF_040938575.1 of Ambystoma mexicanum. NCBI lineage: Eukaryota > Metazoa > Chordata > Amphibia > Caudata > Ambystomatidae > Ambystoma > Ambystoma mexicanum. Next base: position 224,594,293 of record NC_090925.1, read on the forward strand.
TTGAGATGATATACCACTCATATCACACCGCCTTTTCAAATACCCTGGGTCACAATGGACCATGAACCAGGCTGGTTGATAAGATATCATATTTATTTATTTATTTGAAAATTAAAATACATCATAACATTTTAATATGGGGCAGCAATCACCAATGGGGTGATAAGAACAATGGGGATATAAGCAATGCACTTTGTTTAACCTTCTATTGACACATATACAAAACACAAGGGAATAGAAGCACTGATTTTAGGTAAAATAGCAATTCAGTTAGAATTTCCCCCTGCAAGGTTCCCTCAACCCACACATAATCAATTTTAAATGGATAAACAGAGTCAGCAGGTAATCAGGAATGATGGACAAGAAACAGAATTTAAATCCTACCTTCCCTCCCCAAACAAGAGAGAAAAACGGATTTCAAACCCTGGCAATGCAAACATGACACTCGGAAATGGATGAATAAATGAATGAATGTGTATGAAACTCTTGAAACAAAAACAATGGTTTACTGGAGCAACACTGGAAAGATACTAGCAATCACAAGCAATGGAATGAGCAAAAGCATACAGTTTGAAATTGAATGGAAGATTGGAAACAGTGTATAATCAAAATGACATGTTGTAAAATTAACACAATTTTGCAAATCCCGCCTGAATTTACCGAAACGGTTTTGAATAAAACCGGGTGAAATATTGTAAATTGATGCATTTGTTGTGTAGCTATGGATTCTAGGTACAATATGGAAGTGAAATGAGGTCTCTAGCTGTTAAATTGAGTGAGTTATGCAAGGTCTAGTGGGGTGCATTTTTGAGAAAATGAAGGCGCGGAAAAGGAACAGAAATCAATTTTGACAAGGACAGTTTTACTCTACACTAGGGCATTCAGGCTAGGATACCAGATTCAGACACAGTAAGCCCCAGGATTGACTTGCGAGTTCAACCCTAGCACCTCCGCTCCCGCCCTGGCGGACCCAGTCCGATCACTCCAAACAGGATTAATAGCTGAGAATTTTACACGACAAAATCATTAAAGATGTTGGCGCTAGCACAAGGAATCACATGCAGGGTTTCAAGAATGATTTTGACAATATTACAATTATGAAGATAAGGATAGGATGACTTAGAGTTTGGGATGGAACAAAGCAAGGCAAGGTTTACTATGGTTCTATGGTACCTATTTGTACTCGCAGTCCACTTTTAGATTGGATTTTGGACAGTCAGCGCTCTGGATCACCACACGGATCTGGTCTAACACAGGAGAGCCAGACAAAATCAGTGGGACAGGGTCAGCTGGGCAGGGACTGGACACCAAAGGATAGTTCTTCTGGACTGGCAAATCTGGTTACTGGATACTATAGATCAGCTGGATAGCAGTTTTGCAGCAGGCATGCATTTAGTGAGCAGCAAGCCAGGTTGGATTAGGATGCCAAAAGTACCACAGTTTCTCCTGGTTACTGTGAGATTAGTGGATTTTAATATTGTGGGGTAGGCCTTGCTGGAGCAGAATCAGCATTGCTTAGGTTTTGCACTGGGACCTGAAATTGGGCCAGCAAAGCTTGAACTTGTTTTGGAGTCTGAAAGATGAAACAGGAACAGTAAAACAGCGCAGGAAATCAGGAAGAGTGTGTCCTTGTGTGTTGTCAGGGACCCTTATTTATAAGGCCTAATGACATCATCACAGTATATGACAAGGGCAGGCTTCACTACACGCCCCTAACAGTAGGATTGGACAAGGGCATAGTTTCCGCCTTGCTCACAGATGGTTGGATATCAGAAAAGTGATGTCAAGTTTATGAGGTGATTTTTACAGTGTCTAGCAACCTCCCATAGTTACTGGAACTACAATCTAATTTTGCCACAAACAGATATTTGTGCAGTTGCAACCTCTTAGTAAATCCGATACACAGGTTACATATTTTGCACCTCACATTTCGATCCAAACCTCTAGTCTGTGAGACTTGGTTTCGCTCCTCTGCCAGTTTTCACGCTTTTCAATGGTATTCATATTAGTCAAAATTCTGCAACTTTATACATGGGTGGGGATTGTCATGAGGAATGTATGTACAAAATCTTATCTTTGCGACATGGATGCTTTTCTTGTTATTCAACATATATCAACATTTATGTCCCCTTGGTGTCATTACATTCTACCAAGTTTCAAAGTACAGCCCACAATTTCACTTTTACACTGTGAAAATTCCAATTTTGACAAATGAGATGTAAATCTTTTTAAAGTTCTTTATAAAATAGACTTTAGAACAAATGGGGGTCACTGTTTGTCATTTTTCTCTTTCCACCTGACACCAACTGGCATTTCCTTTCAAGCAGGATGGGGGCTTCCTTCCGCCTGATTGAAGTGTTATGGTCTTTGACACCTCCCATTTCCTTCCCTGGGAACTGCATTGTCCCAGCCTGGAGCACAGACAAATGTCTGACGAGCTTGTGATTTTTCTTTGTCCTGGAATCTTATGGTGTGCATCCCTTCCTATGGGAAGTTACAGGGCTGGGACTTGAATAACTGTTTTTTCTTGGCAGCTTGAAAACTCAGCCCATGTGTTTTAATCTTTATTTTCTCATTCTGAGTCTTGAATTACAAACTGTGGAATCAAAATAGCATATGTGTGTATTTATCACAAGCCACACACCTTTTCACATTGCTGGGAAATGGCAGGCTTTCCTTTAACAGTTTACTTTTTAAATGGGCATTTTCCTCCTTCAGTTTTGCAAAAGCCCATTCTAAATGTGTTGAAAACTGCTAGCATTTCTTTCATTAAATTCGGGTTGGCAGCCCCATCTGCCTTTGCAATACTGCCATGCAGCCAAAGTCATTTTCCTGGAAGCATGAATTTTATCTGAACACTGATACATGAAACTGACCAGGCTCAGATAATTGAAGTTCTTTTGAAGACTGCTGGTGTTTGATACATTGTGGAGAAATATGCATGTTTTCCCGTGCAAGTAAAAGCAGAGTTCTTGGTTACATTTAACAAAGTTACTTTTGACAGGGCCTGTCATTCGGAATTAGGCCCGGTTTTGCTAAGACGCAATTACTTCTCCTTGGCCTGGCAGGATCTTTTTAATCACAACAGTTTCATAGTAAATGGATGGATTTAGCCTAAAAGCAGCTTTTATTTTACAAAGAATGAAAAAAGTTTCATTTTGAAAGGAAATTTTGGGGTTTTCAGCAGAGCAATGCTGCCTAGTTACTTAATTCCATGTATACGTTTCAGAGGTAACTGGCTCACTCCTGCAGTGTGTCCCCTTGTTTCACCCCACCTGAAATGTGTGTGGCAGGGTGATGCAGCCATTTTCTCGTTTTTTGTAAAAACGCAATTTTGAGATCCAGGCGCGCACAGGAGCCAGCACAGCCATTTTGCTGTTTCTTGCACCAATGCAGCAAAGTGATGTGGTAAAGCACAGCTGAGTTGGTCAATATATCCCACAGTAAGTCCCAGTGAACAGGGTCAGCACTGACGTCAGGTTTGGTCTCAAAGTCTAATACCCAGGATCATGTGATGGCCAGTGCAGAGCACCCACTCCTTCAGTGGGCAATGGGTACCATTGAAAGGTATGTCATCATATACTTATCACCAGTGAAACAGCTGATAGGTGAGTAGGGATTACACGGAGTCTGGAAAAAAAGGATCAAGACTAGGGCTCATGCCACCCATGTGGAAGTGAAAGCAGTTTGCTCAGAGAGTCCACTTATCAACCCAGTTTAGGAGTCCCATATCGCAAGAATGACAACATCAAGTCTGCTATGAATTACACCAGGCATTTACTTCCTGAAGCTGCACCTCTTGTGGTTATTTTCACTGAGGTTACCAAATTATGCATGGGACAAGTGGAATTAAGTCATCACTGATATAAAATTCTACATAGTACATGAACTCGATGCCTGGCCTAGTATTGTTACTGAATTGGCAAATTTCTATAGCCAGGAGTGTTGTGTGGGTGGGAATTAGTGTCAAATTGACAGGAACACGTAGTAACTTTGAGAGATCCGAGCATACCAGTGGCATCTTACTCCTGTTGTGCAAAGGGTGCATATAGTAATATTAATAACACTGAAGCAACTAGCAATATCCAAATCCCCTTCAGGGTGCTACCTTTAATCCAAAAAAGAACTCAGACTACCCTAAACATATTTGCGGTTCTCAGTTTCTTATTATAGATCAACATTACCTCCACATGCAGGAGATTGAATGTAATCCAACTGCAAGTTAATCATTAATTCTGGATAGCAAGCATGGATTTACGTTCTTTTATACATGGTTACCTTTCAATCCCCAGAGGGACCTGACTTGATTGCCAGAGGTCCACAAACAAGCACACGCCAAGAATAAACTATCTGAATAGTTTCCTCCCTCTGTGTAGAAGACAGAAATTGACTCCCTGATGATTGCGAATTCTATCATATGGATGCTGCTCAGAGAGGAGAGGCTACAGTCGGAAGACCAATGAACACATGGCTGACTCAGCTCCCATAGCTCTACCCCAATATATGTATTACCTGTAACTGTTGATTAGAGAACATACATTTATTTTTGTTGATTTAGCTGAATATAATCAACTTTACAATATGTTTTACAATAATAAAAAATTACATCATTTAAAAACATTAGAAAGAACAATAGAGAAAGGGAATACATTACATATTGTCCATTAATTAATGCTGATCCCATATTATGATTCAATTAAAACTATAAAAATGAAAAGAATGAAATTAGTAATCTCCCCATTTTTGGCAAAGTACATCAATCAGTAAAGAAAAGTATATCAGTAAAGAAAAGCACCACATAGTTAAGGAACTTGTCTAGGAATATTTTAACAAAGACTCTACTATCAAATTATTTGGATATTTTGCCGATACCACAGTCCAGAAAAGGAAAATAACCGATTAAGAGCTTCGAGCGAAAGATAATGCTTAAATCACTTTTGCAATTTAATTCATGTATATATAAAATGCCACTGCATTATATTGTCAAGAAGCGAGTAAAGACCTAATTAAAACTATGTAAACAAATTGGCTTTCAATTCTTGAAATTACGTTATAGCCTTAGTAACAGATGTGCGTAAAATGTTATTACTCATTCGTTAATTAAGATGTAAATCATCCAAGAAGCCAATAGCAGCAATTTTTACTGAACTATGTTCAGTGCAAAAAGTAAGTTGCCATAATAAATCAGGTGTTACTTCTTTAAAATATTTGACTTGTTTATTTGAATAAAAAGAGCGGTTGTGATTCAACATAGGACATTTTTCTAGCAAGTGATATAGAATTTCTATCTGATCAGGTTTTTTACGGAATCAACATATTTTTTCTTTTCTATGTATTATTTTACGCCTAGCTACCACATCTTTTGTGGGCCATAGGTTAAATCTTATACGCAGAAAAGCATATCTGTGAGCTGGCGATGCACATTTGTTCATATATAATTCTACTGTATTATATTTTTTGTCTTGAAAAGGATAGTTTCTGAGGACCTTGTAGGTTTGACATTTCACATGTGTTTTAATCCAGTCGTTTTGAAACAATTTTATTTTGGCACAACAGGGATTTTCTATTAAGAGTTGTAACGAGATATCCGCTGCAGCTAGAATATTTATGACAGTATCCCTCCATTCAGTTATAAATGCATGTCTTGTAGAAAACATGCACCTTGATAGGATAATAAGGAGCATATTTGACATTGGCGCTACAATGCACTTCTTGAATAGAGTAGTCACAGGTCATAAGTATCGTCCATGCAAGGAGACAAGACCTAATTCATGTCTAATCCAGACCACACGCACACATTGCAGCAATTTAAAAACACGCCTCAAAAATTTCCCTCCAAACCTTTACCAAAAGACTTCAGGAAAAATGTCCTTTGTTTCTGAACCATACAAAAGTGTGGGAGTGACCTTCTGATTATAATAGATTATTGCAGTGGTAACAGAAAATGTGCCATATTTAGTAAGTACGATAATGGTTTGGGAAATGGTTTTAGAAAGTTTTTTTTTTCTAAAGTGAGTAAATAGGGCTTGTCATTCTCCTGATCACTGATGTTGAGGCCTAAATGTGTGTATTGATGGACTAATTCAAGTTCTTTGTGTTGTAAGGTCCACTTAGGCACTTGCTTTACTCGTCGCTGTCCATCACAACACATTACCTTAGTTTTTTCAAGGTTAATGGTTAGTCGGTTTTTCTGTACATAGGATGCAAGAGTATCAAGTAATCTCTAGAGAACATAAGAAGAACGCCCGTATATAAAAGGACACATTTAAGCCGGGGAAATTCAGGAGGATTGCAAATGATGAAGGGACAAAGTCTATTTGTGAAGCAAGTGTAGTTCTGAATGATTTCATGCTCACACGCATCCATTGTTTATCTTGGAATGAAGGCGACTTGAAGTAAGAAATTGATAATAAACGTTGGCTTGTTTTTTTGTTGAAGGATATGACCTGCTGTTATTTCAGGAGATGTGTGAGATACACCCTCCAGAATTAGATGTATGTTTGCTATTTCCTTTTTTTTTTTTTTTTTTTTGCTATTTATAGTTAACACCACAAAGGATAGATGGGGCTAATGCTCAGGTGGTTTAATGACTTATGTAAACATTTCTTTAAATGGGGTATCCATTTTTACGGTGTGACTCTAATAGTTTATTGGTTGGTACTACATGCACTGGGAAGGACATTCCTGTACCTAAGATACATGTTGCCAATGCAGTTGTGCCTAAGTCACAAACAATACCTTTACAGGCACTGCAATGCTATCTTTGTGCATAGGATAACAGTAAAAAACTATTTATCTTAAAATTAGGGGTGGAGCTACAAGAAGCGTGGCTGGATGAGCACAAACATACATTTTATGTAATCCCAATGCCTGAACTGTATGATGAACAGGAGGACAAATTCTATATCTAAATAGAAAATGGTTGAGGACAACTAATGGCTGTATATCACCAAAGTTATCACGTTATATTGTCAAGTCCTAGAAGATCATCAATAATTAATTATTTTATTGTTAGTATTAATTTATGGCATCACGTCACAAAGCAACTATAGTTGTGACAGTATAATATGATATCCCCTACTGTGGGAATTAAGTTCTTTATATGAAGGGGAACCAGAGAGTAGCGGAACATGTATACACTGGGAGACCTTAGATCAACTATCTGCAACCGTTGCCCCTCCAGATGTTCCAAACTACAATTCCCATCAGCCCTAGCCAGTATAATCCATGGGGAGGGATCATGGCAGCAGTATTCCAACAGATCTGGAAAGCCACAGGTTGCAGAGCGTGCCTTAGACACAGTAGATTTAGAATGGCTTATCATAGTGCCAGTACAGGCAGAATTACTAAACTGCGTAAATAAGAACACATATGACCCCTACAATGAAAAACAACTTTTAATCTCTGATGGAAGTGGTAGGAAACAATTGTGTGATGACAACACCACCTATGGTCATTTATAGCGAGTGAGAAAGGTATATGCCTTTTAATGAAATGCTTTAAAAAAGCAGGACATTATTAATGACCATGTAGCGGCTCAAATGCATAAGCACTACCAGCAATAAGGGACTACAAGGAAGTAGCATTTTGAGTCATAGCTATGGAACGCATTATATATATCTTCTAAGGAAGCTAATTTCTGTGATTTTAATGAAAAATCACCAAAGTTTGTGGGATATCTTTAAATCAAACAATCGTTTCTTTGTTTGTTTATTTATTTCTAATGCACACCAAACCCAAGGGTAACAGGGCGCAGCAGTAAAAAAATGCAAAGTGTACATGGTTACAGGTATCGTTACATGACAACAAAAGTAGTTGCAGGTATGGTTACAGTATAGATGTATATACAAATCTACAAATCTACAAGTTAAGACAGGTTATGAAAATGGACACAAGGCAGATATTACAATGTTACAGTATAATGGAGGGAAGGGCTAGGGCAGCCTTAGTGAAGATAATACAGCGGTAAGTCAACTTAAAGTGAAACTAATATTTTATCAAGAACATGGCCCAATTTACTTAAAAAAAAGAAAAAAAAAATCTTTCGGGATGACTCCAAACCAAGAATCCACCACAATGGTGTGATAACATACTTTATTGGAAGTAATGAGTGTTATATATTTGAAATGTTGGATTTTGAAAGAACAATGAAAGCCCCAAAAAACAATAACAGTCCTGGACCCGACCTAATGGAAGTAGATATTTATAAATCTTTTGTTGAACTTTTAGCACCTCTTCTAGACTTATGAATCAATGCAATAATGGCGTCAGGAATCATCCATTGGGAGTGGCATAGCTTTATTTATGTATTTATTTATTGGAGATTTGTATGGCTCCTATACACAAGTGTTTCCAGGCGCCACAAGACAAGTTGGGTAGGGTGAGCATGGGAAAGAAGAACAAATGATGGTTAGATTAGCCCTGTGACAATCCTACCGTTCAAGTGCAAGACAAGGTGGCAAGTGCAGGGGGAGCGGGTCGAGGGAGAAGTGCAGGAGTGGGGTGCACAAAGGAGGGTGTGGGCAAGGTGCCAAGGGGGCAAGTGCAAGGGGGAGCAGAGGGGGAAGGGAGGAAAGGGGCTATGGACAGGGAGGACCAGGTTAGGGCTATTCCGTGGAAGGGAGCCCACAGGCAAGTTCTTGCAAAGGATGCTAGGGGGACTGCTAGAGGGGTGGTCTGTCCCCTGTGTGACTCTGAAGGGACCTTGCCCCAGTCACAGTGGCAGAGGGAACGCTAGCATGGGAGGGGTGCAAGGGAAGGAAGAGGATACAAGAACAGTCTTGAGAAATTTCCAGAACTTAACAAGATCTGGCTCAAGTCTTAGGGGGGCAGGGAGGCATTTCCATAGGGAAGAACCAGCCGAGGAAACGGATCAACCTCCCATTCTCTGCTTGGAAAAACTTTGACTTTCAGAGAGTTGGAGCAAGAGGACTGAAGGACTCTGGCAGGCAGGCATTTAGGGAGGGAAAGCTGGATATGGAGAGGTCCCAGGCCCCAGACAGCCTTGTGGATGATACAAAGGGTCTTGAATTTGATCCTTGTGGTCACCGGGAGAAAGTGGACAGATTTTAGTGCTGGAGAGATGCTGTCCCTGGGCTTGAGACCAAGGATACGTTTTGCAGTCCTATTCTGGATTAGATGAAGGGGGCGAAAAGAGGAAAGTGGCAGATTGAGGAAGAGGCTGTTGCAGTAGTCCAGCCTAAAGAGAACCATGGACTCTGGAGATGTTGAGCTTCTGGGAGAAAGTGAGGAAAGGTAGAATGCCCCTGAGGAGGTGGATCTGAACGTTGGACTTCTTGGCAAAGTCTGTGATGTGTGGAGAGAAGGAGAGAGTTGAGTCAAAGATGATACCAAGCTTTTTTGCCTCACAAGTGGGTGAGGGGAGGAAACACTAGGAGGCTGGCCAGAGAGTGGTGGGGGGGCAGGAAATAGGTGTCCCAATGAGAAAGATTTCCGCCTTACTGGTATTAAGGCAGAGATAATTGGCAGAGCACCATGCCTGAATAGCAGTCAGGCAGTCAGGTATGAGTGAGGAGGGGGAGGAGGTAGAAGATGGCAGCTTGTCAGAGAGCTGTGTGTCGTCTGCATAAAACTGGAAATGAGGGGAGATGGTGGAGATCACGTGGGCCGGAGGGGCCAGGCAGATGTTGAAAAGCCATGGTGATAGGATAGAGCGCTGAGGGATGCCACAGGTAGTGAGTGAGATGGAGGAGAGAAAAGGACCCATTTGTACTTAGGAGGGTCTGGTTGAGTGGAAGGAGGTCAGCCATGACAACGCCCTGTCCATGATGCCTAGGGTATCATGGAGATGGTTTATGAGGATGGAGTGTTTGACTCTGTCAAAGGCAGAAGAAAGATCAAGGAGGAGCACAACGGAGGGATTGTTTGAGTCCAGGTTAGAGAGCAGGTCTTTACGGGTGTTCAGGAGAGCAATTTACCATGTCTCTGGATTCCCTAAAACCAGCCATTTCAGTGTGGAGGGTCAGTTGGGGGATGACGTGGCTTTTCCATGCGTTTGCCCAAAAAAGGGGTGATGGCGAGCGGGCGATAATTAGCCGGGCAAGAGGTGTCAGCAGTCAGCTTTTTTAGGAGAGGGTGCACAAGAGAGTGCTTAAGGGATTGTGGGAAGGAGCCAGTGGCAAAGGAGTGGTTGCAGAGGTCAGTCAAGGCTGGCGCAAGAGAGACAATGTTGTCCTTGATGGTTCTGGAGGAGCAGGGAGGGACCTGTTTAAAGGAAACTTTCATAGAGCGGTCAACTCTAGAGATCTCATCTGGTGCAATGGAAAAGAAGGAAGAAAATATGGGGGGAGGGGGGCCAAGGGAGGCAAGAAAATGGGGTCGGGTGGGAGCTGATGACAGAGAAGACAGATGTCCAGTGTTTTAGAGGAGAAGTGGGTGGCCAGTTCAGTGCCAAAGGCCTGGGAAGAAAGAGGAGACTGCAGTAGGGTTGGCAAGTTTCTTGCAGATTTTAAATAGTTCGGCCATGTCATTAGTGGCTCCAGAGATGCATGCTTGGACATGAGGCCTTTTCTTGGAGCAAATGGTGAGTCGGTATTGCCTTTAGAGTAAGCGGCAGGCCAGTTTGTCAGAGGATGACCTAGAAGCCTGCCACTTACGCTCTGCAACCTTGTACTTGAGTTTGAAAGCTGCCAAATCGGAATCATACCAAGATTTGCATTTGGAGGCAGGCTTCATGTAGATCCTCATGATGGAAGAAAGGATGCTCAGGTTGTTAAAGATAGAGCGATGGAGGTTAGCTACACCATAGTCAGAAGGAGAGTCCAGAGAAGTGGGTAGAGGTGTGATGAATTAAGAGGCAAATGCAGCAACTGACACGCGCTTCATCATTCGAATGATGGAGGAGACTGGCAGTGCAGGCGGAGGCATCATCAGGGGACAGGGGAGGTCAAGGTGAAAAAATAGGAGAGAGTGGTCAGACCAGGAAAGAAGGGGTAGTAAGAGTCTGTTGGGATGAGAGTATCCATGGTGTGTCTGGCAGAGGGTGTTTGGCCTGAGGGAAGGATAGTGAGGGAAAGAATGTCGCAAAGGTCTAAAAAGATTGCAAAAGCCACATCCAGAGAGTTGAGATGGAAGTTAAAGTCCTCAAGGAAGATAAGTTTGGGGACCAGGCAAGAAGAGAGGAGGACAGGTCCGCTGATTATGAGAGGAAGGGGGAAGTTGGTGCGGGCGGCCTGTAGATGGTAGCAAGAGGAAGATAGAAGGAAGGTCAGGCAGATAGCCTGCAGATCAGGCTCTCAAAGGATGTGTAGATTTGAGTGGGGATGATGGCGACAGGAACCCACTCATAGAAGATTAGAGCCACTCCCCAACAGGCCAGGAGGGCCTGGGATTGGACAGGATCTTGTAGCCCTCAGGAAGAAGAGTGTTTAAAGCAGTGACAGAGCTGGCCTTGAACCACGTCTCGGTGAGAGCAAGGACGTCAAGGTCAAGGTATTCAAGGAGGAGACGGATGTCAGAGGAGCGTTTGAAATCAGAGCGAGAGTTGAGGACAGAGGGGGCAACGGGGTGGGATGCCACCACTGGGGGGAAAGGAAGGATGAGGGAAGGAGGAGTGGTGAAGGAGGATGAAGAGAGATGGAAGGCACCTGTCAAGAAGGAGAAGGTTAAGCTGGAAGCCCTGGGCCATGACAGTGCCATTGTGATAGACCTCAATGGTGCATCTGGAAGATGCAAAGTGAGCCACTAGCACTTCCGATCTGGTGCCACCAGTAATGGGAGAAGAAGAGAAAGGGCAGAGGACTGAAACCATTTGGGGAGTACATAAGTCAGAGGAATGAACAGCAAAGAGAATGTCATACTAGTTTGTCTGAAAAAAAAGGGGCAACACAGCATTACCATCTTCTTATAAACCAATATCGTTATTAGAGGAAAGGTAAACAATTTTTGGGTGCTTGCTGCATTACCATGTTAGCATGGATTAAGGGAAGTATAATGGCAGATTTAGGGAAGAGCTAGGGGTGGTAAATCCTGCCTTAATCTTTATTAGACTATAGAAAACTATGCCTGTCCAATACCCAAGTCTAATTGGTATTCATGGATCTGCTTGATTGTGGGATATATACTTTGCATTTTTATTTCATTATTATTGAGTCTGCCTAATTGTTATTTTGCTTTTAATGAATTGTTTGCACTTGATGAACATAATTTGATATGTTTAATAATATTTTAGAGATGTTAGATTATTCAAGAACTTTTATGAGTCATTCTAATCTGAAATAAATTAAATGATGAGGATAGCTTTCAACAACGTTGATGATAGGGTGTGACTGTGTGATGGGTGCGCTAGTGCCTGTGGATCTGTAGCATGGGCTTGCTGCGTTGCCAACACAGGGTTGTAATACCCCAACCACCCCAAATAAATGCAATTGTAACAGAATTTTAGTGTTGGCAACCAGCCCACAGCCCGAAAGTCAGTAATCTCTTAGTTACAATGCTAGTCAATAAAGAAAGGTCATGAATTTCATTGAAATTTCTCCTTGTTGATTTAATCGTATGTTCAGCTGACACGCGTTTTGACGCTAGGTCATTCTCAAGGCTGTACTAATATCAATTTATACCAAACATGGTGCATGCATTGACAAAAGGTAAATGCCAAGGCATTGACATCAAATAAAACCATCACAAAATATAAAATATATCGAGTAAATATAACATACCAAATTGGCCAGTGGTCGGGGCATAGAAAGAGAATGCACAGACATAGATATGTCATCATTGGTTACATAAAATGAAGTGTTAATCATTCCATACTGGTCTGTCCTCTTGCTATGCTTTCCTCATGGATACAATATCCTGCAAAATATAATGCAGCGGATGTATTTCTAATGTGAATCACTGTTAATACCATTATCTATTGATGTCGCCACTATGCCGATTCCTGCAAATAAATGATCGGTTTTAAAAGTAGAGAAGCAGCATGCCGGGTACATTTTCCACCTAATTCTGTAACTTCCACTTACCTTATATGTTTGTGAGCAATAAATGGGTTCAATCCCAGGCATTGCATGCGTGTTAGCACGCTGGCGCCATTCCCTGCTTTCTTCATACTCTGCATTGGCATGTAATGCTTTACGTGCATGCGCATGACTTCATGGTAACACCTTGTGCTAAACTGAAAGAGTGAAAGAGTAATGTTGTGCATTGTTGTGTTTGGATATAACCTCATTACTAGTGATTACTAGCTTGAATTATTAGCTCAAATAAATTCCATTATGAAACACTATTGATTGATCTTGTGTGTCATTCGTAATTACGATTGTGGGGATGCTCATCTACCTGTAATATGCTGTAATCTTTATTGGTCATCCAAGACTATAGAAATGTGGTCAGAGGGTGTAAGCTGATCTGATCGGGTGCCAGATGGCCCGCACAGAAACACCTTGCCATGTTGCCATATTGATGTTACTGGCACTGGTTGGTTGAGTGCCACACCCTAATCTGCTCCTCCTACTACTATAATGCACCGTTTAATGAAGTCACATACATGTTACAAAAAGCCATTCATTTTGTGTTCTGCATTAAGTCCTTTTTTTAACACACTGTAAAAGGCATATGTATTTGTATTCCATTCCTCTCAATTTTAATTTAAGACCCGCTCCTCTTTTACCACATTTTGCCCGCATCAGGTCTATAAATCTCAGGTTGTTCCTGTTCGCCATCTGGTAGCATTCCTGCCAATGCACGGCCAGTGGTAGCCTGTTATCTTGGCTATTAAGATTGGCCATATGTTCTGAAATTCTCACATGTAGTTGCCTAATCGTGCTTCCCACGTATATTCTTTCACAGATATATATAATATCATACATCACATTTGTGGTTTTGCAATTGATAAAATATTTGATTGTGATCTTTATACCATTCTTGTCTTTGAATTTGTGGCAGTCTGCATGTGCAAATTTTCACAAGCTGCATGTGCCACATTTGTAGAATCCTGTTGCTTTGGTTAGTCAATCACTTCCCATGTGCTGTTCAATGTTAAGAAATGAGAGACAGAGTGTGTGGTCCTTATGGTGGGGGTTTGAGTAAATATAAATGTGGGTCTTTTTTCCAAATACTGACATAGATCTGGGTCCATGAGCAATATGTTCCAATGTCGTTGTACAATTCTAAAAAGTGTATTTGAGTCTTTGGAGTATTGAGTTATAATATTTATCTTATTGTGGGCTTCCTTCAGTTTTGTGTGTGTTTGTAACATGCTAGTTCTATCCTTAAAATGGATTTTATTGTAGGATTTCTTGACATCTGCTGAGTATCCTCTCTCTTTGAAACTTTTGATTAATAGCTTGCATTCTTCAGCAAAATATGCCTCCTCACTGCAATTATGGCATGCTTGGTGGAATTTGCCTGCCGGTATGTTATTGATGGTAGACCTGCGGTGGCAGCTCTCAACATACAGAGTAGAGTTGACCTCTGTGGCCTTGCGAAATGTTTTGGTTTCTATATTCTCTTGTGCAATCAAAATGTGAAGATCGAGAAAATATATTGAAGACTCATCCCAATGACCCTTTGGCGTAATGCCAAACAGATTATTGTTCTCGATGTTGTATATATTTTTCAAAGGTTTCTGGAGAGCCATCCCACATAACTAGTATATCATCAATATACTGCTTCCACATAATTATATGGTTAAAAATACATTATTGTTTAGGGCATGCATCTGTTTCTTTTCTGCGAAGAATACGTGAGCTAGTGGCAGGGCATATTTAGCCCCCACAGCAACTCCTTTCATTTGTGCATATTAATTGTCTGCAAAAAGTAAAAAATTATTCTCAAGGGTGAACTTAAAGATGTTCAACATGTAGTCGGTATGATGCAGGAAAGTCTCTGTAGGTGTAGTCAATCGTTTTGACTGCCAAGTGATTATTGATGGAATTATACAGGGCCGTGACACCCAATGTAGCCAAGAGATATTCTTCTTGCCATTGGACTTCGAGCAATAGCTGTAATACATGTGTGCTATCTCTAATGAAAGATGGTCAATATATTTCGACTGGCCCTCTGTGGCCTAACCTATCCCACTCATGATTGGGCAGACCTCTGGTAGTTCAACAAATGCCTTGTGTATCTTGGTCAGGAAGTACATGGTAGGCATAGGTGGATCAGTTATGGTCAAGAATCTTTTTTCATCATTTGAGATGCCACTCTTGAATCAATAAAAGAAGATTCTCTACAATAGCTGATGTTGGATTCAGCTTCCTGTAACACCCTAGTGTACTAAGGTGTGATAGGCCTATGTTAATGTAATCTTGTGTTTTCATTGCTACCATGTTCCAGCCTTTGTCGGCCTCCTTGATCACTGTATTGTTATTCTTTGCAAGATCTGTCAGTGCTAACCTCTCTTCTTTACTTAGATTGTTCTTAATTTTATGAGTTTTAGTGTTTCTGCTGTCCAAATATGAATATGTGTCATTGGTGACAGCTTGATGAAATGTCTCAATGAAGCTTTCATTTGGTAGATTTGGCGTAAATCTGGACTTGCTTTTATGTTCTTGTACTTTCAAAATGCGAGTGTGTATCTCTAAATCTGTGCAAATGCCTTCATGCAAAGCCTCTGTCTCACATTCCAGAGACATCAGTAAATGTGTGTTCTCTATCTCTGCTAATGATAGTGAGCTTAGAGCATCTTGCATTGTTCTAGGCACAAAGTTTTCACTTGAGATGCAAAACATTTATTTTGTTTTCATTTTCTAGTAAACTTGAGCATATCTATTTGAAAATTAGTATAATCAGTCCCTATATTTAGAGAAAATGATAATGCCTTGTTGGGAACAGACTCCTCTGTCTTGGTGAGCTGCCAATCAGATAGGTTAACCACCAGATTGGGATATTTCCCTAATTGTTTCTTGGAATCTTTCCTTGTCAAGATTACTGTTGGTCCCAAATCCTTCTCTGAGCTTTCTCCTGCACCCCCTCCTGCCTCTTGTGTGGCATTCCATGTAGTGGTATTTAGTAATAATTGAATCTTGAAACCTTGTTTGGTGTTTCGCTGTGTACCTTTTCAGTACCTTCGTATTTGATCTAAAAAACGCCTCCCTTGTGTTTTGTCTCTCTCACTGCTATTGGTTGAACCTTCTGTGTTAGTAGTATTATCTCCATCTTATTCAATGTCAGAGCTGCTTGTCGAAGTCTTAGGGGTGTTGTCCCTAGATTTTCTGTGTGCATCATCAAATTTAGACTGAAATGTATAAACCCTGTCATCAAGGTAATCCAATTCATCCCGAAAATACTTCCTGCATGTTCTTAAGTTCACCTCATCCTGTTATTGTCCTAAAATTTCAAACATTTTAGTAGAGTTTTTCTCTTTGGTAGCTTCCAGACTTTTCATGTCCGAAATCTCCTGTTTCACAGTATCTATTTGCTCTTGTACTCTTGAGTGTTCTCTATTAGCATGCCCTCCCACTTCTCTGCTAAATCCTGATCCTCTTTATTTTCAAAATTCGGAAATATAAGTATTCTTAACCCTCTCGGTATGTTATCATTCTCCAAGTAGTTGGTTAAGGAGACTTGCTCTCAATATTTGTTGATTTCTTTTTGGAAAGCCACTCTAGTCGTATACATTTCTGTCTTAGTGACTCTACTGTATTGTAATTAATTTTGAAGGCATTGCATGCACTCTCTTTAGGTGCAAACAAGGCAGCTCGATCTTCGTCCCTGGTTAATAAGTAATTAGCCATATTGGCTCTATATTCGGCTTTCAGCAGCACCCAAACAGTTAGTACAGAGAATAACGTTGACAGTATGGTATGACCGTGTGATGGGTACACTAGTGCCTTTGGATCTGTAGCATGGGCTTGCTTTGTTGCCAACACTGGGCGGTAATACCTCAAACACCCCAAATAAATAGAGTTGTAGTGTTGGTGACCCGAGCACAGCCCGAAATTCAGTAATATCTTAGTTATAATGTTAGTCAATGTCCAGTATGGAATGATTAATGCTTAATTTTATGTAACCAATGATGACATCTATGTCTGTGCATTCTCTTTTATGCCCTGACCACCGGCCAATTTGATATGTTATATTTACTCAATATATTTTATATTTTCTGATGGTTTCATTTTATGTCAATGCCTTGGCATTTATCGTGTGTCAATACATGTACTATGTTTGGTATACATTGATATGTGTACAGCCATGAAAATGACCTAGCGTCAAAAACACGTGTCGGCTGAACATACAATTAAATCAACAAACAGAAACTTTGAATGAAATTTGTGACCTTTATTTATTGACTAACATCGTCATATTTACAAACACATCTATCATATGGGACTCCCTGGGCCTCATTACGAGTATGGAGGTAGCCATGGTGCTATTGGCGCCATGGCTGCCTCCATACCGGGCTCCAATACCGGGTTCCTTCAATGAGGAATAATCGGGTCTTTCAAACATTGGAGGACCCGGTAATTCCTCCTTGAAGGAACCATTCCCCATTCCCATTGAGCCCCCAGAGGGCTCAATGGGAATGGGGAGGGAGATAATAACGGGCACGTAAATAACGGCCCGTTATTAGCTCCCTGTTCCCCTCGCGGGACCCGGAAAGGACGTCTTGTTTACCAGACATCTGTTCCGTGTTCCGCAAAGGGAACCTCATAATAGGCAATAGGCGCTCTCGTAATGAAGGGTGCCGGTCCCATACCGGAACCCTTCATTACGGGGGCGCTAGGGTCGTAATGAGGCCCCATGAATAGGTTGAACGCAGTGAACCTGGCACTCGTGATCCAGCGGTAATACCGGAGGACTGAGTGCTAGAAATGCTATTACAGATTGCTGGTATCTTGGCAGAATTACCGTCACGATACCGGAAATGGCGTAATGAGTCCTTGTGTTGTACATCACCCAATATATATAAACGAGGGCCATACCTCAAATCTGAAGAAGACAAACATATACATATTTTCAACTAGGCTCTGGTGTACTCCTATTCCCGCCCGGATGCCCCCTACTCTTGTTTGAGTTTTGGAGCCTAGATGCCCTTGGGCCATAGTTTTGGCTCTGCAAATCTTGCTACAATAGAACACAATGGGCCTCATTATGAGGTAGGAGGTAGCCATGGTGCTATTAGCGCCATGGCTACCCCTTTACCGCATACCGGGTCCGGGTTCTCAGAACCTTTCTAGGACCCGGTAAGTCCCCATTCTGAGCACCATTCCCCATTCCCATTTGAACCCCCATAGGGCTCAAATGCGAATGGGGGAGTAGCTAATAACGGTACTGCAATTTGCGGTACAGTTATTAGCTCTGAAGTCCCTTAGCGGGTCCCGTCCTTAACACCTGGTCAGACCAGGCGTTAGGGAAGGGACCCACTAAGGGACCTCGGAATATGGAGGTAAGGGATTACCAGCACCGGCACCCTTTCCGGTGCCGGTAATCCCTAATGAGGCCCAAATATTTCTAATGGCCTTACAAAACTGAAAATAAGATTTGAGAGAGAGAATGTTGCAGACTGATGGGCAACAACAGAAAAAAAAAGTGTCCTAAGAGGCCGTATCAGCAACAAATAGGAGCAGAGGCCAAACTCGCAGCGGAAGAGCAGAACATATGAGCAGAAGTAACCAGATACCATGTTGGTAGATATGACAGGAGGAAGCCGCCATCCACAAAGAGCCCTGCAATACTCAATATAGGACCCAAAAAAACACCGAAAAGAGAGTGCGCACATTTACTGTTTTCAAGATGGACCATGGATGAGCAACCATAAAAACCCATAATGGAAAACTGCCTTTTACCACCACGAAGAAGGGACACTAGAATAATTATATGCAAGGTGATACTAGTACTAGTTCACTTCTGATAAAATATCTGGTGTCCCATGTAAAGGACTTGGCATGTATTTATTTATACATTATTTCAGGGCACAAAGCTCAGAGGCATCTGGGCACTAGTTACAGAAAGTGCATAGTACTTTAGTGAAGTGCATGAATAGATATCATTTTACAGACATAATAGGTGTGAGGACTGGGTTGACAAAGCCGCACCTCATGGTACAGGGGCTGCATCAGGCAGGCATAGGAGTCGAAATAATGATAATGAGTTGTTATTTATATTGCACCTTAAACCAAAGCGCTTTACAGAGAACATAGTTACATACATTTATCATCCCAACCGATGTTGGTACTCATTTGTCAACCTTGGAAGGATGAAAGGCTTAGTTGGCCTTGCCAGGATTCAAACCTGCGACCTGCAGATCACACATAGATCTCAGCAGCGAGCGCTCAACCCGCTGAGCTATCTTACTGGCTGAATTCGGTGTGAGCACTGGACTGGCAAAGCCACACCTCATGGTACGGGGCTACATCACACAGGCATAGGATACAAAGTAGGCATAAGCACTAGACTGTCCAAGCCACACCTCACGGTTCAGGGTGCTACATCAGACAGGCATATAATTCAAAGTAGGTGTGAGCACAAGAATGGGGGACTGCAAGTTCGATCAGTGACAACGATGCACAAGACTCTGAAGAAGGCAAGTCGCAGCAGGTCAATGTTCTGGATCAAAGGGTCACAGACTTGTTCAAATGTCACTGTGGCATAAGGTAGGCAGTTCACGATGCAGGGTCTTATAGGATTGGAGGATGAAGCCCACTAGCTCAACGCCAGCTGTAAGGGCGCACCCAGAGTGTGGAGTAGGAGGTGGGAGGCGACTGGTGTAAGGGGCGAGCACCAACAGTCTGACATGGTGAAAATGTTCCAAGGCCGTGCTGGAGAACAGCTGAAGGGATGCACAGGGAAGGAGCATTACACGTGAAGTGACAAGAGGTGCAGCGTGGAGGACGGAGTGTGGAAACCGGGGGCAATGCGTGCAACCAATGGCTAAGCAAGGTTGCAATGCTTACCGTGAAGGTGGTAAAATGAGAAATAATGCCGAAGCTGCAGAAGGTAGGGATCGGAGATTGCAGCACGACCCAGCCAGGCATAACAAGCGTGGGTGAAGGGGGTGAGCAGGCACGGCACTCCGGACAGCGATCAGGACTTAAATGTAACTGGGCCTCATTACGAGTGTGCCGGTCCAGTAACAACAGTGCCGGTAAGCCTACACTCCGAGTCTGCAAGCGGCTGCCGTCCTGCCCGCCAGCCCTGAACTGGCGGGTGGGGCAGCACCCGCTCGCAGGCTTCCATGGAAGCACCGGCACCAACCAATATAAAGAACACATTTTAAAGAGTTAGCCGATATCCCTCATCTGAATGACTGCGTTTACGTTAGGACGTTTTTACGCATTTTGCTGCCGAAGGTTTTCAACGGGTAGATGGATGGAGGTGTGGGGATAGGACAAGAGGGGCTGAGGGAGGGAGAGGAGGGGCAATGGAGGCTGGCCCTCCTATAAGCAAGCATTGACAATTCCAACAGTTTGTGCGTTTGTGTAGTGGTATTAACTGGCCATTGATGGTAACAGGTGCAAAAAGGTGGGAGTACCTGAGCTTCTAATAGCAGTGCCTGACCACATTGTTGGCTTTGCCAATGCTTGTTTAAACAGGATTTCAGTGAAGGCCATGCAGCGTGCTTATAAATCGACCGGCTGAAGCAGATCTGTTGAGCCATTTTAACTAAACCAACAGCAGGTTTACAGCTCCAATTAAGTCATTAAATCTCAACACACTGCTTTGAAAAAACACTGGCAGGCACTTCGAGTGCACAGTTTGATGGTGAGGCTTGAATAAAGTGAGCTCAAAGAGTTCGCATGAGGACGTGTTTTAAGCAGGGAGAGGCAGGAACTCGGTGGTAATGGCCATAGGGATTCGTCCTGTGGGAAAGCCTACTTATGCATATCTGGTAGCATAGTATATACGTGTTTAAGGTATTCGTTCATGCATGCATAGCACACTTACTATGCACAAGTGCATTCGAAATGCAGCTTTTGCGATTAATGTAAACTTTATGAATCCTGTAATTGACAGAAGACACAATCATGTCTAGGGAAACCTTTGCTGAGCTACTTCTTCGTATTTCTAACTATTTAAAAAAAATCAGGAAGGGGAGACCTTAAGTGCACGCATCCCACCGGGGTCCCTGGGCATTTTCAGAAGAAGTTCTGCCACGCATTCGCGTTCACGGCGGTGCTGCTACTGCAGTATTACGCGGTAGGGCACTGAACGGGCATGCGTGCTGCCTCTTTGCATTGACGGTCAGTATTCTGGGTTTGTGTGACATTACAGGCCGCAGTTCTGTGCCTGCTTGCACCGCCGTCTGGTCGACATTTCAACGCTTGTACATTTCGATAAAGTAGGCTTAGAGACGCCATACATTGGTGAACTGTCAACTGAATATCGACATAGGGATCTTCTCCTACATAGAGTCTAGGAGCATAGCATTTTTTTTCCTTTTTTTTCTTTTATTGTGTTTGTTTAAAATAATTCAACCTTTACAAAAAGATGTTTGTAAAAATACAATTATATCGAGATAAAATATCTTAACACTAATCACATTATGCACATAAAGTTGCTACATGTTATAAAACATAAACAGAGATAACACTATCACCCATACATGCAACCAACGATCAAGATACAATATCAGTATATATATAAAGATGAAAACCTCGTAATTTAAATTTCCTGTAATGTATGTACTTCCATATTTTTGATAAAACCCCACACGGCGATTGCCTCTGACATAGGCGATACATTCAACAGTGTTTGCCACATAAGGTCATTGTTCACATGTTCAGAGTCATGAATAAACTGTCTAAAATATAGCTTTCTGAAAAACAATAATGGCGGACAAAACAAACACATATGACGCCATGTCTCGATTCCCATTGAACACTGACAATGACGAGAGGAAGGATGGCCAGAAGAGTTACTCCCTTTTCTAGCCAGCACCTCTCTAGTGGAAAGTAAATGAAATCAGAACCTTAAAAGAGTAGCCTTTGAGTGTGGGAAGCACATTAATTGCGTGCACTTGATCCCACGTTTTAAAATTCCCATATGTGGGAAGCACACTAATTGTGTGCACTTGATCCCACGTTTTAAAATTCCCATATGTGGGAAGCACACTAATTGCGTGCACTTGATCCCAAGTTTTCATATTCCCATAAAAGGTGGGACAAAGACCCTATAGCCATGCATGTCTTCCAGGGTCTTGATCCAGTCATCCCTGCATAAGGCCGTCTAGACACACCCAGGCCTGGCTATCAAATCATACCCCTAAAAGCGCCGTGCCCTGCAACAGCCCCAAGCAGTGTTGAACAAGTTGATTGGCAGTACTCTTACTCCTATTTGTAATTCGAATAGGAAGATCCTCATAGAGGGTTTCCAGGCAACTACCAATGTTTGCAGTACAAGCAGTAATTTCCAATATGCTTCTTCACATAGTATTAATGCCACCAGCCTGCAATTTGGCAAACCCAAGGCCCTTCTCCAAATAAGGGCTTCTATCTTTTCAAGCAACTTCATTGCATAATTTTGCATAGTTCCGATACCACAACACAGTTTGGGGACAATCTTGCCCTCATAAGGATTAATGAATCAAGGGGGCCACCAAAGATGTCCCATATTTACAATTGATTGGCCTGCAAAACCAATGGCTTTATTGCGTAGAAGATCCCAAATATTATGTCTCACAGGCTTACTCATAACAGAGAAGCCTACATGTTGGAAAGGTTTCTCTATTTATAACCCATGTGACCTTTACAGATCTTTTTGTTTTTTGTAAATTGCAACATTTTACTTTTTGGGGAATTTGTTTGCAGCCCATTAATGGCTGCATAGTTTGCAAAAGCTGGAGTCAAAGAGCATAAATTCATCAGCATAGGAGACCCACTGATACCGCATGTCTTTGAAGGGGAAACCAGAAATTCTTTTACTAAAGCCTACACTAAATCTGCCATATACTCCAATTACAAAAGGCAGTGGGACAATACGCATCCCAGCCTTAATTCGTGTGTGGTCTACATTTTCAATGACAGATTCCCTTCCATGTTCAATCTAACTTGGGTATTGGAGCCGACATGCAGTTTAATCAACATTTTAAGGGCGCCTTCTGTGCTAGCCCAATCTGACAATTTAGTCCACAGACGTTCCCTCATTACTAGGTCAAATGCGTACGTAAGCTCCACTGATGCCATATACATTGCCTCATACTTTTATGTCCATGCCAGTCCCTGTATGCATTTCAAAACAACAAAACAAAAAAACATATTGGGATGTCCCAATTCCCCACCTTTATCCCGATTGATATTTTTAGATGATGCCTTTTT